>NW_004955409.1:33266398-33319291 GCF_000276665.1 Chinchilla lanigera
GCTTGTGAGTAAGGACCTCCTGTGCCACCGGTGCACAGAAGGCAGAGACTGAGTCTGTAATGAAGGCGGGATTCTGGGTCACCCTCTGTGCCTCCAGGAAGTGGGTGGGAAATACCTGGCTCTCTCCACAGGTTTCAGCTGGGAACCATGGTGGTGAGAGTAAAGCATGGTTTCAAACCAAGGGACCAGCAGCTGTTGGAGCGCTCTCTCATTCCGTGCAGGGTGCATGCAGGGAGGGGTCACATAGCAGTCCCCTGGGCTTCTGAGTGAGGACCTCCTGTCTGCCACAGGTGTACGGAGGACAGAGACTGGTTTTTGGAGTTTATAAAAACATATATATATATTTTTTTTTTCCTGCACTTGGAAAATTTTCTACTATGGTTCCTCTACACAGGCTCTTTATGCCCTTTCCTCTGTCTTCTGACTTTTCAGTAATCCCAGTTAATCTTAGATTAGTCTTTTTTGTATCATCTAGCAGCTGTTCGATATATTTTTCATGTTCTGTTGTTTTCTAAGGTATTTTTGAGTCTTTGGTCACACGTCAGCCCTGTTTTCTAGTTCTGACATTGTATCCTCACAATAGTCTCTGCTGCACCTCATACATTCAAAAGAATGTATCTCCTAGATTTTTGTTTGGTACATTTTCATGGACTCTATTTCTTTGCTAAACTTTCCATTCATATTTTGTATTGTTTTCTCTAGATCAACTTGCTTTTTATTAGTGTCTTCTGTAGATCATTTTGCTTCTTATGTCCATGATCTTTGAGCCCTTTGAGCTACTTACTGTCTTGGTTTTTGTCTCTTATTTAATTGCTTTGCATAATTTGACTGTTTGGCTTTGATTTCCCCCTCATCCATACCCTTGGGTCAGTTGTAGGGGAATGGTGACATTTTTGAGGCATTTTTCTGCCACATATTTTCATTTTCTATTGTGTTATTTTTTGTATGTGTTGAGGGTCAAGAGTCAATTATATTGGCAATAATTTGTTTCTAGTACAGAAATCTCTTTAATTAGTGTCTACTTTCCAGTGATGTGCTCTGGGCAGGGCTAATTTAGGCCTTCAGCTCTGTCCCATAGTCTGACCACCTCTACTAATTTGGGGATGGGAAGGCAAGGTATAATTGGCCAAATATACAGTTAACTGAAAAGGAAGGACAATATTGTTTACCCCCAGAAAAATTAGATAACAGCATACAGTAAAAAGCCTGACTATGACTATGCCACACTGACAACAACAAAATCAGCAATGTTAATAAAACCAAAGACAAACTGAATATTGTCACATCATAAGAACCAGGTAAAGCTAACTTGTACTACCCTTAATAGAAAATGGAAAAAAATAAACAATAAATAAGGAAAAAACAGAGAGCAAAATTTAAATATAGAAGAAAGCAAGGCATGGTTTTGTGAGGTGCCCTCCCTTGTTTTCCTCTGTCCATAATCCCCAGTCCATGGCAACTGTCTAAGATGACCTGTATCTCTGCTCAAGCAAGTGGGAAAGCAGTCCATCCACTGAATTATGTGCTGGATATAGACAGTGGGGTGGGAACGAGGGATCAATTAATCACTGTACTTACAGCTAACAACTTAAGGACAGGATCCGACATCTTCCCAAGCCTGAGTTTAAATTTCTCAGGGGGGTTATATCTAACCCATGTCCTGTCTGTGCCTGTTGTGACCATTTGTATCCAGTCACTGTGGCAGCATGAATCTAGAAGCCCTGAATTGTAGTTGTTCTGTACCTCAATCTTCAACAATAAATCTCTTTCCAAAACGCACACAATTAAACACTCTCAAATACTACAAACTCTGCACAGGAATTTTTCAGTTTTAGTCTGCCATGCAGCAGTTGTAACTTTCAGAAAAAAAAAAAAAAAAACAACTGATAGTTTTGTTTTGTTTGTTTTGTTTTGTCTTGTTTCATTTACATCGTTTGCAGGGTGACCTTGTGTTATAGGAGACAAGTCTCCTTCCCAGGAGCCAAGGTCAGATTTCCAGATTGTTACATTCTTTTCCATGGGTTGTACTCTATTTCTCCAGCTTCTTTGTATTTTCTAGTTGTTTTCTTGTCACCTTCCTCACAATTCTTTGAGATCCAGTTCTTCCTTCATCAAGTTATTGTTTTCTAGTATCTCTATTCTTGGTCTCTTATAGGCTGTATTAGTTGTTAGTGTCACTGTAGAGACCTAAGGAAGTATCTACATCAATATTACCTCAAGCATAGGTGCCATTTATGGAATAAGACTACATTTGCTGAGGAGTAGGACATGATAGTAAGCTGAAGGTAAAAGAAGATAGTAAGTGCATGACTTTTGCCTGGAGCTACATGTTGAGCTGGTGAAACCTAACATTGAGCAAATACTAGCAGTATTCATCTTCACATATGCCTACAGATGGACCTCGAGTAAGAATCTTGTGCCAGGGATGATATTGAGTCTCCATGTACCAGATATCTAATACAGGGGCTGGAGATTTAGCTCAGCAGCACAGCTCCTGCCTGGCAAGGGCAAGGTCGTGAATTTGATTCCCGGTACCAGAAAAAAAAAAAAAAAAATGAGTGCAGATATCTAATATACAATTCTACAATGCCTGACCAGAGGTTTGTGACCATGAATATTGTGTCTGAGACTACATGTGCCCTATAGAGAGATATATGAAGATGCACCTTCCTTTCTAGGTATTACTTTGATTTTCATTTTGAACAACCCAGCAGTTACAGATTTGAAGCAAACCTAAGCTTGAATTTCTCTCTAGATCTGATAGAGACAATATATTCAGTTTAACTGCTCAGGAAACCTAGACTTAGACAACATTAACTATTGAAATAGTGGAAGTGACTACAGACTCTAATTTATTTTAGTTTATTTTACAGAAAATAAACTGCCAGCTTAGAATTTCTGGAAATTCAAGCTGAAGCAAAACCAAATTAGGAAGACCAGAATAAATACCTAATGCTCGAGTGCCCAGGTTTTGTCCAACAATCATAAAGAACTATCAAGAGACCATTACTTCACCTAGTGGCCAAAATAAGGTGCCAAATGCTGGCCAGAACTGTGATCAGTATGGAAGACCTCTCAGATAAAAAAAATTATAACAGGTATTTTAAGAAAACAATAAATTTTAAGAAGACATAGAGAAACAAGTCAGTGTTTTAGACAAGAAATGTTGCAATTACAGACAACTTTTAAAAACTCAACAAAAATATTTCAGTTAATAAATACAGCAAACAAAATTAGAAACATGAAAAAGGCCTCAACAGCAAGATCTATAGAACAGAAGGGACAATTAATTAGCTTGAAAATAGGCTATTTGAAAATACATAGTTGGACAACAGAAACAAAAAATAACAAAGAATAAAGAAGGCTAACAGGGGGCTGGGAATGTAGCTCAGTGGCAAAGCTCCTGCCTGGCAAGCGCAAGGTCATGAGTTTGGTTCCCGGTACCAGAGAAAAACCAAAAAAAAAAAAAAAAAAAAAAAGAGAAGGCTAACAGGAAACTAGTGACAGAACTAAAAGAGAAGTTATTGGACTTCAAGAGAGATTTGAGAATGCCAAAAAGATAGAAAACTTATTTGAGAAATAATAACAAAACTTCTCAAACTGAGAAATGGGTACAGATATCCAGGTACAAGTGGGTCAAAGATCACCAGTCAAATTTAACTCAATTTCATCTTCTCCAACATATTTACAATCAAGTTTACAAAAGTGAAAGATAAAGAGAAAAGCATCGAGGATTCAAGAGAAATGAAAGAAATAGCACAAAGGTGTGTCCCAATTCACCTGACAGCTGACAGAGAAAATGGCAAGAGATTTTCACAGCACTAAAAGAGAAAACTGCCAAGTGAAATCCAGCAGAGCCATTGTTTAAAAATGAAAGAAAGATTACAACAAAGGCTGACAGATATCTCCACTAGATGTATCCCACAAGAAATGCCATGAGACAAAATATATGAAAACAACATTGATGTTGCGAGTATGTAGGGAACTCTATATAAGGGAAAGGAAGATGTCTTAGCTATTTTCTCACTGCTGAGACAAAACACCCAACACTCACAGGTTAGAGGAGTAAAAGGTTTACTTTGGCTCACAGTTTAAGAGGTTGGTTGGCCCCAAGGCAGCGCAGCATGGCAGAGGGCCAGGGCAGAGGACAAACAGTGAACGACATAGCAGGTAGTAAGCAGAAAGCAAGGAGTCTTCCTTTCCCTTTTTATTCCATCCAGGCTACCTGTTGGTTGGTGCCACCTGCACCTAGCAGTGGCATTGGCATTACACTTATGCACATCTATGCTAAGCTGATAAGTGAATAACCCAGTTATCATCTATTTACAATCTAGCCACCTCCCCCAAAGTCCCTCCTAGAAAGGGGATTTAGACATAAGCTATTACAGGAAGGACAGGGAAAGGTAATCAGTGAGTGCAGTACTAAATTGAAAGGAGATAAGCTCAGGAAGTTCTGATGTGTTATTGTACAGTGGAGTGAGATTTTTAAAAACTGCATGTATCTAAGAGCTAGGAGAGAGGAATTTGAAAGTTTTCACTGTAACGAAATGATAAATTTTTGAGGACATAGATAGGTGTATTTCTCTCCCTCTCTCTCTCTCTCTCTCTCTCTCTCTCTCTCTCTCTCTATATATATATACAAGCCTGACTCCTTTTAAAAGTATATATATATATATACTTTTAAGTATCATATTAAAATTAACTTAAAATGAGGTAAATACAAAATTCTACTATAAACTCAGAAATAGAGGTCTTGAATTTCTTTTTGTCCCTACACTTGTAGTCCCTTTCATATCTCTGCTCCATTTCCTACTCCAAAAAGATGGGTCATTGCTTTCATTACTAGTTGTGATTAAAGCTCTCTTTCAGGAGTTGAAATAGTACTGCACATCCAGAACTAGTAACTTGCTTAGTGCTTGCCAGCTGCCAATTCATAAGGTCTTCAGTCTTCACTATTTTCTTCAGACTTTCTCTCTGAAATCTTTCCATCTGTTCTTTTTCTGTTTTCCTAGCAGTGATATCACCTCAAATTTCCCATTCACAGAACACAGACATCAAGCCTGACTCCTTTGTCTTTTAATATTATCTTCAGTTAAATCTTTGCTCCATTGACACCATTATTTGGAGGCATTTTCTTTTTCTAGAATTGAACACAAAGTGTACAAAGTATAAAAGGAGCTCAGGTTTCCCTGTAGACTGAAGGAGTCAATAACTCAGCCCACAGCCCAATAAGAAGCAAAGAAGACAGCATGGAACATGAAGTGAATCTAGTTAAAGCATAGACTTTTACCAGTCATGTCATGGTCTGCATTATTTGGGACCAGGCGGATAATTTTTTGTAAAACAACAGTTTTCAAACTAAAGGTATCACCAAACTTTGTGTAGCAGATTACTTTAGCAATCTGAATCATTTCTGTGTATGTGAATAGACAAATTTGCTAAATAAGAACAGGAAAAATTAAGGAATGTTCTTATGTAGATTTTACATAACCATCAAGAGGATTACAATTTTGTTTCAGACCTAAAAAGTTATACTTAAAGCAAAATCAAGTAAGAGGTACAGCAATTTTGAGTTTGATTCACTAAGATTTCAAAACAATAAGACTGAAAGACAAAGTCAACAAGGAAAATGAATTTGACTTTGAAAGAGATTTAGGAGAAAATGGAAATGGCGCTCAAGAAGCAATGTGTTCATCTGATTCAATGTATTCTAACAAAAATCAGTACAAGTTTTGTAAGACAGAAAGGAAATCAGCCTGACTATCTCAACACTGTAATTAGTTTCCTCTGTTAAACTGATATTTATGAAAAGGGCCTAGGTTAGTGATGTTCAAAATAAATGGTAATTGAACAACACATAAATTTCTCTGAGGAAACTGCAGCAGAGAGATTGGCGGGAGGTGTTAAGTGGATAGTAAACTTGCCATACCGCTTTACTGCCTTGCTCTAGTTTATGTATTGTGATACTGTGTCAGATTTTGTTTACATGAGTTCAGTAGGTTGAAATACTGAAAGCCATCGTTAAAATAAGAAAATCTTAGAACTTAGAGGTGGAAAGTGTCTTTGCAGTCTGCAAACTATTCAAGTCAATAGCTACCTGTCTCAAAAAGAATTCCTGGAATAAATTTGAGGTTCAATAAATCTTTTGGATTATTAAATTGCAGAGAGAAGATCTAAAATCTCCAGGTAGATGGTTTTTCTAAAAACTAACAGAACTTGATAACAGAGGAGAGACTAAAATTAAGGTTTCCTATCACTGGAAATTCTTCCCAGTTGTTAAACTGGGCCCTGACATTTCTTCCTTGGACATTGTTTGGATAAAAAATTTTATTTCCTTACATTGATCAACAAATCCCAAAATAATATTAATTTTAAAAAACTGAATTGAATAATTAATACTTAAATTATAATATCTGAACTAGACTTTGCCAACAACAAATATCATTACATTTTTCTAAATGTTTGTGGCTATAATTATAACTACTCGTCATGCTGTTGGTCAAAACCATGGCCTTGCATACACCAATTATGTTGAATGTTCTAACACTGTTCTATATCCCCAGCCCCGTGGTTACTCTCAATTGTTCAAAACTGATTTATTGACCAGCTCCAGTATGTTTAGTCACAGTTCAAGAGAAACATCAAAATTTGCATATTTCATTAAAACTACTTTAATCTAACCCTTCTCCCAATTTATTGTAAATACAGGGACATCTGTTCTCATTAGTACATCGTCAACTACAGGTTTTGGCTATTGTCAAGCTAACCCCCTGGCATCAATATTCCCCCTTAGTGTGTGCTGTAGAACTTTTCAGCACCTTACAAACAAAATGACCATCAAACAGTCAAACCCCCATTATTTATCAGGTACAGTTGATGTGAAAGACCATAAGGAATCATTATAATGCCTGCAGAAAGGCTAACTTAGAATATAAGGGAAATAAATGTCATTATAGAAAATGTTTTAGGGTAGTGACTGTGCAACTAATAAATGAGGGCAAGTCAAACTATAAACTGAATCAATACAGAATGAAGAAGGTACATGATACAAATTAGAGTGTATTTCATGTTCCTCTGATCCACCTACATACTAAGTCCTTCTACCCCCAGACAACACTACTGGACAGTACTGCCTCTGCATTCTCTGTCAGTCTTGACACTATCTCATAAATGTTCCTCCCCAACCAAATAACCTTTCCTCGTATTGTCATTACGTTATTATGAATTTCAAGTTGCTGACGGATAGCACAGCAGGTCCAGCACACTTATCAACCTCTACCTTTGCTTAGGGAAAAACTCTTCTACCTTAGATAGGTATGAAATTGGGATAGAATTCTCTGCCAATGTGGGTTAAAAGAACAAACAATCTTGCACAAGCTTTTTTCTGAAGTTCACAGTCACTTACTGTCAGTGATAGGTTAGATCAGAAGAGTAAAAATACCACTTTCAGAAAGTCTGAGTTAAAATACTCTTAAATTTGTTAATATAAGAAACACCTGTTTTAATAATGTGCTATCATATCACCATGATTTTTTAATGTTTATTCTGCCTAATTATCAGTTTATTAATTAGAGGGGCTAAAACATTAAAGAAATGTGATACAAAGTCATTCCATTTAAGGCTGCTTAAAGGCAAAGTTCATTTCAAAGGTAATATAAGTCTCTGTTCTTACAGGAAATAAAGGGCAGGCACTTGTTTTAATCCATTTAGGCTGTTATTAAAACTACCGTTAATGAGCGGCTCATAAATAGCAGAAATTTGTTTCCCCACAGAAGCTCAAGTGCATTCATGACATTTGGTGAGGGCTTGTTTCCCACTTCTTGGATACTGCCCCCCCATGGGCTGCCATGGAGAATGGGACTAGCTAGCTCCCTGGACACTCTTTCCTGAGGAGAACTGTTCCATTCATGAGGGCTCTTCCTTCATGAACTAATCATTTTGCAGGGCAGGACCTAACACCATCACCTTGGATGTTAATACTTCCTTTCATGATTTAGGGGACATTTAGAACACAGCAGAGTGGCACATGCAGGACAAGCTTAGCAAAGTAACAGCATGAAAGGGTTAAGACAGAGTCCAACTGTGGATCACCAACAATGGGACACCAACAAGGAAAGGAAAATGTCATGAAATAGAAATTTACTATTAAGAGAGAATGGTCCTGCCACCACTACCCCCCAAAAATTATACCTTTCATTGATGGAAAATAAATATGATTAGAATTGATTATTGCATAAGAAGAGAAGAAAGAGGATGAGAAGAAGGAAGGGGAAGAGATAGAAGAAGTGAAAAAAGAAGAGAGAAAAACAGATGTTCTTATTCTTTTCTAAGTAATAGTGATTACTTAGATGAACCTGATATTAATTTGCTCCTTAACTAATTAGAAGCTCACAAATTTATGGCCATTTGGAATTTCACAAATTTATGGAACGTTTATGGCCATTCACTCCTGCATTAGCAGCTCTTTCTGTAAGTTGATGCCACCATGAATGAAACTTCTAGTCTGACTTTCATTCTGAACTTCTTTCTATATGTTCAACTACTGGTCTTGCAAAGTACCCTATCCAAAATGGATCTCATGATATCTTCTGCAATATCTCTTTCCCCTACTATCCTGGCTAATTCAGCAAATGGTATATATAATCTTAAATCTATAATTCTCAAATAACTCTGACTTAATAGCATAAAAATTTTAAAGTATGAAGAGTGATTTTTCATTTATAATTTGCAGAAAGTGGTACCAATTTTCTAATTATGTGACTAAAAACTTTGAAAACCATGCTCATGAAATTAAACAAACTAGATTGAGTTAAATTATCAAAGCAAATAGTCCATGGCTAAATTCATACATAAGTGACTGAGGTTTATTTTTTTTCTGGTACCGGGAATCGAACTCATGGTCTTGTGCTTGCCAGACAGGCACTGTGTCGCTGAGCTAAACCCCCAGCCCCAATGACTGAAGTTTTAAAAGCTCTATCATGGTTTTAGAACACTCCATACACTCTACTGTCTGCTAACTTCTCATCCCCAATGCTTTCTGTCTTTATCCCACTTTAAACTTATTCTCCATCCATTGTTATAATCCTGTGTTATAATCCCTTGTTATAATCATCCATTGTTATAATCCCTTTCATACATGCTATGCTGTACCTTTCTAAGTTTTCCCAAGGACACTTACTGTATTTCAAGTTATCTCTTCTACCTCCAACATCTTCATCCTCATTACTTGCCTTGCAAAGAATTGCCCTTCTTTCAACTATTACAATCCATCTTGCTACAATGACACTTCTTAAATCTCCATACTTATCTTCCTTTGTTCTTAATATGCTAAGACATGTCTCAGTCTTTTTTGTACCTCTGGATGCTCAGTGCAATGCCTGAATCAAGCTTAGAACTTAACAAATGTTCCCTGAATGAACAGTTACTTTTCCAGATTAGAAATTAATTTTAATATATTAGAGCTATGAGCAAATCTTGTCTTTCTGCATTGGTTAGCACTTCCACAAAAGCTGTCTATTGCTCATTTTTTCTTCTTAAACTCTGAACAGAAATTTGTACAAATCCAAAGTACTGACAGCCTCTAGATGTTATTTTCAGAAGACAACGGCTCATCGTTGTGGTCTATTCTCAACTCTAGATCTTTTCGTTGCACATTCTCCTCCTTTAAAGAGTCTATTTCATTAAAAATTCAAGCATATCGAATCTTGTTCTACATCAGAGGATGTATGGGACATTATTCCAAAGCCTGTGGCTTAACTGGTAGATGCACAAATGTCCCTTCCCCTTCAATGTGCTGTGTCAAGGATTTCTGAGGATAATTTAGTTTAACACTCCACATGAGGTTGAAGTATTTGCCAATGATTCTGCTTTCTGGAAGAGAATTGTAAGTTTTAGCGCACAACATTGCACCAATTATTTATAATTAGTATTTGGCATTCAAAATCAGACCATTTTAGTCTGGCTATGGCTTTGAATAGCCTCCTCACATCTGTAATCTTTCCTCAAAAATCCTTTCTATCATTTGGTCCACAGGGATCTTGGCCATCCTTTTCTTCCATGAGATATCACACTGGTCCATTACATGATGGCATTATGAAAATCAGACCTAGTGAGCGAAAAGTAGCATCAACTCCAGACATAAAGCTGGACTATGTGTACATCCAAGTGTAGGAAATAAATATCACAAAAAAATCAGAAACTTTCTACTTCAATAATATTTCTATAGTCTTAGTGGTAAGGATTTGTCAAGGTAGGTTGGGTGAATTGCTACATCTGGATCCTCTAACCATGAAGAAAGGGGCACAATGTCTAATTGGCATTTGTGAATTTTGGAAACAATATATCCCTAATTCTCAATCCATATGTGGAATAACCCAAGAAGCTGCATTTTTCAGAGGCCTTGGAGAAACAGGAGCCTCCAAAGAAAGTATAGGTGTTATGCAAGATAATCTGTTACATGACTCATGCAATCTAGCAGATCCAATGGTGTTCAAAGTATTAGTAGTAGATGGGGATGACATTTGCATGCCAAGCCCATATAGATGAATTGCTGTACAAGCTCTTAGGATTTTGGAGCAGAGTTCTGCCATGCTCTGCAGAGGATATGTTCACTGAGGAACAAGTTTTGGTTTCCTGCTGGACCTTAGTAGACCAAATGCCTAGCATACACCATTATGTTACATAATGGGACATGACCTTACCTCCCTACGATGAGCTGGTTGTTATTCAACCCCTAAACCTTAAAGTTGGGCATATACAACATCAAGCCATTATCAACATAAAGTAGTTTATATGTGATCAATGCTGGACAGGGTTTAAAGACACAATTAAGTTACATGAAAAAATAGCCTACATATAGATGGTCCTAAGTCCAGGCACATTATTTTCTCTGTCTTTTCTTGCACTTACTGCTTCGTGAGGATTCTGTGAGGATCAGTAGAAAAAGAGAAGCCTGGGACATTATTTACAATTGTGCTGTATAATGTGCAGCAAGGACAGAACTTTGACAGGTGTAACAACAGCCTCTTTCTGGGACACCTTAAAGAACAGTGCTCAAAGAAAATCTCCCAGTGGTTAGAGCATCCAGTATTACATCTGGTACAGGATTTTTTTTTTCCGGTACCAGGAATTGAACTCATGACCTCGCACTTGCCAAGCAGGTGCTGTGCTGCTGAGCTAAATCCCCAGCCCCAACATTACATCTGATTTTTCACTTTTCTTGAAAGGAGAATTGGAAACGTAATTATACTGATTCTTGGGATGTGTCTAATGGTTTGGTTAGATGGAAAGGATCTTAGAAAGAACTGGAAAATCTGACAATGAAATTTGAAAGAAAGATATGTAGGTATATCTTCCAGAATGAGCAAAAGACATAATATTCTCTGTGTCCTATGTTAATCTCACCAGAAGAGGACTTTAGTAATCAAAGAGATAGGATTACCTACTATCTTGATACCAGTCAGTTTCTTTATCCATTCAGCCCTGTGTCTGCACTCATGAAAAAAATGGAAGACATAGAAGTTATACATAGACTCAGTGACAAGGACTTCTGCGCATCAAAGCTAACCTAGCTATGATCATTCCTAAGTGTCCACTCTGCCAGTAGCCAAAGCCAGCACTGGGCCTCTGGCATGGTACTCTTCACTGGAGTGATCAGCCATATGATTCCACACAGCATTGTTTCAAATTAAGGAACTCACGTCTCAGCCAAATATGTATGCAATGGGCATATGCTCATGAAATTCACTGGCTTTGCATCTTCCCCCTCATATTGATACAGCTGGTTTAACAGAGCAGAATGTCTTACCAAAGACTCAGTTACAGTGACAGCTAAGTGGCAATGCCTTGAAACACTGTGAAGAGTTGGCCAGAAGCCTACGTACACTCTCAATCATCACCTAATGTGGGGTACTGTTTGTTCCACACCTACAATACATAGATCCAAGAACCAAGGCATAGAAATGTGGGTGGCTGTCCTTACTGCTGTCCATAGTTTTGTACTGGCAAAATAGTCTTTGCTCCTATTTTTATATCTTTATGCTCCAATGACATACATATCATAGTCCCACCAGGAAATACACATTCATTCACTGAACTAGAACTTAAGACAGTGGCATGTTGGGCCAATTGGATTCTTCATGCCTCTGCACCAACACTGTGTGTGTGTGTGTGTGTGTGTGTGTGTGTGTGTGTGTGTGTGTGTGTACTGTGCTTGTGTGTGTGTTGGGAGTTGCTATGCTGACTAGGTTGATTGTTTCTGATTGCTAAGGGAAAGTTGGACTATTACTCCACAATAGAGCTAAAGAAAAATATGTCTGGAATACATGAAATCCATTGGGGAATCTTTTTGTGTTACATTCCTCTGGGTGACAAGATGAGGTACTCCCTGAAAGAGTGAAGTATCAATTTCAAGAACCTGTAGATAAAGTATGTTACATACAGGGCTGGGGATTTAGCTCAGCAGCACAGCACCTGCCTGGCAAGCACAAGGTTGTGAGTTCGATCCCTGGTACCAGAAAAAAAAAAACAAAAAACAAAAAACAAAAAATCTGTTACATACAAGAGATACAATGAGGTTGCAGAAAGACTTAATGTTGCTCAGAGGCTGACCTTAAAATATGATGATTATCCTAGGTTACTGAGCCTCAAAATAATCACAAGAAGACTTAAAAATGGATGAGAAAATTAGAAGTTAAAGGAGCATAAAAAAAGAATATAGCTGGTTTTGAAGAAAGAGGAAATTTTAAGCCAAGGTTATTAGATAGCTTCTAGAAATTGTAAAAGCCAGAAAATAAGGAAATACATTTTCTCCCAGAGCTTACATAACAGAAGCCTCCTTAACACCGTGTGGTCTTTGTTGTATCTTTTTTTTTCTGGTAGCAGGGATTGAACCCAAGACTTACTACACAAAATACTCACCCTTTTTATACACTTTTATTTTGAAAAAGGTCTCATTAAGTTGGCCAGGCTGGCACTGAACTTGAGATCCTCCTGCCTCATCCTTTAAGAGTCCTAATATAATCATGCGCCACAACACTAAGCCTGGGTTATACTTCTCACAGGAATATAACATGTGTGTGTGTGTGTGTGTGTGTGTGTGTGTGTGTGTGTGTCTGTGTGTGTGTGTGTGTGTGTGTGTGTGATTTAAACCCTTAAATTATGGTACTTTTTTAGAGCAACAATAGAAAAATAATATAATTGCCAATACTAGGAATTTTGTTTTGTCGCTATCCCCACTTCATAGGAAGTCATTTCTGAATTCTACAAAGGATGCCTTAGAAGATCAAAGAAAAACCCTAGTCGTTTAGCAGAGTGATGTGCAGAATGTGCCATGTTTGTACTTAAGGGTGAAACTGGGTTCGCTGCACTACAATATTACATGACTGTAATAACCAGAACTTCTCTGATTTAATGATAAAGATGTGGCACCTCACATGCAGACTGCCGATATTTGCACCCTTCCTGTCAGTTTCTGCATCAAATTTAGCAATCTGTTGCCTGTCTTCCTATCTACACATGATTGTTTGAAACACACTCTTCTACTTGCATAGGCACTGACTGAACTGGTTATCGCTCCTCTCATTTGTGTATTTTATTCCTCCCTTGGGAATAGAAACTCACTATTGTTGAACTTAACCAAGATCTAATCCTTTCCATCACCAGGCAGTCAGCAACACCAACAAAAAAGCACTGTTGCTTGTCCCCTACCCTGTCACTTACCTGTACCTTGGGAAGAAAGGCTCAATAACATCAGAATGCTGCTTCGTGCATCAATTGGTCATCTGTCCTTTCTTTGTTTAGCCGCATGTGCAGTGACATCTGTCCTTAAGGTAACTAGTGAGCTCTCTGTCTCTAAGTCCAATGAATGTTCTTAGAGCAATTAGCATCCGTGACCTCTCCCAAACATGCCTTTTACCCAGACATTTGGTTCTTTACAAAGACCATTCTTTATCTATTTAAGAATGCTGTTGTTCTGTTTGCATAATTATTGATGTATGTATCACAGCCTGGCACTCACTCAGGAAAGTATTGGTTCATCAAGTATATTTTCTATAGTGCACTTAATTGTGTTTTTAAATGTATGTTTGTGATGACCTTATTGTAACTGTGTTTTTCAATGTATGTTTTTGATGAACTCATTAATGTCTGGCTTATAAAATGTAAGTGCCTGGATTGTGCAGGCTTATGCTTGTTTTCACTGATCATTATAATCATAATTCTAAAATTATTGCTAAGGATGATCCCAACAAAATTGATAAGCACTCAAAATTGTTTTTGTTTGTTTTTTTTCCAGTACCGGGAATCTAACTCACGACCTTGTGCTTACCAGGCAGGCCCCATGCCGCTGAGCTAAATCCCCAGCCTCAAAAATATTTATTGAGTGAATACGTTTTAAAGAAAAAATATATATGCAGACTAAAGTGTGACAAATCAATAATCATAATATTTACTGAGAGACAATACATCTGAAGAGCTTGCTAAACACTTCATGTGTTCTCTGTGTTATTAAAGGATGTATTTGCATGTAATTGACTCAGTAAAAATAGATTCATCACACAAAGGAGAAAATAGACACTTTAGAGAAAACAAGGAAATTTTCTGAGACCTTCACAAATAAGATCTGGCAAAATTAAGATAAAAACTTGAACATATTTAGCCAAAATCCATATTATATTGTTACATATCTATTCTCTCCTACTTAAGATTTTAATATTGTGATCATCATGTTTTGCACTAATTTTGATTTTTGATATATTGTCTGAAGCTATTGTTTTGCTTTGTTTTGTTTTGTTTGGAGCTCCCTTAAATTTTTCTTTCAAGGCAATTATCTCTTGTGAGTCTGGACCTATACACTTTCTGAAGAGCTCAGTACAAACGTATATCCTAAAAGTAAGCTGTACTTAGAAGTTAGCATTACAGAGAAGACTATCTGAGGGAAAATTAGAGAACACAGTGTATTTAACCAGATGGGAAGAATGACAATGGATTTCCTAACAGAATGTAGTGATTTGGAGCAGAAGTAATAGATGATTCTCGACCACAGCCAAAGGCAGAAGAGAATGACTACCTTCTGAGATTTTATATACAGACGTTAAAGATATGTTTACGGCTGGCCCCAAGATCACTTCCAGCACCTTCTGTTGGTGTAAGCGAGCCACAAGGCTAGCTTAGATTCAAGAGGAGCACAACTCTACTCCATCTCTTGAGAGGACTTGAAACATTTCTGGTCAAGTAGGAGTTTTCTTAGATCAGAAAATACCTTGTAAGTTTTTCACAAATAGTGTATCACAACTAGAAAGAGCTGCATGTGAGAATGGCAGCACAGTGTACAACTGTTAGTACTGAGTGAATTAATTAGGAGTGGCAAAGAACTGCATGTCACTGTTTCGTTTTACCTGTTGGTGCTTCAGAGAGAACTTCCTCTTGACAATTGAGGAAACTGCACTTGACTGTTCTATGACTTTGGGAGAGAAGGGATGATTCTCAATTTATAAGCAGCCCAAATTCTTCTATCGTTTTGTTTGTTTGCTTGCTTTTATATGTATTTTTCTGATGCAAGGGAGATCCATAGCCACCCGACAGCACTCTCTGCCCATTGAGGCAGGGTACGTCCAGTGCTCTTGGAGCTATGGGATCACTGGTTTCAGCCCCAGGAAAGCCCACAGGCAGAGCAGAAGTGACCACACGATTTGAAGCAGGGAGAAGCTGTCAAAGCCATTTCTACTGAAAACATGTTCTCTCACCAACACTTACACACGCATCCGAGGATAAATGAAAATATTTCAGAAACACTGGAGAACAGACCACACAGATTCTCCTCTGGCCTCAGCCTTCTGGACGCAGACACCATTTTTCTGTGCACATCTAATGTCTAAGCTCAGGGAATGAGTCAAGAAAGCAAGTCCTCTCAGTTTACTGCCTCCAACAAGATTTCATTTTTAATGGAAATTGTTATTGAAAACCTTTTCCCCCCTTGTATTGTTTATATACCTGTTTAAATTCAAATTTGAGCCAGCAGCTTGGAAATAAGATTATTTGAAGTGTATAGCAAAAGTCTCATATGCTGAAGCCTGATTTATCGGGAAGCATAAACCCTGAATTATACACCTCCCACTTACTCTAAATTGAACTGCCCACATCTTTGTGGGGCTGCCCACAAGGTGTCTAATGAGTTATATGCCAGTGCTTATTTAACAAGAAAAGAAGCCAAATAGAGCGTAACTGAAACCTGGGTACATTTTGTTTTTGTTTTGTTTCAGAGAGCTGTCAGATATTTCAGTCCAATCTTAAAGTTGTTGCTTCCCTTTATTGCAAGTCGACTTCAGAATTTTAGTTACCTCTTGCCACAAAAGGTTTCAGTTTACAGGTTGGCAGGAAGAATGAAGATCGATGGTTGCTGGGTCTGGCTGGTCATACCAATTTGTAGTGCAATCTAGGCACTGCAGTCTCTGAGATTTGAGTTTAAATGTGTGTCTTGCAGCTTTGCAAAAAAGATGTGGTCTGCATACGGCTGTAGATCAGCACTGCTAGTTTATTCAGACCGTGAGATATCCATCAGGGTTACACACATGGGCATTTCATGAGTTAGATACAGGAAAGAGATGGGCTGGGGTCAGGAAAGAAGGGAATGAGGGAGTGAAGGAAGGGGGAAGAGAGACAAGGAAGACGGAAAGAACACAGGAAGGAAGGGACCTGATATGTTTTCTTTTACCAGCAAACATTACAGCTAAATCTCTCATAGAATAACTCTTGGTTAATTTATACAAAAATTCACGATTAACATATAAAACTCAATCATACTCTTTATTGAGTAATATTACTTAATAAATGCATGCTCAATAAGAGCCTTATAATAGCTAAACTTCAGTGCGCACTGAATATTAAACATTTGTGCACTGTATTTACTGGAATATATTTCCAATTAATACCAATTAATTGTTTTATATCTTGCCTTTGAGACATTCTGCTTCTGAACAGTTCAAACTCTCCAATATTGCAATTTTGAACTATTTACACTCTATAGGAGTCATCATTTAAGAATCTTAGAAAATTTGACCTGAAACACACCTTCTCAGTTTATAAATTTAAAAAATAAGTAACACCAAATGTTAAGATTTTCTTTTCAAATTTCACAAGGCAGCCACCTTCAGTGATCTAGTTTCTTGCTGAGCCTTTGGACAAGCCACACAAGGTCCTGCTTTACACATGCTGCTGTTCTGCTTTCTTGTACTATGAAGCCCTAAGGAAAGGCCAGGTTTGTAGTGGAGGAAAAATTTTCACAGTTCATTTTACACACACGAAGCTTGACACGTTGCATCAGGTGCGTATTTAAGTGAGGACGCCTATGGAGAGAATGCAGTTTGCAGGTTAGAATTTCCCTCCTTAACAAAAAACAAATATGCTTCTTCTTTGTTCACCGGTTTATTTCTAGGAGACACATATGTACCAAGAAAAATTGTCTTTTAAATTGAGGATAAATTTAAGTTCAGTTAAGTGACACTAAATTCTAAAATGATTAATAATCTAGAAATAGAAATCTCATGTTCAAATAATAGGAGCCGGTTTAATACAGCACTACACAGAGACTAAAGATCTTTCAGATAGAAAAAAAAAAGTTTTGGATCTATAATATTAAAATTAATATATTTATTTAATGGAGAGGAATGCTCAATGCTTACATTACATATTTAGAAAAGTGTTGCTATTTTTTAAAGCTAAAATAACCTAAAAACCTTCTTTCTTTTTCCCCCAGTTTAAACTGTCCTGTGATAGCAAACAAAGGCCATGGAAGAACATAAAATGGTGAGTGAATCATTAAACACATTTAATCCAGGCAAAAATTGTATGTATATATATATACATATATATATATATATATTTCAGCCCCTTCATTTTTATTAAAGCATTATATTGAATAAGTTAAATATCTTTGTTCCTAATTTAAAATGGTAATGAGAAGCTTAAAATAAAAATCAGTGTCATAAAGAATATCAGGGCCATGCATGTCACCTTTAATAAAAGGATTCATTGCCCTTGCCTTAGCTTTGATTCTGTTCTTTTGACCAAAAATAATATTGGAATCTTTATATAAAAGACTCTTTAAATATATATCGTATTGAAATTTAGAATATGCAATTAAGACAGATTTTCAAAATCGATACAAAGCCATAAGCATTCTACCTGAACTGACTCCTTTTTGCAATTATCCCAAGTATTATTTGAAAGTATGTTCTACTCAAATCACTGTGATCAAAAATTTACCATCTCCTGAAGGCTTTCATTGAGCAGTTTTAGTTCTTCCTGTGTTTGATTCTGTAGTAAGAGCTGCTTTCTTCTGCATTCCAACATTATCTTATAATCCAACATGGCTCAGCCAAGACTCTACATGCATGAATGAAAGGCGTTACTTCCCAATACCCCTGTAAATAGGATTTCCCTGGGATGTGGAGGAATCTGTTGTTTATAAAATGATTTCTAAAATATTTTATATTTATATTTCAAGGCCAGCTGTTATTAAAAAATAATGATTTAATGTAGTGCAGCAAAAAGGGTGAGCTAGTTGAGAAGACAGTTTCATCTGAAAAGAGAAATACTTCAAGTGAGGAAAGACATCCCGGGCTAGGAGCTGGGGCGTAGGTCGGTAGATTACATGACCGCAAGAGGGCAGCAGAAGGTGCCAAACTAAAGACCTGAGCTGGTGTATGTGCAATGACTGCAGGAGGGCAGGTATTTTAATGAGGAAGCAAGGGTTCCTGGAATGAGTTTGAAAATGAAAGACGGAGGTAACAGGAAGAGCACAAGAAAGGAAGTAAGAGAAGAAGGAAAGAAGATAGGAGGGAAGGAAGAAAGGAAGGAAAAAGGAAAGGAAGGAGAGGAGAGGTGCCAAGGAGCAAAGGACTGCTGTGCGAGTGTTGGGGGGGGGCAATGCAAGTCGCTGTTCTCTGTAGCTAATGTGTGATTATTGGTGAATTTCCTCCCTCATGCACACAAGAAAGAGCTTTTATCTGTGGCATTTATTTTTCTCATATGATTCGTTTATCCTCTCCTAAGTAATTAGTCCTCCAGCAAAACCCTGCCAGTGTATCTCTGTAGGCCTCACCCAAAAGCCAGAAAGTTCACTTCTCTAAATTTTGCTTGGTTTCCTTTTATCATTTTCCATCATTTCTTGCCAAAGGTTATGCTTCTTTACTGTGATCAACATACCATTAGAGAATACAAGGTCTGCATATTAATTTACACAGGTCTTTCCAAAGAACACAAGAATACACACAAAATAATTTGTCTTTTTCCCTACACAGCTAATCTATCATTTAACTGCAATATGATTCCCAGTTTGGGTTCAGTAATATTGAATTAGGTTTAAATTGCACTCAAATTTAGAGAAAGACACAACATATATCTATTCATACATATATTGTCTATTTATACATAGTAAATAGAAGCAATTTTTAAGGGGGGAATGTTTCATTCATTCTCATATTTTGTCATCCTTATTACAAAGGTATTACATAAATGTGTCCTTATAAGGTCACATAAGAAGCATTAGTCATAATCTAGTACAAAATATGGATAATGAATCAGGTCTAGCTCTTCAGTTCTCACAATTATATCACATATACAAATTTCATCATCGATTTCAATAGTGAATATTATTTTCGGTGTTGATTATCTAAGCTGGAAAGTCCAAGAAAACAGGGAGAGAGAATATATGCCTTAAATTATACTGCTTAATAACAATCATACTGACATGCAACAACATTCATTTGTGGACATTCAATTTACACTGCTCCCCAGATCAGTAACTGCAAAGCTTTGAAAGGGAAGATAATGATTTATGACATAGTATGGTTTTACTTTTTCTTGTTTGCATGTGTTTTCTATCAAGTGTCCTTGGCTCTAACCAGGAAAATGATCAAACCTTGGGCTTCTAAGTGGTAAAAGGGTTTCATGCACAAGCTGCATAATACATAAAGCTATAAATAGCACATAGATCACTATGAAAGGGCAGTAATGCTTTGTCCAAGTTAGAATACTTACTAACTTTGAGGAAAATAATGAACACTTATTACATACCAGGCATTCTTCTAAGTGCTTTAGATGGATTACTCATATAGGTCTTAAAGCAACCCTGTAATTTAGCCTATTATTACCCTTTCAATTTTATAGTTGAAGAAAATAAGACATGGAGAGTCAAACCATTTGCTTGAGGTCACACAACCAGAATGTGGAAAGTTTCACTGTAAAACCAGCCTTTTGGAAATCTTGGTCTCTCCAGCATGAAGCTGGGAAAGACAGGAAAACTGCTGTGCCTAGAGCAGAGCCTTATTTCCCTCTTTCAATTAGCAGGGAATAGGAAGTTACAAAAAAGACCTGGAGGCCCTCGAAATGAGTGAATGAGAGCAGTTGCTTGGACCAGAGAAAAACAGAGATGTGTGTGAACTGATTCACAATGAAAGTTGGAAAATCAGCTGAAATGTAGTTGAACTTATTCCTGAATTATATCAAATATCTTTCATGTAGTTTAAAATTTATGTGGAAATTTTCTTTATAGTTCTACATTGCATGTGTTTCTATCCAAATACCCTTAAAATGATGGAAACAAAATTAGACTGAGCGCCAGGATTTGCTGATTCTAGAGCAAGGAACAGCAAGAGACAGAGGAAGAGGATGGGAACATAAAGTATTCTTCTAAGCTATGGCCCTAGCGACCTCCTTACTACCACAAGGGAACCCCCAGCAACAGCCCGTCCAGCTATGAGGTCATCTATGTGTTGTTAGTCCTTGGATGAGTTTAATACCCCGTGATCTAATCCCACTCAGAAAGCCCCACTTGTGAACGGATGAGCCTTTGGGAGACTTTTTTAATTTAAACCATAACAGAGGCGGTGGGGGGGGGAGCACAAGAGCACTTCATCATGCTGTAGTTTGCCCTCCAACGAATCATCTCTATATTCCAATTTCTGGCCATCTGGGCAAGCCACTGCTTTGGGAGATGTTTTCCTCATGGAACAAATAAACCTTCTCTGAGGACTTCTCTCTGTCTACGATGAGTGTGTGTTTTCTTCCCATCTCCTCTTTCTTATTACTGTCATCATTAGAGTGTAAACTCCTCTTACTCTTCTGGGCTGTTAAATCACATTGTACCTTATTTCCCCTCCTTCAGACTCTCTCCTGTGTAGTCCACCTTCCACAGAACTGTCGGAGGAATCTTCCCAAGTGTGAATGTGATCATGTTACTACTCTCCTCAGAAACCTTCAGGGAAGACCGTTTTGACCAAATCAAATGCGAACACATAACAATGTGCTTAGGGCCCTCAGGAGGGTGACACATAGACACACATTCTCAAGAGGCAAAACATAATTCAAGAAAATCTAGCCATGTACCTGACATCAGATATTGTGTTCCTCATTTTCTGCATTCATATACTAGGTTAGAACTCATAACTTGTGATCACCTTTGAAAAGCAACATTTTGTGTATGTGTTTTTTCAGTCTTAATCCCTAATTCTCTATATTGGACACACAGTGTCACCAACAGCACCAAACTACTGGCTATCCCTAAGATATAGACTGTGTTTCTTACCATGTTCTTTTGTTCATACGCTCCTTCTATTTAAACTGCCATCCTGCTAACGTAGCAATCGAAACCCTGCCCATCATTAGATTATGCTCAAAGGTTCATCCAAAGTTCTGTCTTTTGACTCCAAAGGTCTTATGAAAATCACTGCATTCTCTTTACTTATGACTTTGCGTCTTTGTTCAAACTAACCCTCAGATCAGTAGAGATCATGTTTTCTTCAACATCTCTACCTGGGACCTTCTTTATTATGGGAATAACAAAAATAAAATGATTTATTGAACTGTGATACAGGAAGGCTAGAAAATAAGAAACTTAATTTTCTGAAAAACACTTTAGATGAAATGAATACGCCCTGATGAAGTTCCAAAACAATGCCCAGCTACCTCTCCTGCAGTGATACACGTAGGTCAGGGTTGTAAAGGGCGCTGCTAGCGCACAGCCGCAGAGAGGCGAGAAACTCCCTTTGTGACTTGATATGTGTCACTAAAAGAACTCTTCTGGCAAAATAAAATCTCTAAAGAAATAGTGTTGAACACAGCTGTCAATGAGACTTTGAAAAGAAGATGTTTCTTAGAATAAATTTGACATCTTAGAATGTTTAAAATAACTTATTAAAGATTCTACCTTAAAACTAAAAAAAAGTACTGTATTTACATAAGCACACTTATTTAATTACCAAATAAATAAAGAAGAGCATATCGTCTTTAAAGAATTTTACAAGAGACTAGAAGATTTATCTTTGAAAGAGAAAAGAACTGAACATGGACCTATTTAGATATGTCATAGTATAAATATATGTCACTATTCCTCTGACAATACTGATGATTCTATAGCTTGGAAAGAATGTCTTAATTCATGACTTGTGAAATTTAACTAAATCTAGTTCTTGAAATACGTTATTTCTCACAAAATTAAAGTTTAACACTACAAATGAAACAACAAAGAACAAATACGGGAAGAAAAACTTCCCAAAATTATATCAAAATTAGCATTTAATTTTGGAAAATATCAATATTTTAGACAAAAATAAGTAGTCATAGTTCAAAATAATTTTCATCAGAAAAGCCTGACATCCTTTTGTGTCTGGGGTTTCTTCAATTCCCAAGTCTTGTCTTTCTTTTCCACTCCTCCTCATTAGCCATGACTTTTCCTGAAACTCTGGAAAAGTGAAAATTTTTAAAATAAAAAAGTGAGTGACTAATAACTTATCTTGTCTCCAAAAAAAAATAAAATTCTCAGGTATGTGTTGCCTTCCAAATGTATTTGAGCAGGATAATGTGTCACGGTTTAAATGACTGTATTTGTACTCTTACATGAAAAATTGAAACCCTTTACCTAACCTGTTTAATCTTTTGCATATATATCTTCATCAGATTTATTAAATTACTTAAATGAAATTGTGAAAATAGGATCCTCCTCCAACATAGATACAGCTAATGCCATCAAGACAGCTTTACACTGTAGCACAGCTACATGTAAGCTGCAAATTCGTTGTTTCAATTAAATATAATTTTATAACACCAAATGTTCCTGCCTTCACCTAGTATTATTCTTTGTGGAAACATGGATATAAAAGACATATCCTTCATGTTCTCAGTCTTTCTGTGCAATTTCCTTATGTTCCATGAACATGTTTTCTATCCTATTATAGCATATCTTATACTAGAATCTTACTGATATTGTATTTCCTATGAGAAATAAGGTAGTGCCAACTGGCTGAGATGTGGGTTTCAAATCAGATATACCTTGGATCTGCCACACAGACATTTAAATGTCAACTTATGTTAAACATTCTTTGTGTGATTATCAACTTTCTCAAGCAAGTTAGGGGAAAATCTGTCATTATATGTGAGTTGGTATAATATCATTTGAGATTAGACATAAATTAAAGTGCATACTGTAGAAATGTAGAACAACTTTTAAAATTATAAATCAAGGTGAAATGTAAATAGACCAAATTAGTGAATTAGAATGAACTGATCTAACCCTCCTCAATAAAGCCAAAAGAAGACAGGAAACAAATAAAAATCACAGGTGAGAAAAAAAATTAAAAATAACAATGATGATGCACATGAACTCAGGCAAATTTAATAAATACACTAAACGTAAATGAACTAAGCACCTAACTTTAAAAAGAGAGATTGACAAGCTGAATCAAAAATAAAACCACTTTGTTCTTTACTAGAAGCCCATTTTCAAATTGATGAGGTACATCTTTTAGAAGTAAAATATAGAAAGGGATGGGTCTTACAATATTAGCTATAAGACATTTGAAAGAGTTCCTTAACATTAGACAAAGTAGACCTTATTACGAGGTACTAAAAAGGGTAAAGCAAGATAATGTATAATGACAATAACATCAAATTATTAAAAGAATCTAAGAGCTCTAAGTATGCCAGCACTAGGGACCAAATCATCAAAAACTTGAAGTATGATAAAACTGAATGGAAAATTAAAAATATGTATTGTAGTTTTAGATACTAACACTATTCACAGAAAATAATGTTATGGAAGACTTGAAGAACACTGTCAACAAACTAGATCTAATTGACATAGAATACTCCACCATACATCATTAAAATCCATACTCCTCAAGAATACATGAAAAATTCATAAAGACAGATGATAAAGCAATTCTTAAAAATTCTGAAATACTGAAATTATGAGAACATATTTTCTGGATAAACAGAAATTAAGTGATATGTCAATAACAAAAATATTTAAAATTCCTAAATCATTGCTATTTGAAGCACAAATTTTTAAAAAATCCATGTTTCGAAGAGGCAAGTTCAAAACAAATTAAGAAATATGTTGTACTGAATAAAAATGAAAACACTCTGTGTCAAAATATGTGGAATGGTGCTAACGCACTGTGTGGGAAAGTTTTTAATTTCAAAGGCTTGAGCTATAAAGAGTTTAAGATGTCTACTAATATGTTTTAGCAAGCACATGAAAATAGTTTTAGTAATCTTCCACAAAAGCCGTCAGAAAGTTGGGGAAGAGAGAAAATTTCCCAGATAATTTTATTTTATCATTATTTTTTGCCTCTCTGAGACAAATTTGCACTACGCAGTTCAGGTTGGTTTTGAACTCACTATGTAACCCAGGATGGCCTCAAACTCACAAAGATCCTCTGACCCCAGCCTCCTTCCGGGTGGGATTACAGACTTGTACCACCACGCCTTGCTTTCCAGATAATTTTAGAAGGAAAGAACTATTCTGATACTAAAATTTTCAAGAATATCTCAAAAAAATAAGCTGTCCACCAATAACTTCAGGAACACAGATTCAAAGTGCCTTTATGGTACTAATTAGACTGTATATCCATCAACAGATGAATGGGTGGAGAAAATATCATATTTATACACAATGGAGTAGTACTCTGACATAAAGAAGGATGAAGCTGAGTCATTTGTAGGAAGATGGATGAACTTTGAGAGTATAATATTAAGTGAGATAAATCAGACACATAAGCTTAAATATCACACGGTTTATCATACAACACCTATCTCAATAAAGTGCAAAGTAAAAAAATAGCAAGTAGGAGACATCAAGATGGATATTTGGTATATGGGAAAGCAACCAAGAGACAGCAGGAGAGAGGAGAGAGGAGAGAGGTGAGGGAAGTCATATTTCAAAAAGAGGGATTGTGAACTGCTGTACAGATGCAAGTCCGTGCAAGAAATGTGATCTTCATGTACTGTAAACCTGTCATATATATATATATATATATATATATATATATATATAGAGAGAGAGAGAGAGAGAGAGAGAGATTTGAGGAGGGTGAGAGAGGAGTGGGTTAAAAGAAGGAATTAAGAATTGTCATGTATATGTACCAGCTTCCCAAGATGAATGTAATCATTATGCACAACAAGTACATACCAATAATAAATAAAGCAGCATAACAAGACAGCACATCCATACATTATTAAAGCATTATCCCATGGGGCTTATTTTAAGAATTGAAGGTTGATTTCAGAGTAAAAGTATCATTTGAGAATGAACATATGAATTTACGCAGCTTTTTTTTTATAAAGAAATAACATAAAAATTACAGGTATTTCTATACCATGGGAGAAATAAAAATTAAAGCAATAATATTTATACAAAAGTATAATATTTTCATGGAGAAAATACCAAAGGTTTTATAACACCTGCTCACCAAATGTATAAAAATTACTAAGAAAAATTCAAGATGATCTAAATAAATATTGATGTAGCAAAAGAGTTGATAAAGTTAAAATATTAATTGACTGACAATAGACCTCTAGAATCAACTCAATAATAATCAACATTTGAATATTTTTATAGAAAGTAATAATATAAAACTATTATATATATGAAAATTTACAAAATTAAACAAAAGTTAAACAATTATGAACATGAAGATGAAATGATTATATTACTCATTTCAAGGTTATTGTAAGGTACTACAATTAAGATAATGTGCTACTAAGTGAAGGACAAATGGCCCAATGGATCAAAAAACTCAGAAAAGTACTTGCAAATATAGTTACCTTGATTTTTGATAGGTTGGTATTGGAATAAAATAATGAAAATATATTTTTAAAATTGTATTATTATAACTGAATATTGTATACAGAGAAAAACTAAAGCAACATTTTATCACACACAAAAATTAACTGGAAATAAATCTAAATCTAATATAAAAGTTACAATTTAAAACTTTGAGAAGAAAAATGTTTGTGTCTTTGTGGAAGACAACTATTTCTTTGAGAGTTCATTAAATAGCAAAAACACAAGCAATTTAAAAATTGAACTTTATTGAAATTTTCAAATATTTTATTTTATTTATTTTTTTTTGTTTGTTTTTTTCTGGTACCGGGAATTGAACTCATGACCTTGTGCTTGCCAGGCAGGTGCTGTGCCTCTGAGCTATATCCTCAGCCTCAAAAGTTTCAAATATTTTTATAAGAGAATGAACAAGCATAATTTTGAGATGGGCAATTATTTTCAGTTGTATTTGTTAAAGGCAGTTTGTATCTAGAATATAGAAAAATCTACTGTATCTTTAAGTTAAAGACAAAAACATTTTAAAAGGGCAAAGGTTTGAACAAGACTTCCCAGAATAAGATATATGAGTGTACACAATGGATGTTCAACATCATTATCCCCAGAGAAATGCAAATTAACACCAGTGTGAAGTGCCACTTCATAAACATTAAAAGGACTAAAACTTATAAAGCTGTAAGTTTGAAACGTTTCCCATGATGTGGAACAACTGAAAATCTCATACGCTGTTAGTAGAAATGCAAAAAGATTCAACCACACTAAAAAATAGTTTGGAAGTATCTGACAAAGTGCAGCACAACCTTATCATATGAACCAGGAACCACACAAGTATATATACAAAAAGTGAGAATGTATGTCCAAATGTTTGTACAGAGGTGTTCATAAAAGCTTTATTTATAATAACCTAATCTATGAACAATCCCTGAAAAGCATCAGTTGTGTATATGGATAAACAAGCTAAGGTAATAAGGCAAAGCATGCTACTGATACAAAAAGTGGTGTAAATTAGTCTTTAAAACATGCTCAGGAAGAAAGCATCCTGATATAAAAAAGAAATACTTGTTTTGTCATTTACTTGAAACTTGTGGACAAACCCAATATACTAAGCAAAGGTAGATCAGTGATCACCAAAGACTAGAAAGGGAGGAAAAGCTGAATGAAAGGGGGGCACTAAGAAATCTGTTGGGGTCACAGGAATTCCTGCATCTTGTTTACTGTGCACAGATTGAGAAAAATTTTTCGCTGCTCTTAAAATATCTGCCAGTTGTATTTCGTAAATTAGATCTCACATCATGAATGCTAAAACTGTTTCTCTAAAATATTAGAGCAGAATATTTATATTATATGAGTCTTATCACTTTACAGCCCACAAAAAAGCATCTATGTACTGTATCTAAAATAAATGGGCTAGAATTGATAGTAAATCAGTTCAATTAATAAGCTGATTATAAATGAAATTTTCCAGAAATATCTCAAACTAATGACATTTTATGATGTTAGTAAGCAGTACAGAGTTTCTCTCGCATCCTTTGCTTTCATAAAAAAGACTGTTCTTTTCAGAAGTCCTGAATCATAAAGAAAAAGTCAAAGGAGGTCCTGTCTATCCTAGGTAGAAAAAGCAGACCATCCCTTTTCTTCTACACTGACTGAGGCCCTTGTTCAACATAAAGGCCATTGTTCTGTCCACATTTAATAAACAGCTAACCACAGAAAGCGCTAGCCTTGATAATTGCAAGGTAAAGCTAAGAAAGTTTAATTTTACGTGGAATTAGAAAGGATTTGTTTTCAATCTACAGGCTGGACGAATAAGGAAAAGAGGACAAATATGTTGGCAGCCCACTAGTCTGACCCTTCTGTTTCAACAGATTTGGTAAAAAGGAGAAATACACTGCTTTCTCCCTGATCAGGAGAAAGACACAGCAAGATAGTAGCCTGTGAGGCGGGGACTACAGTGCCTTCTACAGTTCATCAGTGCACACAGATCTGGCCTGTAATGAAGCCATTTACATGCAGATGCAGGCCTGAGTGTGTGGACACCAGTCCCAACTCTGGGAATTGCTGTTTCGTCTAATCAAAAGAAATTTGCACATGAAAGCCACATCCGTGTTCATTAACCCCACAGCTCTCTCAATATTGCTTCTCTATTATCCCCAACAAAATTGCAAACCTTTATATGATTAGGTACCCCACTTCAGAGCTTTATTTTCCTCACACCCCCAGCCTAAGCTTGCGTCTGAATGAAAAATTGCATGTGGTTCTATAAGATTGAACAATCTGTAAATAAATTTACTAAAAACTAAACCCATGCATCCTGTTTGCACTTTGCCTGGCCTGTATAGACACACTCTTAATCTCCACAACCAAGGAGACTTTCCTATGCGTACAATCTTCTCATCACTGAAAAATATAAATCTACGATTCAGGATGGGAAACCGAAGACAGTGAGATTGTTGAATTTATTTTCATGTGCAAACAAAATGAAACTCACAGATGGGTCTGATGGCAAATATTACTCACACACTACACCAAAACACAGAAACCCTAACAAAGGCTTCTGCAAGAAATCCTAGAAGTAAAATTTATGGTTATTAGTTGTTGCAAGTCCATCACACACTTAATAATAATTACTTCTCCTGTCAGTCATGTGGATGTGAGCTGTACAGAATTTGTGACAGTGATCTTACTACTCCGCTTTCTTCATAAGGGACAAACAGGATGCATAATGTTTGCATCCAATCATATTGTCAAAGATTATCTTGAGACTGGGTTTTTCAGTATATGTAATAAATGTGTAATAATAAACATATTGGAAGTGCTCACTTTGCTAGCAATGGAAAATTGAGTTTCTTTTTCTGTGGAATTAGAAGAGCAAGAATAACTATGCTTTGTTAATGCAATTCAGCAGTGACCTGCTGGGAACTCTGGAGCTGAGAGGCCAACCACATCTTCCTGCCCACTCACTGTCTGGCCTTTTAGCTGCAACTGCCAACAATGGTCTTAATTAGTGCCAATTATGATTTTTTTAAAATGTGGACACCTGCATAATCTGAGCTAGGTGGAGAATCCTACCACGTTTGCTATCAACTACCACACAGCTGTCAGAACCTGACAATTTTGACTTGTTCTTCCTCTGGCAAGGATTCAGATTGCTAACCTAGAGGTCTGTTTCTTTACATCTCATTTGTATTAATTCTGTAAAGTATCCAGACCTCGATTATTTCTTTTTCTAAATCAATATAGTTAACCTCAGCTAAAACATATTTACAGATTTTCAAAAAATAAAGAACTATGCCACCACATGGTACCACGCTTTCATTCTATCATGATAAATGTGAAACTGCAAGTTTTGCTGCACAAAGGAAGACATTAAATTGAACTATCAACTGTAGAGTCATACCTTCCATAGATAAAATCAAAACCTCTGACCAACCAGTGTTGTAACTATTCTCCAAGCACACATCCCCGAGACTGCAGTGGATACATGAGATCCGAAAATGAGAAGCATCCCCCACTACATTGCCCCGGTAGCAATCCAGAGGCGTTCCATGTGTGTGTAACTAGAAATTATTCATGAGGTAAAGTTTGGAGTAAGTTTCTGCAGTTAAAAGAATATGATATTACTGTTAGATGCAGAAGATGATAGAAAGAGGAAAAGAAGAAATAAGCAATTATCTATTATCATTATGAGAGTAAAAAGAAATGGAAAATGGCACTACCGCTTTTTCTAGTGGCAGCTATGCTCCTAAGGAATCATTTGATTGCTCTACTTGATGGGAGAGCAATAAAACAACTGTTGGATTTCATTCTCAGTCGTTGCTTAGTCTGTAAGAATGTTCAGCAAGTAGATTTGCAAAAACTTTGGAACAGCCCATCTGTTCATTTTAAAGGATGAAAGAAAGGAACATAATTAGGAAAGAAAAGAAGGAATAAGGGAGATGAGATACTGGGAAACATTTCTTCTTTCATATTTGTAAGTTATACTTTTAAATAAAAACCCCTTAATCCTGGAACAGTTCTTAGGGTAGAAAAAATTCCAGAGAAATTGGTTAAAAAGCTTAAACTATCCATTGTACCTCTGAGTCCTTTCATTTTTATATAAGTGCTTATAACCAAACACCTTATACGAGTGTCAGAATTCATACATCATAAAGGACTCATTGAATTATTCACTCATGCGTTTGATGATTATTAAGCAATAACCAGATGCTAGATACTATGAATTAAGTGGTTCACAGTGTATTCAGAGCAAAAGACTGCCATGCAGAGCAGTAAATTATTTGGCAACAGCAGACACAGAGTGTATGGGAGTTTTCCGTCTAGAAATCAGTCTTTTGGATGAAATGGTGCTTAGGGAAGAGAAGTCAGAGTGCAGAACAGTGCTTATCAGCAACTGGGCAAAGTATGGGAGGGAAAGCCGGTCAGACAGCGGGGTGCAGCGTCATAGTCAGATGGGAGGAATAAGTGCCGGTGTTCTTTTGTAGGGTCAGGTGGCTGTACTGTACTATAAAGCAGGGTATATATCAAAGTGGTTGCAAGATTTTTTTGTATTCTAACACAAAGAAATAAGCGAGCTTAAGGTAATGGATATGTACAGGGTGGACATGTATCCGTATATCACACTGTACCTCGTAAAGGTGTGCAATTAGATGTGAATCAAAATGTTGTCTTTAAAAGTTAAAATGTAGAGAATGGAGAGAAGAGAATTTTAATTCAAATGTATGGCTGAAAAACACGCCATATTTGAGGGATAAGAAGAAAAAAAATTGAGTAGGAAGTAAATATCTTAGTCTTTAAATAACTTCCCTCAGGTTATTGTCAAGTATTTACTATAGCGAAATGGTACTGCTTTTAATGAAGGCATTGAAATGCCAAATATAGCACAAAATTTAAAAGTCACATTTTTTTGTTGTTTCCAAATGCACTCCTAAATGTATAGATTTAGATCCCCAACTTATAGCTGCCATACTAAACTACTTGCTTTCAGTTCATTTCTTTTGTGCCTTCTTTGCCTCAATCTCATTTTTGTGCTTAAGTCAGTAAATAAAAATTTGAAATCTCAAAAGAATCACATTCTTATGAAAGGAAGGGATAGCAGCTACTTGGTCTTGTTTTGACTGCATGGAACTTCAGAAGAATATTTTGCTAAGGAAATCCAAGTGAAAACTGTGAAAATAGATGAGAGCGTCTTATTTGCTCCTCCCCCTCCTAGTAAATTAGCACATTGTGCTGAGCATAAAGAGAACAGAGCTGAAGGTGTAGAATAGGGAGTCTTGGTGTGGAGGAGAATGAGGAGGATAACCCCTTACAATAGAAAGCCATCTTCATTTCCTACTGCCCAGGCTACAGGAACTACCCTGGTAGGAGCTCTATTTAAAATGAGATGTATTCCAGTTTCTTTTAGTACTCACTTTATTCCCAAGCCTCTTTTTGGTAGTCCTACTACACAAAAGCATCACGTTATAGAAATTTTTAAGGAAACTCTGTAAGTTATGTAACATTCTGTTTCCCAATATCATTTTAGTCCAGAACATTTTGTGTCAATCTCACTCTAGTAATATCTCATTGACCTGGAATTTTAGAAAAACAGCTTTTGAAATTCTTTATTATATCTTCTTTTTTTGTGAATGAACAAAATAAAGCATTATATAATGTATCCATTGATACCACTGAGCAAGGAGCTACATATGTATCTAGTGAAAGACAATTTCCTAACAGTCACAGTCTCCCTAAGCTGGACTAAAGTTGCTTGGTTTCATATTGCTCCCCACACTCCTGTGCTTAGCATGGAACCCAGGGCCTGAAGTAGGTAAAAGCTCTACCACTGAGTTCAATCCCCAGCCTTGTCCTATAACTTCAAACAAAAGTTTTAACCCTGTCTACACTTATTAAGGATAACTCCCATGTCCATCGTCCATCAGTTCTACTTTAACAGCCATTCTTATGCAGATTTTTCTCAGAACACCACAATATTTGGCAATGTTCACAACTGCCACCTTGAAATGCTTTCTTTCTTTTTTCAATGATAGTAGTAATTATTCATTTTTTTCAATCCTTTGCTCATTAATCGCTTTCCTCTGGGTTATCTTCTGTGTTGTTCTCCTCTGTTTCTGGATTTTAATTATCTATCCAGGTTTATTGTTGAGTATCTGTTCTTTCTTTCTTGTTTTTGTTTTTTTTGGGGGGGATGGTAACAGAATATAATTCAGGACCTCGCAATTCCCAGGCAGACACTTGTGCCCTGGGCTACATCCCAGGCCCTGTTCTTTCTGTTCCCCATTCTTACCAGACATCTCAAACAGTTTGAAATACCCCTCAATGAGTCTTAAGTGCATATCTTAGGTTCCTTTTTTTCAGAAACACCCCATATTCATATTTGAATGCTTCTCATCATCTTCAAATTTAATATTTCAACATGAAACTCACCATCGTTTTCATCACTAGAGGATTGAATTTTTATACCAAACAATTTTATAGGCTTGATCATTTTATAATATTTCTCTTTCATGAATTAAATCCGACCAAACAGTGAATCCTTTTTCTATTTCTCTCATCTCAGTGCTCCCTTTGTTTCAATATTCTCTTGTTTACAGTTACATATAGCCTCCGGAATTTCACTTCAGTACAACAGGCTTTCTTTCCTGCAAGCTTCTCCAAGCTACACTCATACATCAGTCTTTCTGCAATACAAAATGTTTTATGAAGATATCTTAACACAACTTCTTATGATTATGTTTTTTGAGCAAATTACCCTTTAAAATATTAACATACAAAACCTACATACCAAAAAGGATTACAGAAATGAATCACCCACAGTATCTCTCATTCATTGATAAAAGAGCTCATAGTTTTGTGTAGTTTTCAGTAACCAGTACCTGCTTTCAGCCTATTTAATTTATGAAGTAATAGAATTTTTTGTATAGTCTTCTAAAATATGAGGTTTAATGAATATTTCATGATTTAATTGCTCCTAATTTATTTATCTTCAGCACAGATTTAGTTGAAATTCAGTTTATCAATATCATTAGTGGTGTTGTGGAACCTTCATTTTAAAATTATAATTCTCCCACTAGAGTAAATTCCTATAAGTGGTTGTATTGAGTCATAGGCTATGAAAATTTTCAAAAACAATTGAACAACTTTTCACTAACATCAGCATGGTAGGGTTTTTCCCAAAACTTTTTACAATTCCATAGTGCTTATTGAATAAATTGTAAAACCACAGCTCGGCTTTCAAAACTTTAATTACCTTCATTTTACACTGCTATAAATATTCCATTGGGGGACCATTACATCTCCAGAATCTCACTTCGGTACAACAGTCTTTCTTTTCTGCAAGCTTCTGTTTGTGTTGTTCCTCTTTTTTTGCAGACTGATACTTCCCTTTTTCCTTGTTCTGTCTGTAAAAATCATGCCCATTCACCTAAATTCTTGCTTACATGGAACATCTCCAGTTGGCTTTCCTTCAGAAATCTCTTATTTTTTCTGAACTCTTATTTCATTACTAATTATTTTTATTTTGATTTGAATTATGACTATCTTATACAAATCTTAATCGAGCTTTGAGATTATCTCCCTCTCTAAAGGTACAAGTTACTTAAAATGTTTCAACAATTAACAAGATACTACATATCTTATTATATTCAGTGAGTATTTGTCAAATGAATAAAGAATAAATGTTACTGGGATAGTAGCCCATACATTAGTGAAAAATCTAGTTGTTATACTAATTTCACTAGCGAGTTCTTCCTAGAGAGTTGATTACTTTGATGTCGTAAGAGTACATCAAAAAATACTTTCAGAACATTTTGTTTTCTTTTCATTGCCTCTGTACGCCAAATTGAAGCAGTAAATTACAATGAAATTTCACCACAGACCAATCCCAAAGTAAGATTGAGAATGAAGTAAAGTTATCTCCCCAAGGTATGCTTTACTCAGGAGCTAGGAATGTTATGAGGGAATAATTAAAAACAAAAACATGGTCTTGGAAATTATTAAGAGGATTATTTTCATTGCAGTATTTGGTAAAGTACCAAAATAACTTCCCTGAGATTTATAGTTTTAAAACCTTGGCATTAAACATTTTCAGAATAATGACAAAATAAAAAAATAAAAAGGAATAGAAATTGACTCATAAGTACTCTCAGAGTAGCAGGATGTGAGTATAAGATTTCTACAATTTCTTACAACATAAGTTTGTAACACTTTGCTTCTACTGAACACTACTGGTTCCTGTCATTGGGATGACGCTAAGTCACATCCCAGCATGATGCTAACTAAAAGTATGGTTTTGTCTTCTCTATTACAGCAGAGTATTTATAGATGACTTCAAGTTTCTTTTGGTTTTACAAGAACATGACTCGCTGTTCAGAAAAAAATTAAATGTTCTTTTTTGTTTTCTGATAGAGTAGAATTTTAGAAAGCTTTAAGTTTATAAAGATTATTGTTAATAAAAGATTATCTCTACCTTAAAATGACATAACTGATTATATATTTTCAAAATAATTTTTAAAATAGATACTTCAGACCATTGCCTTGTGTTACACTATTTTGAATGTAGTTAAATAATGTCTACACCAAAAATAAAATAAATGGCAAGATACCAAGTACATTTCAACTTTTCTCAGAACATCTGTTTTCAGAGTCTTTCTAAAATATTTCATCCTGTCCTCTAAGTGATAACTCATTACCATGAAATAACCTGCTACAATTTGCCTTTATTGTTTCTTTTCAATAGCTCAATGGATCAAGATGATATAATTTAAGTCTACATGGATAAAGAGTGGTTTCAACAGGTGAATTACCTGATGTCATACTCTTGGGAAAAGATGTTCATCCTTCACTAAACACTCCACCTAAAGCAGGGTCATAAATTAAAATTAAGAAACTTCTGACACAGACCCTAAAATGTTTTACCGGACACACTTCAATGTAATTGCAGTTTCTCATATATACATGTCTGTTACGTTAAAGTTTTATTTTTTTATCTTTAGTAACATCAGAAACAGCTGAAAACAAGATTCACAGGAAAGCAAATCTCTGATTCACATTTTGGGAATAGGACTTAAATTTCCACGTCCCAAAGATTTTTTACAATTTTTTTGTGTTATCTCTTTAATACTGAAAGTATCATTATGAGTTGATTTTCAATTCCAAGAATTTATAGAGGAAGACATCAAAACTTATAGAAAAGATAGTTTAGTAATGTCACAAAAACAAATGAAACAGTTAATCAATGAAGCCCTAAGACAGTAAGCTGATTATGAAATTAATGAAAATAGACAATTTATGCTTTAAACAGGTTATGGAAAATCAACTTTTAAAAAAGAATGCTGGTTTTGTTTTCATTTTGGAGAGGAATTCTGTACCATCTCACTGATAATCTGAATAGGCTGTGAACCCAGGTCCGAGGACTGAACCCAGCTAGCACCTGTGCGTGACTCCGAGTCATTTGTGAAATACTTCTTGCTGCCTTGAAAGGACCCCATGGCTAGAACTGAAAGTACTTTCAGCGGAAGAATGGCATTGACTTGACCTATTCCCCAGCTGCCTGGAGTGTAGTTCACACATAGGTCTAAGACTGTTTGCCTATCCAGAGGACGCTTTGATGAATTGCTCATTCATCATCCCTACATCATTAATTCAGGCGTGCTCTCTGTGAGGATGCTCTATTAGTCCCCAGTAATATAAAAAGGCTAAAGTTACACAAACAAGACAAGTCTGTCCTCCAAACTATTGTGCAAAAAGGCTTACAATGTCTGTCTGTCTCCTTGTGAGTTGCTATGATTCCCTGCTAATGAAAAGATGAATAACAGCATATGTTAATGACTCAAGTGTAAATTGAATGTGAATAAAAAAGGAGCCTTCTTGGTTGTAGAAGATATTTGCAAGCGATTTTTCTTCCTCCCTCTTTCCCTCCGAGCTCATTTGCTCCTACCATCCTCCCTCCCTCCTGTCTCCAGAGTTGTTAATCGTAGTGATATTGAGTATATTTTATATCTATATGTATGTGAAAAGATAAAAAAAGCTTGCTTTAAATTGTGAATATAAAAGTTTTTTCTTTAATATCCTCATTTACTTACTCATATGTTAACTAGTACCTTCAGACTTTAAATAATGAAAGCCTAGTTTTCATAAAACTATGCAAAGTTATATTTTTAAAAAGTAACTATCATCTTCATTGACTTTAAGACAATATTTTTGTATTCTAATCCTTGAAATTTCCATGTATCTTACAATCCATGGGAAAATTTATAATTTTGAATTTAAAACTGCTCCAATAACAAAAGATTTGATATTTTCTACTAACATAGAGAAGACTAGAATGATATTTAATTTTGTGGTTGTGAACCTTTTAATAAATATATATTATTATTCAAAATGAAAAATTCCTTTGTCACAGACTGTTTGCTGCATTTCAAAAAGATACAGAAAAAACAAAACTTCTTTAAAGGCTGTATAATTACCTGCATAATCCTCCATTTATTTAATCTTTTTCCTATAAGTTTCTTAACATTATGTACAAATATCAGTCCTATATTGATCATATCAATCACCAAGTAGAGTGAATGTATTAATATGGCATGAAAATATGACACAAAATAGCTTTCTGGTGCTTTAAGTGTCCTATAATCTTTACTTTTTGTGAGCAAAAATATAGACAAACACAAACAGACAAATTTCTCCTATTTATTTTTCACATGGAGCATTCCAAGAATAACTTTGAAAAGATAATACATGATAATGCCTAGGGATTTCACAGAAATACCTATAATTGATTCAACATAACATAGAAAGTCAAAATTATGAGAAAAAATATGTCAAAAGCCAACTCCTTCCCCACGATGCCAAATCTCTTCTTTCCAGACAGCCAATTATGAATAATAGCAGGATAAAGTAAAGGAAATGAGCTGCACAGAGATGCTGTCTACTATCCCACATAGCGGAATGATAAACAATAGAGGATGACTTTTTACTGCCTCCTACTCTGTCTCTGCTGCCAGGTCCCTGGGAACTGTGTGAGAGCACCACCTCCATAAAATTCTGCACATCATAGAATGTCCATTTTCTGACTTAAGACTGGAATTATGGTTGCCATGGTGACATGGCTTCCTTTAGACTCTGTTGATACACAAAAGCTTTGCATTTCTCTACAGTAAAAGGCAGTGGTTTGTCTTCTATGTATAGAGAAGCTACAGGCAGGAGTTTACGCTGAAATCTATTTTCTGAACCAGCAGTGCAATTCCCTAGTAGGATGATGGGGTTCACAAAAGGATGCCCCAAGTGAAGACCTCAGAGGCAACCCCAGAAACAATTTTTCTCTGACCTCCTCCTGCCCTCCCACCTCGCACCCCTTATATTCCCCAGTGGAAGCCTGAGAAACAAGATTTCCACTTCACTAAGGTGGATCATAGAAATCATACCCTAAGTGAGCCATAAACCTAAAAATAATGCTGTAACTTTATGTATTTCTGTGTAAGAGTTCACCATAAAGTAATTTGACCTTCCTTGTTTGCCTAAAACGAGACCTAAGATTCCCGTAATAGAAATCATCTTACTGTGTACTTAGAAGGAAGACCTCACAGGAAGGCTGAGGAGAATCTAAACAGACATGCTTTGTTGTTTCTCCATCCTCAATCTATGACGTTTTGGTTTCTTTCTGTCTCATGGAAAATATACCCAGATATCTCTGCTTCATCAAACCAAAATATAAAAATGGATCATTCCCCATAATATATAGTGTAAAACTGTGGCCATGGGACCATGCCCCTCCCCTCACCTGAACCCATGCAGTGCTCTAGGGCCAAACCCCTGAGTCGGCACTCTGTCACTCATGCTGCCTACCATATTCTGAAAGCCTCAGTGGGAGACACACTACCCTGCACCCATTCCAAATCCTCAGAACCCACTCAGCACTCATTCCACTTTCCTTTCTCCTCCGTAACTCCCCTCTACATTCTGCAGTTCTCCTACTCTGAATATGCCTGTGCTTAAGCTTTCTTAAATTTAAATGTTTTTTCCATACTACTGTGTGCAATGTCCAATTTTTGGCTCATTGTACACAAAAACCTGGAAACCTGCCTGGGACCTGCCACACACAGGATCAACTCTGTGTCATTGTGTCTGAAATATGAAATCTCCCATGACACCAAAAACTATGACCAAGTAGACTTGTTACGGTTTTCTTCCTAATAACCTTCCATAACAAGTTGATTTCAGCAAACTAATACCAAACCACGAGACCTACACAGGGAAATTCTGAACTCCATGGATTGGTTAAATTTCCACTGCTGGTATTAAAAAAAAAGAAGAAAGAAAGAAAGAAGGAAGGAAGGAAGGAAGGAAGGAAGGAAGGAAGGAAGGAAGGAAGAAAGAAAGAAAGAAAGAAAGAAAGAAAGAAAGAAAGAAAGAAAGAAAGAAAGAAAGAGAAAGAAAGAAAGAAAGAAAGAAAGAAAGAAAGAAAGGAAGAAAGAAAGAAAGAAAGAAAAAGACTGACAATGATTATTCAAGAGGGGAGAGCTTTGTTCTGGTTCACGGTTTCACAGGTACTAGGACATGGTAGGCTGAGTCCAAGGCACAGATATCATGGTAAAGTGTGTAGCAGAAGGCTCTTCAACTGGTGCCATCTGGGCAGCAGAGAGCAGGCGGAAGGGCCTGAGAGGAAGGGGCCAAGGCCGTAATGTAGTCCCTAACCACAGCCCCCATGACCACAACCCCCAAGGGCCCGCTGCCCCACACTCCACTGAGTTATTTAGTATCTCCACACTCTGATCATCTCTACCCACATCCCTTAGTCCACTCAAGTTAACAATCACGATCAACTTGCGCACTTCCCTCCAGAGTCAGTGGGTTGGTTCCTCCTGGCCACATTGCCAGTCTGTTGGGCTATCTGTACTTTGCTTTCTCTTGAAAGAAAATCCAAGGCATGAAGCTCCTTAGAACATTTCATATATTGGGAGTTTTGACTATCTAGGCAAGCATTTACTTCTTTAGCATTCTCCACACCATCCGCCCTCTTCCCATTCGAGAAAGCCAGTCCTACAACCAGTCTTGAGCTGTCATAACTTTTGCGTGGCAAAGTGATTAGCAATCTATAGAAGTAAAGCTTTGAGTAATTATAATAATTTTTCAATTTTGTGGTTAAAGATCAGGAACTGCTGCGAAAGGACCTGTCTTACTGTCACATCTCACCCACTCTCTTCTTGCCCGTGTGCAAAGGATCATCGTGTATTACATTTACTTCCTCATTCCCTGTACCCTAAGGTCTCATGCTCCTAAGGGCTTCTTTCTTTACCTATACCTCTCAATCCTTCCTGATCTTTAGCACGAGTTCCATTACACTTTCTCCAATTGCAAATAGCAACTTTTACAGTCTTGTTTTTCATTATTATTTTTCCCCAGTTGAACATCTCCAAGTCTTTTATTTTTTTATTTTAAAGACTATTAAAAAATACAGAATTTCAAAAAACAAGATGACAGGTAATCAACAACTGTTATTGGTATATAACAATGGTATATTGTTATCTTCAAAGTGTTTGCTCAGATTACTGGATATAGGCATAGAAGATTTATCAAACAATATAAGCACTAACTGTTCCTTTCAATGAACTAATAGAAATTAATAGTATAATTATTTTAGCTATATATATATTTTTTTCCTTCCTTCTTTTCACTTTTCCCATATTCCAGTTGTTCTTTCCTTTTAAGCCATTTCTTTCTCTCTCATAGTATCTCTTCTACCTCTTTGATCTTATTTACTCTTTCAGTTTCTTACACTTGGAAGACAAAACGATGTTTACGCATTCTGCTCTGATTTATTTCACTTGTCAGTATGGTCTCTAGCTGCACCAGTTTACCTATAGAAGCCTCAAGTTTATCTTTCTTTCTAGCTGAGTAATACTCCATTGTATAAAAATGTCACATTTTTCTTATCCGTTCTTTGGTTGATGAGCATTTAGGTTGTTCCCAAGATTTAGCTATGACAAATTGTACTACTATAAACGTGGGTGCACATATATCGCTGTAGTATGATGTTTTCAGTTCTTCCTGGAAAATACCCAAAAGGGGAATAGCTGGGTCAAATGGGACTGCTAATCCAAGGTTTTTTTCTTTTTTTTTGAGGAATCTCCACACTGATTTCCACAGTGGTTGTATCAGTCTACCCTCCCACCAATTCAGTGGAGAAGGGTTCTTTTTTCCCCACATCCCCTCCAGTATTTGTTATAGGCTGATGTTTTTATGATAGCCATTCTTTCTGGGGTGAGGTGAAATCTCAGTGTTGATTTAATCTACATTTTTGGATGACAAATGGTGCTGAAAATTTTTTCCTAAATTTATTTCCCATTTGTATTTCTTCATCTGAGAAGTGTGTTTTCATCTCAGATGCCCATTTTTGGATTGGGTCTTTGAATTTTGGGGGTCTTATTTTTTTTCTCTTTTTTACATGTTCTAGATAAAAGTCCTTTGTAGGAGGCACAGTGGCTAAATATTTCCCCGTTTGTGGGTTTTCCTTTCACTCTGTTGGAGATTATTTTTGATGTGCAAAAACCTTTTAATAAGATGAGAAGCCAGTTGTTGATTCTTTGAAGTATTTCCTGTGCAGTTGTTTTTTGTTCATTATTTGTTTAATTATCTATTTAATATCTATTGTTAATCCCCTACTTCAAACTACATGAAAAAGGTCACTGTGAATATATACTAGGTATCCCACAAAATTATCACTGAAAGAGTGAAGAAATAAATGAAGACATGAATGAATAAACAAATGCCATTAAGACTATTAAAAGGACAAAATATGTCTTTGGTGTGGTTAGCTTATCTGCTGTACTTAATTGTGGCTTATTTACAGCCAAAGCAGCTTTAATGATTTTAAAATTATTTCTCTGACGTCAGTGAATTTGCTAATAAAAAAATACTCTCTTATGTTTTACCTGATATACTGAGGCACCTATGTCATTTTCAGTTGACATCATGATCTACTTTAATGATGAGTCACTCACCCCCTGCTCTCTTGGAGAGCACGGGCCTTTGGCATTCTGAAAAGATACCTACTAGGCAAGTTCTCTGCCGTGCAGGAGCTTACAGTTTATTCCAGACACTTTTCTTTGCAGTCCTAAAAACAAAACAAACACACAAACAAAAAAGACCTGAAGACAATGAGGAGGAAACATAGTACACATGTTAGTAGAAAATTCCCTCGCCCTTTGCCTGTGTCTCCTAGGAGCATCTTATCATATATGAAGTATACTTTGAGGTTCTCTGACAAAGAATGTATAATTCTTGATTTGTAAAACTCCTGTTCTAGAACAAGAACACACAGTGCTGGAGAGATGATTCAGACAGAATCAGGACTCCATAGACTTGAGGCCAAAGATCTTTGGGAGCCCACTGAGGAGGAGGGTAAAGTGCGTAGGGAGACAGTGAGTTTCTACAGCAGACCAAGAAAAACGGGCCTTGAGGAATGAGTAGACTTTATAAAATGAACCAACAAAGGAGATGATGTCATTACAAAAACAACTACACTGACAAAAGCAGAAACTGTTTGCAGGACACTGTTTAAAATCTGAATTAGGCAAGTTCCCTGTTCTGCAGGAGCTAGCCATTTATTATAGACCCTTTGGCTGAATCATTTTAATGAACCAATTTTTTATAAAGAAAGCTACAAAAGGATACAGTGCGAAAGATCATTTCCACATTGTCTCTGAATTTTCTATAATTGATAATAATCAGATTCATCAAAGTGCTAAACGTTTCCAAACTAGAAAAGTAATAATAGAGTGGTCAATGTAGTAGGCTAATTGCAATACCACTAGCAATTGCCTTTTGACATTCTTAAACTTACTGTTTTCTCCTGGTTTTAGTTGATTTAGAGCTATACTGCTGGAGTGATGTATAAAACCATATAAGAATATTCCCTTTCATTATTTTTCTTAGAGACAATGTGATACTGTAGAAGGTGAAACAATTTGAAATTTCCCTTATATTATGAACATTTGGGATTCTGCAAAGATTGTGTAAGTTTTAGGATGCAGAAAATAGCTTGAAAGATGATATTCTGGATTGAAGGATGACAATTCGTTCATAATAAATGCCACCATCAAGAGGCACTTCCATTTAGAATAAAAATTAGAATATATGCTTGGAAAGAAACTGAAGATGCTAGAGTTCTCAGAGATGCCTCAAAACAAAAACAGTTTTATGTTTATATCTATGAATATTAACATTCTTCTAAAAATACTTTGAAAATATCTGGATAGTTTTCTGTGGATTTTAATGTAGGGGTATTAAATCATATTTTATAACAAAATAAAGCTATCAACTTTATTTAAAAACTATATTTATTTTGAATTTTTGTTTGGACAAGTTATTTTTAAATGAATTGGGATCATTTTTAATGAAAAAATGAAGGCTTTTGGCATCATAAATCCTAGCCTCGACCCCCAGTATTTATGAACAAAACACCACAAGATTGGGGAATAGGAAAATTTGACAATGGAACGCCTTCATCTTGTCTTAAAATGAAAAATAAAGTGGAAATATTATTATGTCATCATCGTATTTGGAAATATGAGTAATTTTAGATTTTCTTCAAGTTTTCTGAAAGATTTCAAATACTGAAATTTATAATACTTCTATTTTATTGATGTGTGTGTAGTTGGAGAGTTCAAAATGAAAACTTCTCATAGACACCTCAAATAATCTGTACATATGAATTAGGGTCATTTCCTTTTAATATTCACCCAATTACAGTTTTGATTTGTTGGCTTTCTTTACAAGACACTGAGAGTGTTTTGAGATTTTTTTTTCTAGAGAACCAACTTGGCTTCTGGGAGTTAGTTGTAAATATAACTAAAACATTTATCTTGTGTGTGGACTTTCTGAGATGAATCACTCAAAAATATGCATAAAATAAGATAGACATGTCCGTTTAGTACTTATGCACCTTTGTGTATATATATGAAAATGTGTCAGTGCATTTTCCCCTCAGTTATGTGTCCATACAGTACAGAGTCCGTGCATTGCTATTAAAACGATTTCCCATATAGCCACAGAGTGAGAAGCTTGTTAGTGCATGCAGAGATGTAGTACATGTTTACATGGGCTCAGTCCATTCTTGTTGCAGTGAACTCCACAGAGTATTACAATTTCCATCTCCTTCTCTACTCCTTGCAATAGCAAGTCTTCAGTGTATACTGCTAGAATGCATATTCTTACTTCCAACTGAGCATAAACGATCTCAAGTAGGATCTGCTGGTCACTTTATTGTTGCTGCTCTGAGAGAAAGCAGTGCATTATCAAGTGGGAAAACAGGAAGGGAAGGATTCTAATTGATGTGAAAGGAAAAAAAAAGTTCTTAAAGAAAATTATTCATTTTACAAGTCAACCCAATAAACAAATTAATTTCCTCTTTATCTGTCAAGGCTTCAAAATGATAATATATGGGCTTAGAGGTAAAAGATTTATAGAATGTAGAAGAGCAGGTTTTAGGGATGAGATGGAATTCTCAAAACTATCTGATTATAATTAATATGACTCCATTTGAGAGATTTAAGAATCTCTTACAGAGTGCCTTAAAGTGTGCATTGTTACAGGATAAAAGAATCAATTTGGTTTTTAAATGATCTGTTTAGTTGGCCACGAATCTGGGAGACTCATGAATCAGGAGGACTGCAAATTCAAGACACAGTCTGGGCAACTTTGTGACTTAAGGAGACCTTTTCTAAAACAAGAAAAAAAGAAATTAAATTTAGAAAGAGCTGAGGATGTAGCTTGGTGAGAAGGCCCTGGGTTCAATTCCCAGTACAGGAAGAATAAAAAGTTATCAAAATTTAGTGATGTAAGGAGACACAAAAAAATCTGACAAAAGTGTATGCACTCAGTGTATAAATCTCCAGGGCCACTTTCTTTTTAAGGGTGAGGGAATGATGATAACAGGGATTTCTATACAATGCACTTTTTGTGGTGAATATTTATTTAGAAGATATACTTCTAACCACATTAATAAGGCAGCAGTCCTTGAGCAATTAATGGAAACATGGAACTACGTGTTTATTACAGAGAAGGTCTATTATGCAAGCATTCTTTGAAATTCTAACCTGCATTTTGTATGTTAGATGTAGAGATGTATACATGGAAGGCTGTCCTCTTCTGGCCTAAATGAACATGGTCCTAGAGGATTATAAACAGGATTCAGGTTTTTTAAAAATAGGCTATAGTCAAAAGCATTGGATAAACCTGCTCTTCAGCTGCTCTGACCTACTTGTTAGCTTGGAATCTATCAGCACCATTGCTATTTAAACTCAGTACCTTAAACTCACTACCCTATATCACTGTTCGTATCACAGGTGACTACCTTTTCCTTTTGTTTACTTCACCACAATTAGTTTCTTACACAGTGGAAGCAAACTGGGAGATTGCAACTGTTGGTAAATAAAGGGCTGTGCATGAGTGCCTCTTAATAGCTTATCATCGTGTGTAATCAAACTGAATAATTGCTGGAGTGGAGAGTTCCTCTGCATTGGCAGCTGCCCCTGGGCTGAGCGCTGCTCCGGAATGTCACCACACTGCAAAGCCCTGGGTAGAAAAATGCATCAGCCGCACGGGACTGTAGGCATGTCACACAGGTGGGGAAAATCAGCGAGGTGCACTGAATGTGAATGTGCCAAGGACACACGGATGGTATTAGATGGACAGGGGGCAAGTGAAAAGACAAAGAAGCCAAGAGATTGGAGAAAACGGCTTTCACCACTAAATGGAAATTACCTTGAATGCTGCATTGCACCAGTGACTTTGACAGCTGAAGCAGCAGCAGAGAGAACTTGACTGAGATATTGGCCGTGCTGTTTCCTTTGCAAGGGCTGAGTGTGGTTGACTTTCACCTGACAAGATCAATCACTGTGCACACAACACGATAAGCCGAATTCAAGAATGTTTTCTTGGGGGTATTCATAAAAAGATTGAAATCAGCAGGCTATGCCTATGTCTGGATTCACAAGGACCTAGAAATGCATTTGCCAAATGGCCATTCACCTAGGCATTTTCTTGTATGCTATATAAAATTACACCGTGTGAATGTTTACTATCTGAGGTCATATAATTAAACTGTAGTACTATTTGTCAATCAGGAAATAGATTCATAGATTCCAAGCAATTTTCAATCAACACTCATTTTTGCTGCATTTTAAACTGTGATTTTAAAATGAACTTGATCCTGTCTCACTCTTTTCTTTACAGAATGTGGTGTGGACATGGCAGACTGGATAGCATGCTGTTCAGTTTTGTAATGGTAGCTATGTCATGCACATTCACACACACACACATGCACACACACACACACACACACACATGCACATTTGCAGCAAGTCAAGTGCACCTCATTATAGGCTGGCATTTCTTGTGACAGACAAGTAACATCTGTGCTTCTTTGTCTGCAAACAGTGCATCTGCTAGGGGAATCTTTTCAGAAGTCCTTTAAAACACACAGCCTCCCTTTTTGTCTCTCTCCCCTTTGCAAGAGGATGTGAATATGAATTGAAATTCCAAATTAGCTGTTCCAGATAAAGCTTAAGATTTTCATTAATATTTAAATTGAACTCTCAGATGTGATGTTGTGATATTTCATACCAACAGCTTGTACAGAGAGGTTTTTAAATATTAAGCGCTCATCATTTTAAACGGAAAGAAGGAATTGTTCTTTACCTTCAAATAGTGATACTGTTGAAAATCACCTGAGCTATGTAAGAAACAACAAAAGCATGAAATTAGCCCAATATATTAGCTTAGGTATCATTTCTGTCATCACACCTCACCTTGAATACCAGAGCTCTGTGCTCTGTAAAATAAGCTCCTGCCAGCACTTACAGGGGAAGCAAGGACAGTTGTTCAGCCAGCAGCTATTTGTTTGACTCTTTCCAGTGCCTGGCCCAAAATAGACACTCAATAAATATCTGCTTAATATTGAACAAATAGAAATGTGAGCTAGATGTGGTGGGAAACACAAACACATTATAAACAGCCTCCAACCTTGATCATATTAGAGTATTGACTAAATAGTCTCAGGAGTCCCAGACAACACAGGGAAGACTATCTAGAAGAGGAATAGCAATCATTGGTCTGAGTAGAATGATTGTGGCATTGCAGGAAAATGAAATGCCAAAGTAAAGAAAAATATACGAATATTCCGGGCTGTTGATGATTATTACAAGGACACTTAAATACTCTGGTAGTCCAGAGCGGAAGGCTCACGCTAGACAGCTGAGATGTAGGTGTCACAGCTCAAAGGAGGTGCTACAGTCAGCTCCACCATGGAGTACTCCAAATGGCAGGGCTTTCCACTGCACAAAAAAAAGGCCATTAAAGTTTGTCAGCAACAGAGAGATACAGACAGGACTGCACTGAGATTAGCTTAACTATATTGTCAGAGTCCCATACACATGGGAAAACACAAGTGTTTAACATTAACAATTTCCACATTTTCAAAGTGAGAATCAACACACCCTCAAAGCAATGGAGCTAGAGTGACCTTTCTTAAACTATCCATATTTGAATCATCTTATAACGTACCCCAGGCCTCTCTATGCTTTATATCTAATTAACTGCTCCTTCTCTCTCTCCTTTTCAAGTTTACCTATATTTACCTGGATATTAATTGTGGGCTCACCTCCTACAAGTGAAGAGTTAGACTGATTCCTCTCTCCGATCTGTACCCCATTCCTGAACTCCTTTCTGTTTACACTCATGTTTAAGATAATTACCTACTAATAGATGAAGTCCTGAATTATATCTTCAGTCCAGCTATTTCCTCTGAGCTGGAGACCCTTGCAGCCAACAGCTTAATTAGCATTTCCTCTTGGAAAAGGAAAGTTTTCCTCAAGAACACTTAATCACCAGCTGAGAGGCTAAACATGTATTTAAAATTGTCTCTGTTCTTTGCAAAAAATGGAGGCTCCTTGTGGGCACGGATCTTACCTATTTTTCCAGTGATGCAATCCCATTTCTATGGCAGTGCCTGAAACATAGGGTAATATTTTAAAATGCTTTTCATTGAAGGAATGACTGAGTCATTTCTCTAACCTAATGTTATCCATCATTTCTCATGGCATGCCAAACTAACACACTATCTTAATCACTACCATTATTGAGAATTACCAGCCCTTAGCAATAATAAAAATTGTTCTGATTTTAATTGGTTGATTATTCTTTTTATTTTCCTACAAATAACCCAAGTATTTATTACGCAGACCTAAGGAAAACAGTTCTAACTACCTACTTCTTGGTAACTTATTGGCTCTTAGAATATTTGAGTCACAACAGAGTTAGTTCAGTTGTATTTACAACTCTGTATCTCAAACTCCACACTCTAGTCATATACACTCATCCACACAATGTCCCTGTCTAATCACGACAGTACTGTGCTTGAAGTACGGAGAAGTCTTCAAATTGTTAAGATAAAAACAGCACATGATTAGCATAGCTAACACAGATTTGCATGATCAAATTCCCACTTAGCTCTTCATCTTTCCTGGAGAAACACTAATTCAGTCCTGCCCATTCTTGGTCTCTCCCAATTTATTGCCTTTGCTCTCATATTTAGCATGCCTCTCCCTTACTCAAAAGAGTCTTCTTCTCTTCGCTTAGTAAGATGCATTGTCCCTTTAGAGTTGGCCAGAGAGATGTTCTTCACCAGAGCAGACTGTCCTGGTCTCATTTACTCAGCTAAGTATCCTTTATAGGACTCAGAATTACAATTTGAATTTGTGTGTGTCTAGTTTTGTTCACACTTGCTAATATCTAAGTAATAAATATTAGAAGGTGTCCATGATTCATGTACCATGGTAGGCACTTGAAATACAGCCATACACAACTATCATTGTACAACTAACATTGTAAGTAGAGCAGTCACATAATAAATAGCCAATGTAATTTGTATTATAATGTTAAACTCTATGAAAAGAAAAAAATAAAGCAGAGTAAGAGATTAGGAAAAGTAAATATTGTATTGCAGACAAGACACTAAAGGAAATTATTTCTTCATCAGAGAATAAAGAATAGAATGAAGTAAAGGGAAAATTGTTATAAATCTGTAGGAAAATATCGTGCCCAAGCAGAGGCAGTACCAAGAGTGAAGGACGTGAAGTAATACTGTGCTTGGCGGGCTCAAAACCCAGCAAGCACGCCAGTAGGACTCAGAGCCAGGAGCCTGTAGAAGTGAGCTGAGAACAGGCACAAAGGGATTGGGGTCACGTGAGAAGCTATAGACCAAGGCAAGAGTTTTCAATTAGGATTTTATTCTTAGTGTACTAGAAAGGGGTTTGAGTGGGACAGTTTGTACTGAGAAAGTTCCTTCTAACTGACACGTGGGAAGGAGGATGTGCCAGTGGAAGACCAGAAGCAAAGGGGACATTTGGGATGTTATTGTGGAAGCAAGGACAATGAGGGCCTCTCGTGAATTAGGAGGACAATGATAAGAAATCAGTCAGTAGGAATAAATTCTGAGAACAAAACTATCAAGATTTACTGATCATTTGAATATGTTGTGTGATAAAACCAAGACTCAGAGATAAGTGTCAGGTTTGGGCTTGGACAACTGGTTAAATAGTGGTATCATATACTAAAGAGGGATACAATGGGAGAGGCAAGCACGAGTTGGTGAAGCTTAGGCTTTGGGTTCATTACTATTGTGATGTCTAACTGAACATATAAGTAGAGATGTCAAGTGAACCTGTGGATACATGAGCCAGAGTTCAAGTTTTAGAACATTATTTGTGCTGCTGATTTTCAAACCATCAAAATTAACAGGACAGGAAATAAGACCATAACTTCCAAGATAATTCAAAAATAACTGCTTGTTTTACAGCGTTAGGTGGAGACAAGCCAACTGACTTTATATGTACTGTCATCTGAGAAATGTACAGCTGTAAGTGCAATCCATTTAGCTCTGCTAGTCTGAAGCACTGATGACACCAAAGTAGGTGTTAAATAAACACTTTCATCTTCATTTTCTTTGGATAATTAAGATAAACAGAAAAAAACGTAAACTTAGTCTTTGGTACAATATAACCTGAGAGAGAATTTACAGGAAAAAAATCTTATAAACTGTTCAAAGCTGAGAAACAGGAAAGATGAGGGGAAGCATATAAAACAAAGAGCAACCAGCTGGGAATTTGCCGTTGTGCTCTGGCTCTTCAAAAGCATATCCTCACCCTCTGTCCTGCAATAAAATCTGCTCAGAAAGGCTACAGGCACTCAGTATTTTTCTGAATTCAGAGGAATTTGGTCTTCTTTTCTTGATCAGTTAAATTTCAAAATGTTCTAGGTTTACTTTTTTTTGGTTTCTGTTTTTTGGGTTTTTTGTTTTGTTTTGTTTTGTTTTGTTTTTGGTACTGGGAATCAAACTCAGGACCTAGAACTTGCCAGGCAGGTGTTAGTGCAGGTTTACTTTAATTTAGGTCTTAGTATTAATTCCCATTTCAGAAATTTCTTAATATGGACTATATGCTATTAGTGCAATATTGTTCTTCAAAAATTAACATGCCAATATCCTTAGCTGCATACTCAATAAGGGACTCTCAGCTTTTGTAAGGTTTTCATTTTATTTTATTTTACTTCAGTTAGCCATTTTGTTGAAAAGCAGATGAACTCCAGTTGTCAAGGACAAAATGAACTGAGGACTTCAGGAGGGTTGAAGGCATTGCAGCTTTTAAAGGAAACTTCCACGGTGACTGATGTCTTTCTGCACTTTAAAGCAAAACACAAATACTTGAAAATGTAGTATGGATACTATTATTTAATTCCCAATGAAGACACAATCTATTTAATTATTTTAAAAGCTCATCTCCCTTTTACTCAGTTCACTGCAAATATTTGAGGACACACACTCACCAATGAGAAGAGGTTCACAACAAACAGCAGAATCTCAGGGTTTCTTGACAGACTGCCTTTTTTGGTACAATAAATGTTCACATTTTAACAACAGAAACTACATGACTACCACAGGCAACAGATTTTTTCACCTTCTGAGCTATAGCCCTAATATAAAGAAAAGTATTCTATAGGAACTTCTGTAATTTCTATTTATCCACTGTAATATAGGACATTATTAAATAGTGTGGAATTTATAAAAAATTAAAATTATAAGCTACCATTAAAATGACTTATCATGAATTTCCCTTAAGTTCCCTCTGAAATTCTTCTTTCTTTCTCCCAAGAAAAAATTGACTAATGCCTTCACTGTGTTTTCCGGTACATAGATTTTCAAACTGTGATCAGCAGAGCAAAAAGGTACAAAATGTGTGAATAGGAGCTCTAGGATGATGACATGATGATGATGATGACAAAGAAATAAATGTTGAAGAAGTTTGAAATCTGCCTGATGCATGCAGAAGATGCTAGATCCTGAAGATCTCACAGAAAATAGCTAATGGAATTTATTTACACCAGTAATTCTCATACTTACTGACCAGAGAAAAGCATGTTTTTATTTAACATATGTAAATTATTCTCTGGCTTATCTTCAGACTCCTATGTAGTATAGAGTTTATTTTTAAGTTAAAAGGTACAGTTTTTATTGTATACAATATAGTTTATAGTACCTATGTGTATATACACACATGCACATACACACATGTATATATACATATAATTTTGAAAATATTCCTCTGATAATTGAAAAATACCTCTACTATATAATTCTTCTTGTATTTTACTGCATCAGACAATGGACTGTGTATGTATGACTTGCTTTTTTATTCTTCTTTCCCAGATTCTTGAGTAGATCTGATCTACTATTTATTAATGTTAAATTGATAATAATGAGGATGATGTTAATATGTTTAACACATATCATTTATATACCAAACCCATTAGTTTGTTACTTCTATTCAAACACTTTTCCTTTGCCAAACTTAAACATATCCCCCAGAGGAGCTCCTGAAACTCTCCCTCTCTTAGGTGACTTTCCATCCTAGTCGCGTTTGTCAAAGCTATTTCTGTCCTTCAAAGCCTTGGTCAAAGACGTTTCCTCTGTAAATTTTTTGCTGATTCCCCCTGCTGAAAGCTCAGCATCATCTCCAGGTCCCGATTGCTCGCAGCAGCCGTTCATGTGTGCATCTTTACTCTCAGCAGACTGTTTCCTACGGACTTCACTTGGAAACACTTCTCAATTTCCTATGCCTTCTTCATATTTGGGGTCAAAGAGCCAGCCACGCAAATGATCAAAAAGTTACTTAAGCATATAAAGAAATGACTTTCCTAATAAACAGTATTCAATTTGGTAACATTTACCGTCTGTATCTTTGAGCAGGACTTCTGAAATTATTGAATTACACAATAAACTAGAGAGGGAAAGAATTTGAAAGCATTTAGACAAATTGTTTTCAAACTTGTCTAATTATCAGAACACCCGGCCTCCCTGAGGCTCTTCAAAATTACATATTCTAAATCTTTGTTACAGATCTGAATTTTAATCTTTGAAAATGGATTTCAGAGCCACATTACCTGGAGCTTTTGAAGCCTGTCTCCACTCCGTGGAAGAAGTCACATTCTACAACTCCTTTTAACATCATGTCCTCTGAAAGCCTGACATTGGAGACCTATAGCTAGAAAGAGTAAAAGAAAAAATGAAGACTGATGTGGGTGCACACCTATAAGCTCAGTCCTCTGGAAAGCTTAGGCAGAAGGATCAAAGTTTAACCCAAAATTGCACAATTTAGAGACCCAGTAAGACCCTGTCTCAAAAGAAAAATAAGGATCTGGGGATTCTTAAGGGTTGCATCTAGATGAGGCCACTACAGCCTTGTGAGATCACAGATGGGGTTATTCAGAGGTGGCTGGACCTAGAGTGTGTGATGCTGTGATTAAGGATATGGTGCTGGGATTGATGCATAGTATGACGCTAGGATTAAAGGTGCCCCATCCTGGGTGTGAATGCTACCCGCTTATGGGTGGGTAGCCTGGATAGAACATAAGGGACAGAAAGAGGGCTGCTGTAGTCATGTCACTTGCTGCTGTGCTACTTCACTGCTTGCTTCTAGATTCTGTTTTGCTGTCTCTTGCCTGCCATGCACTGTTTCTTCTCCGTAGTGCCTCCCTGCCATGCTACCTTGCCTCAGAGCCAGAAAACTCTGAACTAAACTTCACAAACAGTGAGCTACAATAAACCTTTCTTTCTTTAACATTCATTATCAGGTATTTTCTCTCAGCAGCGAAAACAGTAACTAAGACAGGGATATAACTCTCTGCAAAGGCCCTGGGTTAAATCCCAAGTACCACACACATTAAGTGCAATGAACCAGGCATGCAAGCTTAAATATCTCATGGCTTCTCTTATATAAGGAACCAAAGGTGTAAATAAATTAAAGATAGAAATAAAAGATAGATACAAGGAAACAGGGAGATAGATCTTATGCAAATGGAGAGGGAACCGAAAGAGATATGTAGCAAGGGAGGGAGAGGAGGGGAGAAGACATCAAAAGAGTTGAAATACATTATGTACATGTACCAACTCCCCATGATGAATTCAATCATTGTGTACTGTAAGTAAGTTTCTAATAAAATTTTTTTTTTTTTTTGGTTTTTCTCCGGTACCGGGAACCAAACTCATGGCCTTGCGCATGCCAGGCAGGCACTTTTGCCACTGAGCTAAATCCCCAGCCCCTCTAATAAAATTTTGTTTTAAAAAATACATGGGAAAAATGGAAGGAAGGACAGAAGGAAGGAAGGGAGGAAGGAAGGAAGGAAGGAAGAAAGGAAGGAAGGAAGGAAGGGAGGGAGGAAGGAAGGAA
>NW_004955409.1:33319471-33351672 GCF_000276665.1 Chinchilla lanigera
AAGGGAGGAAGGAAGAGAGGAAGGAAGGGAGGAAGGAAGGAAGGAAGGAAGGAAGGAAGGAAGGAAGGAAGGAAGGAAGGAAGGAAGATCCCTTGCTCACCATATCTCCTGCAAAGATAGCCTTGCCAACAGGACCCACATTCCTGTAATGTGAACCCAGAAAGTGTAGGAATAATAGAGTATTGTCCACAGTACACTAGTGGAAAAGAGTAACAGAGCTGCTGGAGAAGGTGACACCCTCCAGGGGACTGGGAACATGGAAGTCAGAAACTCGGGGGCCATATACAGAAATCTTCACTTGCAAAATATTTTAATATCTGCCAAAGTTTGACATCCAGTGCAATATGAATAAGAATTTGAGATTTGGGGTCTAAAAGACAGGTTTTGAAATCCAGATCTGCCAATGTAGTTGGGTATTCAACACTGACCCATTGCACAATAAGAATAGTGATATCTAGAGGGCTTTTGAAAGAATTAAAATGGATAGCATATGCAAATATATCACACCAAGTCAAGAATCAGTTAGTTCTCAATAAATAGCTATTCTGTGGGTACCTGGTTGTGGTGGTGAATACACAACCAGAAATCCATCCCAGCGATGAGTGTGCCTCTATTGTCCTTTCTGATGCTCATATTTACTCTATTTTCTACCCATTGACTCCTTTCATTCTATTTTGAATATAGAAAGCAGTTCACACAACTATTTTGATCCTTTTACCCACAGAAAATTATTACAATCTTCTATTGTTATAAATATGTATACTTCATAACAAGTATTCTCAAAGTTTGCTTTACAGAATTTCTTGACACAAGAACATTTTACAAAATGTTTTGAATTACAAAAATTGTTCATAACTATTTTTATAGCGTTGCAAGCGAGAAAAATGGAGGTGTGGAGGTATTAAGGAATTCTGGTCTCCACAGAAAGCACAGAAGTAGCAAAGTAGACATCCCAAATCCTGAATTCTGCCAGTATACCAAAAGAAGCTGCCTAAAATATTTTCTAAAAAGTCACAGAAATGTTTAATAAACATATTTCATTTTATATATTGCTATTTGATAATGCCCAAAACATAATTCTTTGCATAAGAATATTTAAGTTGTCGTGCTATGAATTACAGCACTACATGAAGAAACAAAAACTACCTGACCTAGAGAAACCATGAGAAACTCCCTGTTTTAGACAAGAAATACTGAATATATTTAATTTATGAATAGGCACAACATTAATGTGCATCAAATATGAAATATACAGTGTACAGCTTCTCTCCCATACTGAGCTCTAGGCCAGTGTGCCCAGCCGCTGTCTGCTCAAGAGTGATGCATTTCACAGTCCATAGGAATCACTTCTGTAAAAGTTAGGGCCAGGTCCAGAAACCTTAGCTCCTCCCCTCCTTCCCAATGCCAACCAATGTTATCAATGTTACAATGTTTTCATGATTATGCTACTAATACAATCTCTAATTTTCATTTCCCTCATTGTATTTTTGCTCAAAATACATTATGTGTGCACAGTTTTAAAAGACTTGTTCTCCTTTTATTTTTTTCAAGTAGAGCATATTTTGAGAATCTTCCCATAGAAGTCTATGAATTAACTTAATTCCTTTCAGACTAATACTTTGCCTGACACAGCACTGTTCATTTAACTACATCTTATTAATGAATTTTTCAACATTCTGCTCTTCCAAGATGAACGGTATGAACTGTCAGCATGATTCAACAATTTTGTCTGTATAAACTAACAAATTCATATACTTCAACCCAATATAATCAATGTTGAAATATATTACCTTATATATTTTCAATTATATAGAGAGTATAATTTCAGTATAAATTCTGAAAGTGAAAGTACTAGGTCAAAATATATATAGAGAGAGAAGGACAGATATTTATATATGCATAAAATTATATATACATAATTTTAACATCTATTTCAGTCCTTCTACACCATAAGGATTATTCAGGTTTGCACTTGCACTATGTGTCAGTGCTTGTCTCCCTGCAGTTCCTTCATCAAAGCATTGTTAATAATTAAACCTTGGGAAGTTTGCCAATGTATTGATTTCAGTTTATTTTGTCTTCACCATAAATGACATCAAGAATTCATGTGAATATATGAGTCATTTTATTTCCTGTGTGGTTAGCTCTATTTTTAAATATTCTTTTTTTTTTCTATTGTGTTGTCAGACTTTACTTATTGATTCCCAGGTTGTCTTACATTAAAGCGATTAGGACTCTCTATGGGGTAACATGCAAACTTTCTGACTCAGCTTCCTTGTCTTCCCAGCTCCCCCCTCTCCCCCCATCTCTCTCCCCCTCTGTCTCTTTTTCTTTCTCTTCCTCTCTCTACAGACTTCCTTCTTCCCTCCCTCTCATGTTCAACAATCATTTCCTTTGTACATTTTGTTTTGAATTCAATGTAGCAGCTTTTTCTATTTCAAATCTAGAAGTAACCTCGTTTTTCATAATATTTTTAATATTTATTGCTTACACTTAAATATGTTCCCTTTTTGAAATTGACTTGAATCAATTTTTTTCTATTTGTCTTTCTATTTGTCCTAATACCACTTACTAAATAGTCCTTGCTGCTCTAAGTTGATTTTACATGCCATCTGTAATATGTATTTAACCTTCCAACTTATTTATGCCTGTTTTTGGATTTAGGGTTTTTTTATTTGATCTTTTCCAGTTCCTACACTATTATTGTATTGTTTTTAATTTCTCTGCTTTATCATATATTTTAATATTTTTCAGTTTCTTATTGGTGCCTGTGTTCTTCAGTGTATCTCACTATACGTATTTCAAATACTCTGTATACTGAGAAAAATTTGAATATACAATTTAAAACAAAATAATACACATGAAACCTTCACGTGTAAAAACTGAACATGATGATTCACTGATGTGCTCCCGCTCCTCAGTTACTTGTCTACCTTCATTGTAGCTACTACCGTGTGGTATTGTTCCACACTGTATTTATACACATGTAATCAAAACTCAATTCTTTTAATTATATATGCAGTAGTTTATTATGTGCAGTGCTCCATGGTTGTTTCCAGCAATGTTTATCCAAGGAAAGTATCATGGATGTAAAAAAATGCATACTATATATTCAATGTAATTAAACTTCTAATACCCATTTTGGGGTGTATAGTCTAAATATCTCTCATATTTTCATAGTTTCTCTTCATTACACGAATGATAAGCACATCTAATGCCATCACTAACTAGGATCTTAACAGTCATCGTTATAATGTTGACTATGGTCATTAGGCACCATACATTGCATTATAACTTCAAGAAATTTAAGACAAAATCGTATCTGTATTCTGTATAGGTTGCCACCCTTCCTGATGTGGCTTAAGGTTCTTTATCATATGAGGTATTTTTGGTTTGTGTGCTCTTCCTTTGACTCTTGGAGTTGCTTCCTGCTTCCCATGTAGAGCCTACCCCTCTAGGGTGATGCTTCCAATCATCTGGGCAGAAATACCTGAGATTGCGAATGTCATTATTAATAACAAAATGACTGCTATGAAAGAAGGGATAACATAATGCACTGAGCATCTATGTTTCTGAGATTCGATCCCACTAATTATTAGCTTTGTGCTCCTTAACTTCAGTCTCCTTTTCTGAAAATTCTCTCACCTTCTATAGAGCTTTGAAAATGATCAATTATGTATTGAAAGCACTTTGTAAAGTGAAATTGTAATATGAATGTACTAAGTAGTTAGTAAAATGAATCAAAATGGCCAAAAAGGAAACTCCCTGGACATTAAAGAAAGACAACCAGAGACACCAAATTATAACTTCTAGAGAATGAGCCACAATTTTACTGAGGGTCTCTCAGATCAACAGCTAATCTCTTCCTTCTTTTATTCCTCTCAGTGCTAGAGTCAAAGCTCTTACCACTGCCCTTCAACTACAACATGAAAAATAAATTTCAGTGTCTTCAACCTTCAGTGAAATGCAAATCAAACTACACTAAGAATCCATGTCACTATAACTATCATCAAGAATATAAAGAGCAATAAATTCTGGTGAGGATAGGGTAGAAAAAGTACCTTTTTACATTCTCAGTGGGAATATACATATAGTCACTTTGGAAATCAGAATGGAGCTTTCTCAAAACACTAGAAATAGAACCACCCTCTAATCCAACTATATCACTCCTGGTTATATACCCAAAGGACATAAAGTCAGCGTACAACAGATAGCATCATAATTCATGTTTGTACAGTACTATTCACAGTAACCATGTTATGGAAGTAGCAGAGCTAAAGCACCCATCAAGAGATGGGTGGATAAAAGAAACCTGGTGTATATTATATAAAAAGAGTATTGTTAGCTACAAAGAAGAAAGAAATCATCTCATTGTCAGGAAAAAGGATGACACTGGTAATCATCTTAAGCAAAACAAACCAGAGTCAGAAAGACAAATATTCCATATTATTTTCTATATGTGGACTCAAGGAGGGAAAAGACAATAGAGAAGTAGAAGGGAGAATGTTAGAAAAGAGGAAATGAATCGAAAGGAGAGGGGTGAGGAAGGGAAAAAATGGGCTGAACATGTGTATGATGAAAGTATATTATGTACAAGTGTGAAATATCACAATGTACTTCCATATCCATAATTAAGGTGCCCTAATAAAAAGAAAACCCATATGGAACTGTCCAACATTTGATTCCCCAGTGGATATAAGTGTATATCAGTATACTGTATTTAAGTGCATATTTGAAATACTAATGATAATGCTGATAAATAAATGCTAAAAATAGAAAGTAAACACATGTACTCACTTTCTATATGGCAAGCACTGCCTAGGTGCTGTACTTTCATTAACTTATTTAATCCCCGTAACACTTTTTTGAGCCAGAAAATACTGAAGAACCTGAGGCATGGATAGGTTAGATAAATCATGTAAATTCATACAATTTAAGCATTGAAACTAGGATTGGAATCCAGTCATTGTTTACATTGATCGTCTTAAATTTTGTGGACAATTGTTTCCTTTGTGTCGTCCTCTTTTCCTGGAGTAAGTGCTCTTCCACTTAAATCTGGCACTTAACATGGTGTTACGGTCTGTGTCTGGATGTCTCCCCAAAGCCTCATACAGTCATGGGGTGGGCTTTTTAGAGGTGGCTGAATTTAGAGATTGTGATTGATTCATGATCCAATGCTGGCATTAAGAGAGTGCAGCTACAGTTTGGAGACCTACATACAATAAAAGGAACAGAAAGAGTCTTGCTTCTTGCTTGTTGCTTTTGCTCTTTTTGGCCTCTATGAACTGCTGACCCTCTGCCATCTCCCACTCTGCCTTGAAGACAGCCAGTTGTGAACTGAAACCTTTACACACTAAGCTATAAAACCTTTCCTGCCTTAACTTGTATGTGTTGGATATTGATCTCAGCAACAAGAAAAGCAACTGAGACACGTGGTATATTTTGTACTGAGCTTCTTTTCATTAACCTCTTGTTCTGAGCACTGACTTAACTCTTTAAAGAAACAGAAGTACCGTATGTGTGCAGTTGGGTGTTTATAACCTGAAATAGTGTTAGCTGCAGTGCTGGTGATAATGGCTCTAGCTGTGTAGGCACAAGGGGAAGGAGAGATGGGTGTTTAGCCAGTAATTGCGTGGTGCTCTGTGAAGAAGTGCAAATGAGAGGATAAAGAAGGACTCAATGTATTCTGTGCTGGGTACATCAGCAGGCACTGCAGCTGATACATGACCACGTCTTATACACATGAATGCTCCAAATCTATCTCCAGAGGACACGACGCAGACTTTTTTATTTTTGCCCTTTCGTATTCTAAATCTTGCATCTATATTTGGTAAATCTTCCATTTTAGGAGTCCTAGTGGGAGGATAGCCTATCTCTCACCCCCAAATCTGAAAATGGCAGATGTTTGTTTCTGCAACATTTCTTATGTCTAAGCTCCTGGCAATCAAATGAGCCTGCTCCATACTTAGCACATGGTCTCTGGAAAATATGAATAAATGGGAAAAAGGGCTGTAATAACATTTATGAAACATCTTGAAGAATAAATTCCAAGAAATAATGCTGAACAATACTGGTATCAGACATTCGTAACAGGTCAGTTCTACTTTGTTAGCTTTGCTTTTGTTCTTGACCCTGTCATCTCAGAACTGATTTTACAGCCTTAAAATTAACATACTAATATAATGGGGATGCAGCACACTCTTTTTTTCTGTTTAACTCAGAATTAGATTCTACTTTTTGCATTAGGCATCTAGCACAGCACTAGCGCCATAGAAATGCGAACACCTACGTTCATTCATTTACTGAGCATGTATTAAGTGCCCACCTTAAACCAAATACCAAACCATTCTCTAGGGTTACAAAATATCAAATCATAATCTCTGCCCTTTACTCAAGAAACACATATAATATTTAATGTAATTTAGAATATCTCATAACCCTCTTTGTAAAAGAGGTAAAGTGGGCTATCCCATGTGAGTTTCCATGATAGCTCACTCTGCATTTCTCAGACAGAGTGTATTTTATTTTTGGTCTTACACTCTTTTTCTCTTTGTTCACCCTAAGTTCACTCTGAAGAGCTGGTTTCTTCCATATTCATTTACGCTGCATTTTTCAAATAAATTTTTCTGCACCATTTAGTAAAGATAGATAGATACATAGATAGATAGATATTGTCTTGTATTATTCATTCTCAGGGAAGAAATTGAATATATCCTATATGAATATACAATTAACTTTTGAACAATACGGTTTTGAACACTGCTGGCCAACTTCCATGCAGATTTTGAAGACAGTAAATTTGCATCAAGTTGAAAAAAGTCACAGATGAACTCCACAACATTGAAGTACTAAAAAAAAAGGAAAACATTTCATGAGTGCATAATATATATGTCAATTTTATAACAATACTATAAACTTTATACATAAATCTATTATAAAAAGTCAAAAACTGTCAGAACTTGTGCATACAAAGACAAGTTATCCATGATGGCATTTTCAGAGAAGAGAAATATAAACAAATATAAAAATGCAGTACTAAATTATAACTGCATGAAAGTAAGTGAACTAATACTATTCTAATGATTTATCTGTAGTACTAGGGACCATACTCAGGACCTTCACACTGAGCTATATCTCCAGCCTTTTTTGATTTTTTTTAAATTTCAATAATAAGGTCTCACTAAGTCTCTAAGTTGCCTTGGATGGGTATCAACTTGTGACTCTCCTGTATCACACTTCCAGTGTGCTGACATCATGGGCATCTTACTGTAATGATTTTAGCTATCTCTGTTGCGATTGTAGTGAGCCCATGTTGTGAGTATTCCCTAAAATTGCCATCTTCTTAAGAATAATTTGTCTTTCCAGTACATTGTCTTTCTCAATCAAAAGTGAGCTCTTCTATATTTTTCACCACATATAATACATATCACATACAAAAAAATGTGCTGACCAAATGTTGATGTTAATAATAAGGCTTTTCATTAACAGTAGACTCTTAGTAATTGAGTTTTAGGTGAGTCAAAACTTATACGTGGAGGTTGATTGGTAGCAGGAGCACCAAATGATGCTCAGAAGATATCTCAGTGCCCCCATAATTACTGATGGCCTAATTAAAGTAACACCAGGGACCAGTCAGTATCACCATAACCATGAGCAAGGAGGGTCATGGTCACCAGACACCTGCTGTCCTGACCTTCAGCACTGTGGACATAAAGCCCAGCACCATGGACAGGGACACCAAAACACCAGGGCCCAGCTAACCTTTCATGGGCATGGAAGAAGAAAGTTATTGCAAGAAAGACTGGGGAACATTAAAATGGTTTGGGGCAAGAAATAAGTACAATTTCATCACGAGGAGTGACACCAAGGAAGGATGCATTTGTGCACCAGACTGCCATAAGGAACAGGCAGTATCTGGGAGATAGGCAGGCTGTGGAGGTGACCGTGAAAAGCAGGGTGTGGAGGCTGCAAAGGCGCAGATCCTGAGGAGTTTCAGTGCAAAGTGGTAACTGCAGCGGACTGCAGCTGTTGTAGGTGCTACCTGTGTCACCTTGCTCCTCTGCACAGTCACCCCAGAATTATGAGAATAGTGAGAATAAGAAAAGAAAGAGATTGAAGATTGCTTTCAAAGGCCAAGCCCAACAATACTGGTCCCACCACCAGGTGGGGAAGTGGCCCCACCTTACTCATGCATTAATGCTATTTGTATTGACCACAGCATTTCATCCTCCTATGCAGGTAAGCAATGGGGGCTGCTGACAACCGGGGTGCAGAACAAGGTAAATAATTTGGACAAGTGAGTATTGATGTTATAGATCACAACCGTGCAGCAACCTTCTTACCAAAATAGCATATAAGGGATAACAATGACGTGAAGAAGAAATCTAGGGTATGAGACCAAAGGTTAGTGTCTACCTCAGTACCCGCCCTGCTCTGACTTCAATTACTGAGGCAGACACCAAGAAAACCCTAAACCACAAAGCGGCCAAGAGACAAAAGAGGCCAATCCACCTCCTGAGAATTCATTCACTCCCCAGGTTGAGCAGAGCAGGCTTGGGTAAATGTCAGCTTGCCATCTCTACTCTGATGTCATCACCTAACAGAAAGAAATGATTATGAAATTCTAAAAAAAAAAATGAGAAAAGCCAGATTGACATGAAGACCTTCAGTGCTTGCTTTTTTCCTGTTGATCAGATAGCTAGAACTATCTACATTACCTATATGATATCAGCTTTCATTATTTCTAAAGATTTCTCTTTTTAGTAACGACAAACATGTTTTCGAGTTTATTTTTCTCAATTCACTTTTGAAGCTTTTTAAATTGTTTATTATCTCGTCAAATTGGAATTCTAAAAAACTTCAATTTCAATTCCTAATCAAAGGTTAAGCCTTATTTTTCCACAAAGTAAGCAAGCTACAAGCACTTTTGAATAAAGCTTTTAAATAATTTATAAAAAATGTTCTACATGAAGTGTTGACTGGACTCTGAAATCTTCCCATATTATTGAGAAGTCATCTGCACCAACCACTCTTAGAAAATGACTTGACTTCATCTTGGTTCAGGTTCGTGCTCTATGACCACTATCAACACTGCAAATCTTCATAATGTGTTCTTCTCCTACACTGACCAACATAGAATAAATATTCCCCAGCCTACCACCCACTGGTCCAAGGAAGGATCTCTTTGAACTGTTTCCACAGTACCCTGTGCATCTTTATTCCATTATATTATATAGGTGAGGAGAGGAAGTTCTTAGTCAAGGCTGTGAAAGGGTTGGGGACAGAGTGGCTACAGAGATGGACAAATTCTGTAAACATCATAGACTGCAGTGAAGTATTTGGGCAACTCTGTGTGCTATTTGTTATGATTTGGATCAAAAATGTCCTCCAAAGACTTCATAATGAAGGTTTGATGATCCTCAGGGAAGCAGAGTTCAGAGATGGACCTGAGGGTTTCGACTTCATCAACAGGTTCCATGAATGGGGAGATGGAGACTAGTTAGAGGTCACTGGAGGTCGTGTCTGTGAAAAGTATGTCTTATCCCAGGACACCTTTCTTTTCCTTCTACACCCCTCTCCTCCCTCAGCTCCTCACCCCTCTCTTCCTCTCCCCCTCCCCTCCCACCCCTCCTGTTCTCTCCCCTCCCCTCTGCTCCTCTTCCTTTCCCCTCCCTTCCCTTCCCTTCCTTTCGCTTTCCTTCCTATCCCTTCCCTTCCCTTCCCTTCCCTTCCCTTTTCTTCTCCCCCTCCCATCACTTGATGAGCTGCTTTGCCGCACCCCATGCCACAGGCCAGGACATTCTGCCCCAGCACTGGTGCGAAAGCAGCACAGCTAAGGAACAATGATCTCAAACCTTTAAAACAGTGAGACAAATAAATCCTTCCTGCATCAAATCAATTTTTTGGCATTATATAGCAGAGAGAGAAAACTGATTAACACATTATTTTCTTTTGTCTTTTTTTTCTTTATAAGTATTTGAATGAAAGTATATGAATATGCCTAGATTTTCTCTTCACTAGAATAAGAAAAACCATTTTAAAGTATATATTTAAATATACACTAGGCTTAAATTACCTATATCTTCACATATACACATTCATTCAGATACACATTACAAAAATATAAAATCAGAAAACGCTGAGTGTAGAGAAAATATAGATATATTAGGTTTTATGCAGTAAAAGTTTTGAAAATATAAACACTGACCCTGAAACAAAAATTCTTCTCTCACTGAACAGACTTGTTACCAGCTCCTAAAAGATCCTTGTCAGAGTAATACAATTTTAAAACAATATGAAGATCACCTTGTATTCTCTTCCCCTCATTTTTATTCATACTGGCTAAAAGAATTCCAGAGAGAGTACTCAATTAACTACTTGCATTACATTTTTATCAATAAAATTTTAGTCTCTATACTCCAGAAAAAATGTTGACATGAAAGTTGATAATAATGAGATGAAATTGTTCATGTCAAGCCCAGACAAAATGAGCAGAGTGAAATAATGAACGGAGAACCGCCACATATGGTTGTCCAAGAGAGTTTCAAGGATTTTCTTAGGTTCACAAGAATGACTTTCCAACTTTAAATGCTTCTCCTCCTTTGCAGGCTGTATACAATATATATAGATTATGTAAGAAAATTTATCTTAACTGCTCTTTTTTTAAAAGAGGCATGGAACAGATTTATATGGAAGCAAAAAAACCTGCATACTAAAGGAGATGTGGGCATTCAGAGAATGAGACACATTATTTTCTAGAGCTAGGAATATTTCCATTTATCTTCAGGGGTGGAAACCTATGGAATGTATGTATTATAGGAAGCTTTGTCCAGATTTAGAGAAAAAGTTGGTTCAGCCTAAAGAGAGAATGGCCCCTTTTACAGGTGAAAGACACCAGCACCGTCCATTGTTTTGTCTTCTTATTTGCTTTTACGTTTAGAGCTCTTGAAGAATGCAACTGTTCAAATAAGATGGTCTGAACAGAACATTTGCCCAGAGAGACATCTCCGCCAATACACCAATGCCAACTGTTGCCCAGATTCCTCAACACCAAAGAACATAGCGTCCAGGCACATCATTTTGGTGTGCCTTTAAAAACTTTGCAGAAAGAGAAAGAAAGAAACAAACAAACAAACAAACAAATAGAAAAACAAAGAAACAAAGAAAGAAAGGAGAACAAAGATAAATTTTGCAAATAGAAAAAGGACCAAGAGAAGGAGGAGCAGGAGAAGGAGAGGGAAAGTGGATTTTAAAAGAATTAAGAAAAAAAAAAAAAAAAGAATTAAGATGTGTTATGTACATGTACCAATACCCCACCATGTAATCATCACCTATCAAAACCATATGCTAATATATTTTTGAATCCTCTTTCTTCAACCTAAACAGGTTTAGCATGTCTACAGTTGGCTATACTACTTATATTCCCATTAAATGTTTTTCTATTGTCAAGTGAATTGACACTGGTAATACTATACCTGTGAAAGTACATTGAGTAATCATATAAGGAATAATTATATCATTATTTCCAGTAGATAATAATTACATCAAATGTTAGGTGTCGAAGTGAATAGCATGTGGATATCCTCTTACTTTTCTCTTGATGCCTTAATTACTTGCCTCTTAGATGGAGCTATCTCATTACTTGTCAAAAATATTCCTTAGATCGTGTTTACTTTTCAAATAAATTGTTGTATACCTTGATTTGTGATTCATGGATTTATAATCTATACTCAGCCGAGCCCAGCCCATAAGTCTGCAAACACTTCTCTACAATTCAAGCACTTTGTCTTTTTCTCAACATACTGTACAGCATCTTAGTGATCTGGCTCACCCATGTCTCTCTAGTCTCATTATCATCATGTTCCAACACTAAACTATGTTATATGATGCTTTTTCTTTAAAAAGTCTGCATTCTTAGGAACCTTTGAATATTAAGTCTTCCCTGGTTCCAAAATATTGCAGGCATTTCTCCCCATAGATCGTGACCACCCCTGAACTCTTCCTTACCTGGTAACCTACACTGATCATCCATATTACAGTACCACTTTTGGAAACCCTTCCAAGATTTCCATTCCCTCAAGCTGAGTGACCTTCTCTCCACTGTTTCTCAGGTAATCCCGTTTCTTTAACCCATTGGATTTACTGTATGTAATATAGCTCATGGTCATGGGTTTTTCAAAAGTCCATATTTCCCATTAGGCCAGTTCTAACATATGACACATAATATCAGGTTTGCCTTTTCATCTTGGATATTTCTAGAGTGTGTTATTATACAAATATGTAAAGAAACTTTTCTTATCTTTGCCCACATTTTCACCTCAGACTGTAAATTTAGTCTTCCAAAGGAATATCAGGAGGGAGGTCTTGCTTTCCCCTCACCGCCTGGCACCAACACTTAATTCACTTCTCCCTCATCACCTCAAAAGAAGGGGACATGAAATGGTCTGAAGGGAACATTTGAAGAGGTCTTTGAGCAGGAACAGCAGGTCATGCTTTGGAACCCACCTATATGGAAGTGAAGTGTGATCTCGTCACTGCTCTACCCCCAGTTTGGGTGCCCTGGCATAAGCTGCAACTCTTGGATGGGCTGCTATACAAAACACAAGTAAACTAAATTCCAAACCTCTGGACATAAATTAGTTGTGAATCCAAGCCAGAAACCCATTTTACTGATAGTATTAATAAATAGTTTGGTCTGTGTCTATCTCATTTATTTTCTCTGTCTCTCTCTCTATCTTTGTCTCTGTCTTTCTGTCTCTCTGTCTCTGTCTATCTCTCTCTGTCCCTGTCTCTCTCTTTGTCTCTGTCTCTCTGTCTCTGTCTCTCTCTGTCTGCCCCTGTCTCTGTCTCTCTGCCTCTGTCTGTCTATCTGTCTGTCTGTCTCTCTTCTGCTTTCTTTCTCTCAGGATTGGTCTCAGAGCCTTTATCCTGAGCTGCATCCTCAGCACTTTTTTTTCCTTAAAGACAGAATCTTGCTAAGACACTGAGTTGTCCAGGCTGGGCTCAAGCTGGTGATCTGGAGATTCTCCCACACTGCTGGGATTACAGACATGTTCCACCTCACCTGGCTTCTATTGTTTTTTTTTTTTAAATCATTTCTCACTTGGATTAAAATTCAAAGGAAATGGAGATGTGACTGGTTCCTTCTGAGACCCCCTAAAAGTGCTAATGCTGAAACTTGCAAGTAAAACTAACTTTCAGGGAGGAAAATATAAGTAGAAGAATACTGACAATAAAAAGCTAAAATATAAGTAGAAGAATACTGACAATAAATAGCTAAAATCTGCTTTCAACTGGCAGTTATACATTTGTCATTTACATTAAAAAATAACTGAGCTCTCCAGCAACAGCAGCAGAGATTTAGAAATCTACAGTTCTTTAGATGATGGGGGAAGGAATGAAAGAGCCCTTATGATTCACTACAGTCAATACTCAGCTTCTGCTGCTTTGGTTGAAAGAGTTAATTTATCTTTGTGCGGGAAAATTATCAACACAAAATCTAAAATTAATTGTATGTTGAGTTAGGAGAGACTTGAGTAAAGTATTTTAAAATAACCATTCCCTTGAAAAGTGAACTCTATGTGACCTTTACCAGAGTTATGGGATGTGAAAAAAATTAAATGAATAGAAAATTAAAAGGAAAATGTTCCACCATTTTTCTTCAGTCTCACTGACACCGTGACCCTCTATTTATCTATAACTAAGAGTTGTTTAGTATTTCCAGGACATATGAGGTAGAATCATTTTGGAGGTAACTTTCGAGTAGCACAATCAAAGAGATCCTAACTGGTAGATAAATTTGACACAGTTCTCTGCAGTGGAAGGCATTGAGTTTAGAGAGAAGGGAGCTGAGTTCGTGGTGACCTGTGCCAAGTTACTTATGTTCCTAAGATGTAATTTCTTAACACAAAGAATGAAAATTGTAACACAGTCAATTTCAGATAGTACTGTAAGGATTTAAATGAGAATTATATAAGACCCATGCATATAAAATGCATACAGCAGTATCTGCGTATAATTTGTAAATAATAATACAGGAACAGAAAATGGGGTGATCCCTTTCCTGCCCATCATGTAGATCATGGCTGATATCTATATAACTAAAGACAGATTAGCAGGAGAATAACATACCAAATTTAATTAAAATTTGCTTGCAAGGGACCCATTAAAGTGAAGGACTAATACAAAGAATCTTCCTGTTTTTAAGTCTGCATTTATTGAAAATCTTCATGGCTACCTTCAAGGCTACCTTCCTCGGCAGTCATGTAGAAATGAGAGTGGGCAAAAAGCATATGATTTAGTGCTAATGGACTGAATGGGGAAACCTGGAAATATTTGTCTGTTCTGATTTTTTGACCTTTCTGTACAGCAATCCTTCCTTCCAGTGATGGGACAGTGTCCTTTTTAAAATGGGGATCTATAATCTACTATCTGTTTAGAGAGGTCAAAGATTTCTTTTTGGCCAGCTCTAAAACAGAATGGCAGGAGAAAGTGAGAATAAAATTTGGGCACTTTATGGTTTTCTTTGATGAGAAAGTGTTTGGGTTTATGTGAATTGCCTTGGGAAAAGGAAATTCTAATGTCTAAGGCTTTCCTGGGGAAAGCAGAAGAAGCAGGAAATGCGAGGAAAGGAGAAGGTCAGATTTTGCTGGACGCTGTTTCTGAGAGCTTCAATTTGGAATATCATATCTGAGCCCTAAAATCATAATCAAAAACACTTTTAAAGTGCTTGTTGCTTCCAGACACTCTCCAGGCATTCTACATATACTAGCTCACTTCACCCTTCGAATCTATGAGGTAAATATTAAATGCTTATCTATGCAATTTCTTTCTTAATAGAATCTTTCCAATGTTCAGATATTTCTTACAGTCTATGTACATATTTTCCTCTTACACTCACACTCTAGTTTATTTTTAAAGTATCTCAAGGCCAGGAATCATGCTTTTTACTATATTCCATAGCTTCCAAGATGTCACTATTTAGTAAAATAGCAGTAACAACCAAAGAAGAAAATAGTTAAGTCTACATAAAAGGTGACATCCTGTCAATATCTTTTTGTTACAGATGCTTACCTTTGCATCTGTTAAATTAGGATGTATATGGGGAGGGATTATATGAGTGAGAGACACAAAGAAGTGTCATATATGAATTCTTTCAGCCATAGGATTGAGACACCAACAGAAAATACAAAGTTCCTTATAGAACACAGAGCATACTTATTACTCTATCTAGATTATGGCCAGAAGCAGCAAAAACACTGGGCTCTGACATTCATATGCTCGGTACACACAGAGGCCAGATTTTCTTAAGCAGAAGTAATTCTTAGAAGGAACCAAAGACAGAGCATCCTAGAGGCCATCTGCACAGCCGTCTACATAGGTAGATATCTGCAGATCACCTTTCTAGGCACAAGCAAACTAATTTCCTTCATTTGTCCCTAACCTTGAGGACCCAAAAACTAGACATCAAAACATAGCATCACAGTTCTTTAGGAGCACAAAGAAGGGAATACGGACTTAAACAAGAAAGGTCAAGGATAGTTTCTTAGGGAGGATGAGCACAGCTAAATGCTCAAGAGAAGATAATCACCAAGACAAGACAAGAGACACATTCAGAGAAGAAAAGCACATTCCTTCCAGGTGAGATGACTTACTATAGCTAGGAAGTGATGGAACTAGAGCAGAAAAAGCAGGAAAGAAGTGATAATGGAGAGGCTGTTGTCCCACATTGAGGACTTTAGCTTTTGAGTTCCAGAAGTACTAAAGCTAATTGGGATGTCTCAAGTAGGGATACAACATAATTAGTTTTTGTACATATAAAAAGTAAAATAAAAAAAAAATTCTGTCAACTGAGAGTTTAGAAATTGCTACATAAAATGACGGCAGTTTTAAATCTTTATCATCATCATCAATGACTAAAAACCTCAGTTTAAGAAAAATAATAAACCATTAAAATGCAGTTTTGTGTTTGTGAACATGAAGAAACAAAGGTTTTGGCTGTGGTCACTCTATTCTCTACATAGGTCCTGCCCCAAATGATTGTTTTGTTGACAGGGACAAATTAGAAGAATGCATAAAGCACATTAGCTTGGAAGCCTTCCATCCTACAAGAGAAGAGCATGATGGAAGAGATACACTGGTGAAGACAGGAGCCATTGTCATCTTTTCTTCATAAGAGGAAACGAACTTTTAAAAATATGCAATTCAAAAATATATTTCTACTTATGGAGATGATCACCAACTGAAGGTAATACATAAATGGATCAAAGCAATTTCCTGAAAAAATTATGAGGATTAGAAACTATGCTACCCTAAATATTACCAACTTTTTCTCCAATGATATAGAAAAATATCTGATATTTATTATTTGATGAAAAAGATCCATATGATAATTTTTTCACTTTAAGTAGATGCTATAAGAAAATGGATAGATGAACTATGCACAGTATTTTTAAAAACATACACACACGTGATTTTTTGGTCTTTTTATATTTGACTCTCCCTAACTGCAGTTTCCATATCCATAGATTCGGCCAAGCACAGAAAGTACTCAGAAAAAAAATGTTTCTCCTGCTGACATTTTCTTGTCATTACTATCTAAGCCATGGATTATTATAATGACTTATATTGCATTTACATTTTTAGGTATAACAAGTAACCCAGAGATTATTTAGATATACAAGAAGATATAAAAGCTTATATGAAAATAATATGGCATTTTATCTCAAGAATTGGGTAGCCTACAGGCATTTGTATTCTGAGTGTCTTAGAACATCTCTCCCATGTATACAATGAAACATGTACTCAATAATATCTAAAATAAACATATAAATGGTAGGTAAACAAATGTTAAACATTTATTTGATTTAAATATTTTGTAACACAGAGCCAGCTTGTGAAAGAAAAAATTGTAAAAGGCATGTTTCTAGCTGCACAAAATTAAGGACATAGTATTCCGTATAAGTCAATATATCTTATAACTGTTCAAGTATTTCCCTTTTAAAAAATGTGTAAGTATATCATATTCACAGATATTTTATGCTTAAACTAATATTAATTTTATTAGTTTCCCTATTTACTCTTTTGGAGTAAATGCTATTATAAAATAATCCCTATTCTGACAACATCAATGATCCCTAACTCATAATTGTTGAATAACTTAGTAAAAAGAAGTTATAACTACAAAGTAAAACCAAGAAGATGACTAAAGAAATATGAATTAGGTTAAAGAATGTACAATAAGCAAATCTACAGGTATTTTTAATTTAAATGTTTAAAAAATGCACATATCTTACTATGCATAATTTGGTTTAATCTGAGATCTTTAAGCATACAGAAATAAAGTTGCAAAATGGTCTTTCAGATCTAGCTACATCTTTTGATATGAGAACTATGTAAGCATGAGCTAAGGGTACTTTGCATATATTCAGGTAATGTTTCTGAGCATATTACACCTACATATGCTATGCAAAATGTTGCAGAAGATTAAATTACCCTAGCCACATTTGTGAAGCAGCAGTATGTCTGTCATTGCATGTAAACATATGCAGATTTATGCAAAATATTCTCAACTCTGTGTACCTGAAGTCCCAAACTCCCCACAGACATGCAAAGCCAGAAGGTTTTGTTTATTTTCAAATTATTGGAAAACCTATAAATGTGACTGAAGAAATAGATATGCTTATATTGTATTTTCCAATTTTGGACATCTGTGTGTATGTTTTTTTCCTTTATTTTCTTGTTAAGTCTTTTGGCCAAGATTTTAAATTCATCTGCAATAATCTATACAGCAGACATAAAGTAAGCACAAAATTTCCATTTGCTTCCAAAACTTCTCCAGGAGTTAGGTAAGAGAGTTTATATTCCATTTTACATAACAAATCTGATCCTTTCAGCACCTAAGTCCCTTTCAGGGCTATTTGTCATTTGTTGGCCATTCAAGGGTGCTGTTAACTCTTTCAGGTTATTGAAACTGAATATGGAATATTGCTAAAATGGTTCACCAGGGTAAAATCACTTTCCTACATGGATGATTTGTCACAGCATAATGAATTAACTTTTGTTTTGAGAAATCAGGTAGAAATCACAAGGTCTCTGATATTCATAGGAATAATGTGGCATCTGTAAGTTTAAATAAATAATAATATAAATATTTGCTAAAAAGTAATAAAAGATGTTTTTCAAAATGGTTGGTTTCGGAAAAACTGTGTGAAAACCAAATCATTAGATTTAGAGCTGCAACTCAAGGATAAAGAGTGCTTAAGTGCCCTAAGCTCAACCTCTACCACACACAAACACACACGCACATGCACACACATAGAACTATCCACTTAATCTGCTTTTAAATCGAGTAGTTTTCTTTCAACCAGGTGAACTGTTTTAAAAAACCTGTTTATGTAAGGGTCTTGTAGGAGCTCAGGGATAGGGGGCTTGCCTAGTAGGTACAAGGCTCTGGGTTTGTCCCCTAGTACCACAAAGAAAAGCTATATAGTCTACAAATTCTTGAAACATCACAACAAGAATTGATTTATGTATGTCTTCTTGAACTGATGCTCTATGACTACATAAAAGATAAAATATGGAGAAGGTAAAACGTTGACAAATTCTGGACACTGGTTTCAGAAAACAGCAGCATGCACTTCCCAAGTTTCTTGAATACTTATTTTAGAAACCTATCACCATGCCAGGAGTAAGTCAGGTAGCCAATACAGAGAACGAAAAGAAAATAAACTAGGGTCCTTGACCCTTAGTTCCAGCTTTTCTTCTAGTCAAAAGAAAATGCCAGTTTACCACGGATGTGTGCGAACTTGCTTGAAGATGGAGTGTCCACTGGCGTATAGTGGAGAAAAACACGTTCCGCCATGCCCTTCACAAACTGCAGACTCACAAGCTAAGCAAATGATTGCTGTTTTAATAGACAAGACCTTAAAGGTTTCTGATGGAATGACAGTTAACTGAAACAGAAAAGTCTTGTAAAGTGACCTTCCTCTGTGTGTGTGTGTGTGTGTGTGTGTGTGTGTGTGTGTATTTGTGTGTATGTGTGTGTGTTTTATGTACATTACATTTGCTAACATTGGGTGATTTGAAGTATTACATAATCCCACGAGTTTGTTCCTAAAGATTCTGCGACCTATGGTTGTCATTGTCTGGTAGTGACTCTGCACCATACAGTCATACAGTGGTGGATAAACAGGTTCTGGTATAAAAGATATACGGGGCAAGGAGTAAAATGTGCCTGTGTTCTGCAATTACTGTATTACCTTTCACAGTTGAAAGCAGATGTATTGATCTGTCAAGCAAATTAAATTTATCAAAAATTGTTTATATTTCTCCTCTTTCCAACTAACAATAAAATGAAAAATTGTGTACATAAACTCAGCATTTAAGTAACCTCTGATTGCGTAAGTTCAGTAAATGTATTAACGGAGCACTTTGGGGGAGATATAGTTTGAGGTTTTTTTCCATTCGGTGTTGAAATTCTGTTCTTTAAGGTGGTCTAGTCAAGTTCAAATTAGAACTCACCCCAATAGACTGTTTCTGTCACAAGTTACTCAAATTTGAAACCATCTGATATGGTTCTAAGGAGTCAGTGGGGCAGTGTTTCAAGAATACCTTCAGATAAGTTTTCCCAGGAGCCTCACACTGATGTCTGCATTTTTCTCTATAGAAAAAAAAAGAGCTAATTTAACAGTTATAGAATTAAATCCTTAGTGTAAATTGATCTGTTTTATCAGCTCCCATTTTATGTGACAGTTTCCTCAAGGTTTGTTGGGACAACAACAAGAGATGCAGAGATACTGCTCTCAGGAAATCAGCTCTCAAATGGAGTGTGGCACAAAGCAATACAAAAGGACCGAAAGTCAAATTTTACTCCAGCTGTCTGACCTTGTTGCTGTAAATCTGAGTCAAAAAGACAAAAAAAAAAATACAGGTGCTCAATGGGATTTTTATTTTCTTGTGCTAAAGTCTATTTTTGGCAGCGTTTCTTACTCAGAGAGACACACTGAGGTTTTCATCACAGGGAAGGAGAACTTCGTACACTACTGCTTCGATGTCATCTTATTCTCGAAGAGGGAATGAACTTCTGTGAGTACTGACTTACTATCAAGAAGCGACTTAGCAAAAAGGAGAATTAGGTTATGCCTCTTAAGATACCCTAAAGTGCTCATTTTTCCTTAATGGTGAAGTTTACATATTACCTTATAAAGTTCACATGCCTATGACTTTGTTTCCAGCTCTAACGTTTGCTATTAGCCACTTGTGCACACTTGTAAATACGTACTGTTGGTGGCCATTGTCCTGGTCCAGTTGTAATTGGTGTTTGGGTAATTCAGCAATCCCTGATGACCAATGTCCTATAGTTTTTATATGCATCCCTCCTCTGCATAAATATTTCCTGATCTGCCTCCCTGCTCTGCCCTAGAGGTCTATAACCATTTCCTAAAACAGCTTTAAAAAAGAAAAATATTTCTTTCACCTCTATTAAAATGTCTCTGTAGCAGTAGATAGCAGGCAGAAGTTGTTTCTGTCATCATTATTTCCTTCAATCTGTTATGCACATATACGTGTCCTTACCCCATATATTCTGCCCTCTATATTAATAGCCTCTTGACAATCCAGTGTGAAATAGGCAATATTTTGATCAAGTAAGAAGGTATAAAACCAGTCCCTTTTAATTACATGACTATGTGCTGAGTGTTTCTTTCCACTGGGGATTTGCTTTTTATATTTTTAAACGTATACAGATAAATAATGTTTTCATTTATAAGTATCTTGACATAATAATAATCTCCTAGCATACATTTATCTGTTACAACATTCATTTACTAGCTGATGCTATAGTTGGATCAATGATGTCAATTCAAGATTTCGAGGGAACTGTGGAAAAAAAAGATGATCAAAACTGACCCCTTCAACTGAGTTTAAGATTTCTGTTTTACAAGTTAACTCATTTTATAGAACCTTCAGTAGTTTTAGATTATTTACAAATATGACACTACCCACAAGGCTTGACACTGCATTAATTCAATTATACTGTATGCTGTGCTGCTACGTTCTGCTCAGGTGATGGAGCTTCAGTTGAGGGAAGGAAAATCAACAGTAAGAGACAAGGAACGAGCATGTTTAGACTTGACTTTGTCTGTACTTGTCTTTAATAGTGCATATACTTTGTCTCATTGGTTGCTCACAATAACATTATAAATAAGTATTCATTTTTTCACCTTCCAATGAAGAAATTAATGTTCATCAAGATTAAGTTCAAACAGTTGGTTAATTTGCAATCCCCAGTTCTAATCTTAACCTCTCTATATTATTTGGTTTGAAAAATAAAACCATAGAAGTAACCAATACAAGTCAATAATGAAAGAGCAAATATTGTGGAATATTGAAAAGTTGCAGAAACATGAGCAGAAACCACTGAGGTTTAGGGGAATGGCAAATGGTGAGATCCAAAGCTGGGAAAATTCCTTGTCCTGAGAGTGACTGAGAGGGAAAAGGAAGAATCAAACCAGGGCACAGAGAGTCACCATCCAGGTATGGTGAAAGGTCAGGTAATGACTGCTCCAGGGAGGAACCCACTTGTTCTCAAGTACATGTTTCTTTGCACTTTTGACCCCATAGAGATAACTTTACAATTTCAACTTTTTATATTTTGTTGTTGGGATGGATGAATAATGTCACAATCACTTGAGTTTCTGGGCTAATGATTTGCTTTGTCAGTTAATCTGGGGAGTTAGGGTAAAAGATAGATAAGAAGCTCATAGGAAAAAGAAGAAAAACAAAATAAAGCATTGTCTACTTAGCAATGGGAAGTGTATTATATCTAAATAGCTAATATTCACCAGATTTTCTAAAGACTATTACATGGGATACTGGACCCCAATCTGAAGTAGTCTTTGAGAAAGCTCTGACAGTTTTTAGATGGGCTTTTATACAAAAATGACTTGATTACAGCTGTCAAGAAGAGAAAGAATTTATGATTTGTCTTGTACAGCTATTTTCTTATTCCCATGAAGAGGAATAAAAAAAAATGAGTTAAATTAGTTTTCAGTGGAGCAATGAGAATTCCAGGATATGAATAGAAACTTCTAGAACTTGACGATGATGAGATATTGTAGTTCCTACAGAGACTTAGGATTCTTTAGTCTGCTTCAAAATCAAAAACAACAAAGCATTCAATGTTTAACCAATTCCTCTCTAGACCAATCGTTAAAAAAAAAAAATGTGTCAGAATAAAGTAACACTCCCTCCATATAAATGCTTTTACCCCATGTGTAGGGCAGTGACCCTCAGAAGAAAACAGAGCTTGCATTGCTTCCTAATAAATAGCTTTATTTTGAAACACCCTTTACCTGCAAAGGTCATATTAGTGGTGATAATGTTTCTTTCAAAGTATCTAAGTAATCACTTCTTTGCAGTTTCAATTCTGATTAATGGATTAGACCTATTCCTTGATTGATTTTTCTACTTCTAACATCCTTATAATTTTCTGTGGTTGTCAGAAGTTTGTATTTGCAGCTGTACTTCTATCTTTCACATAGTTTCTTAATCCTGCACACTACTGTGAACTTTCCATGTAATATGATGAACCCTAAATCTAAGCTATCCCCATGTCAAAATGGTACCAGCATTCCAAAAGAAATAATATACAAATCTTATTATAGCAAAAACAATCATTGAGTTCCTCAGTGTTTCAAATGCTGCTTATATCCAAAATGTAAGAGCAACACCTCCTTTGTCACTCACTCAACTCCATTTCAAAAGTAATTGTATTTCATCTAGGTAACAAGCAGTCTACTTTATTGTCCTTTGATACTTTTTCTGCAAAAGACCTATAGATCACAGCATAGATGTTGCATTTCTCTGGGAGCTAACACACTCAAGGCTCAAATGACCTTCACAAGATCACATAGCTTTCTGGTGGGCAAATGCATAATGTTTGTGGTGGTTGATACATTGTCCGAACTTAAGAAGTTGAGAATTTTAATAAAAGAACTCAGCAGGGGGCCAGGGTCTTCAATTTGTAAACATCCTCATCCTGTGCAAGAGGAGGGCACAGAGAAGGTAAGAATGCTATACCCGCCTGAGGGGGTGGTAGCCTGCTTACAATAGAAGGAAGGAAAAGAGGTTTGCTCTCCCCTCTTTTGCTCTTGCTCCTCTTGCCGTCTTTCTGCAGCCTTGGACTGTTGCCACTGAACCATGTGCCACCCTGCCTTGGTACCAGCTCATTATGGACTGAAACCTCCATAAACTGTGAGCTAAATAAACCCTTCCTTCTGTAATTTTGGGAGTTGGCTATTTTGTCTCAGCAATGGGATAAATGTAACCAAGACCTGCTGTCCATTTCTGGATTCACTTCAAATTCTCTCTCCAGCTTCTTTCTATTCCTGTGGTTTTTGTTCTATGGAGATAGCAAAACCTAAGAAAATATGAAGATGCTATTTATTGTTTTTTACCCAACTACTTCACACAGCCAGCAGATGAATGGGCTCAAGGAGTTACACTTTCTTTCTGTTCCATGATTTTTCTTCTGCAGAAAGATAAAACAGAACCAAGAAGAGGTAAAGGAAGCCGTTTCTTTACAGTGATTATAAGAGTACCTATAGGAATTACAACAAGGCTATGGTACCAGGAAGTCTCTGGTTGCAAGTTGGGTGCAATATCTTTCATGTATAACCAAGGCACAGGTATTTCATCCTTGCTTCCCGAAGGTTATTCACAGATTATACAAGTACAATGCCTGATACTACATGTTTTCTTACCATTTACTTCATTTAAATGAAGCATTTCTCATGTAAAAGCCACTATGATGAACATGAAGTCTTACAGGCAGGCTCCCTTTAAATCACACCTGCGTGGTTCACTGTGGGTCCATCCCATGCGGCACCTCTGGCCTGTCTGGCTGAGCTGTGGCTGAGTTCTTGCTTCTCGCCACTCTGCTCTGTTAGTCTAACAAACATGGACAGTTTTCTGCTTTATCACCTTCTCTGGCTTCTAGGCATAGGTTTTCCTAAGCTGCATGTTGTTACTGGCATAAATTTTGCACATCCACTAATTTAGGGCATTCGGTTTCTAATAATACAGAAATCATACCATTTGGTAAAGTACATCATTTTATTTTCCTTCTCACTAACTCTAACCAATAATTATTATGTGCTAAGCATTGTTCAGTTAAAATTAAAAGAAAGTTGCTCTCCTTCTAAGACAATTCTAGCAGACCCAGAGAGATAAAGCCACAGTTTTGTGTATCTTTTATGAGTGCATGTTTGCAGCCCATCATGGTTACATTCATCATGGGGAGTTGGTGCCTGCATACAACACATTTTATTATTTTCCATCTCCTTGACATCCACTCTCTCCCCCTTCTCTTCTTCTCTTGGTCCCCTTTCACCTTTTAAAAGAAAAATTAATTTGAAATTGAAATTTGAATCATTGTAAAAGAATCTGAGTAGCTGTCTTTTAAGTTATGACCCACAGTGTGGCAAGAACTGAACTGTACAGGAAGCTGGTGCCTGCTCATGGTAGAACAAGGAGGAGGAGGAAGAGGAGAAGGAGAGAGAGAGGGAGGAGGAGGGGGAGTGGAAGCAGGGGGGAGAAGGAGGGGAAGATGGAGGGGTGTAGGGGAGGGAAGAAAAGGAGAAAAGAAGGGGAAGGAGGTAAAAGGAGAGGAAAAGAAGAAGGGGAAGGAGAGGGAGAGCAAGAAAGAGGAGAAGGGAGAAGAAATTAGATAATATGAAATATATGTTTGAAACTAAAAATATAGTACACTGCAATAGTAAAGAAGAGGATAACGAAAGTGAGGAAAAATGCTAAGAAATCAGAGTTAAATGATTTTTTAAAAATCAAAAATATAAGATTTTTAAAATTTACATGGATATTAAAGATTTTTAAATTCAGTATAGAAAGAAAAGAAAATGAGACTAAAATACACAGAAGAAAAGTATCAAAATAGTGCAATATTTTCTTTTAATGCTGGACATGTGTTACCAAATATAAACGGTAGAGGGATTTGTATAATAAAATAGTGAAACACAATATGGAATAATATCATTATGAGTGCTCAGCGTGACAAGAATAAAGAAAACGTTTTGAAATATTAGAGTAAAAAGATTCCATGCAAAGGGGTGAGATTCACAATATCACCGACATTCTCAGCAATAACCAGCCCTGGGGTAATCCCACCATGATTCTAAAAGAGCTGGACTTTCATGTTGGAATTTTACATTTACCTTGTTTAGGAATCAGTTTGAAAAGTAAAGTAAATTCACGTTTAAACATGTAAGTTTCAAGAAATACATTGCTTGTTTTTCCTTTTCACAGAAAACCAAATCATAAACTGAAAAAAAGAGGGAGTGATATTTAGCTAAAAAACAGGGGGAGGAGAAGGAGAAGGAGAAGAAGAAAAGAAGAGAAGGTAAAAGAGTCAGAGAAAGAGAAAAAGGAGGAGGACCGAGATGCAGTAAGAAAAGTCTTCAGGAAGACAAGCAGTTTACAGAGACAACAGCAGATCTAGCTGCACAGTTTGCACAGAGCAAACTTAGAAAGAAAATGGCCCGAGCTGGCAAGCTAGAATGGAAGATGGTCTACAGAAAAAAACTGGAAGTCTGTGGAAGAAAATAATGTTGCTGGATTGGTAATGTCTTAAGACAAGTATATAAAGATGAAGCAATTAGAAAAATGTGACAAATACTGCTTTCAATCAAAATAAGTGACAAGGGGGGCTGGGGATTTAGCTCAGCGGCAAAGCGCCTGCCTGGCAGGCGCAAGGTCGTGAGTTCGGTTCCCGGTACCGGAGAAAAACAAAAAAAAACAAAACAAAACAAAAAAAATAAGTGACAAGGGGATGCAAGTCTATAATTTATGCAACTTACCCAAAGGTAACATTTATGTTGCCATACACAGAAAGACAATCAATGCAGTAAAAATGTTGATAAAACTTCTTAAAGGATGTGGGTAGGAATTGGGGAGCGTGGTGTGAACGTAAAATCCTGATGCTTCATGAGAGATCAATAGACAGTGATTAAAATGTCGACATCAAGAACTACCTGTATAGGTATATTATTTTGTTCATGTAAATGGATAACCAAAGACAAGACTTACTAGGCATAAACTTAAGACAAAGCTCCACTATTTTCATATATTTTTATAAGCCATTATTACAATTTGATTTTAAAATGACTATTTTATAGAATAAAATAAAAACAAATAATTTGCTAACATAAGAAAAATAAGCATAATAGATGTGCATTCTTAACAAACGTTTAATCTGAAAAAGAATTTAATGGGGGAAATAAAAATCACGTTTACTCTCACAGCCTAAAGGTAATGATGATTTTTTTATGAAATATTGTGAAATATGCCTAACTGAGTTAGTACCACACGTAATATGAAAAATTAGATGTTTTCATTCTTTTATCTTTAAAATAAAAAAAGAAAAATTATATATACTAATTATCTATCACTTACTTTATGGTCATAACAGGGACAATAAACAGTACTTTGTTATTTAATGTAATGAATCTATATATTTTCATACTACCAATTCAAGCTTCTTAAATTTTTTTTGAGAAAAAAATAAATGTATCAAGTGGTAGAAAATATTTTTTGAAAACAAGGCTAGACAGGAATAGCAAGTGGGCTGGGGATATAGCTCAGCAGCAGAAGGACTTGCCTGGCAAGGCTGAGGTCATGAGTTTGATTCCCAGTACCAAAAAAAAGAGAAAAAAAAAAAGGAATGGCAAGTGAAGGACAGATGGCCCTGTTCTGCACTGGATGAATGCATTACATTTCAGTTATCAGTATTTTTAATTAACTAAAGAATTATTTTAAAGATGGCAAATAATAATTATTCATATTTATATTATATATCATGATATTTTTAAAGATATATATACATAGCTTAATTGAACTCATTAACAAAAGTCATCTTGCACACTTATTTTTATGGTGAGAACACCTAGAACATAGCACTTTCCAATTATGTATTCTATGTACCAGTAAGAACAGCCTTTATAGTTTTAAGGAAAACAGGAACAAGAAGACGTTTATGCTTTACCAGGGTCTAGGACCCTCACTTTATCCCAGAGTGGTGCTTCACTGGATTCAGTATTCCAAGTTAAAGGCTATGACAGATAGGAAAGAAGGGGTCAGATCTGGTATACATAAATTAAAAAGAAATTGTCAGAATTTTCTCTGACTTGTAAGTAGGGCCTTTTACCTTTCTCTTCTACTTTCCCCAGTAAGCCCTCAAAAAATGTTTTAAAAATATCAAATTATATTCAAAGGCAATTGAAAACACAATTCAGAGTTCCAGATATAGTTCACACTTTTTTATAAAGTCTTTGAGGTTTTATGTGATGAGGCTATGTCTTTACTTGTTCCATCTCTCTCACCCCTGCACATGCATACACAGAACAACAGGGAAAAAATACTGCTTGACAAGACAGCATTAAACTGAAGACATTAACTCAGATCTAATAGCCATGGAAGCCTAATGACACAGAAAACATCTGACGGATCCTCTGAGGATTGAAAATTGATATGAACACAAGTTTCCCATTAAGAACATCATGTCATTTAGTTTTGTACACAATTATCTGCATTTGCCAGTGTTAAAGACCGAAAATATACTGCAAATTATGGCTAAAACTTACAGGCCTTTTCCAGATCTCAAAGGATATAGTACTCCTGCTTTAAAAAGGGGAAGAAATATTTCCCTTTATTCATTTCTGCCCACCCTCCTCTCCACCCACTGAATTTCAGTGTGTGATTGGATCTGCCAGAGGTAAGTAATGAAAGCATCTGTGCTTGAATAGTCCTGCTTAGGATATGCTGGCTTATATGAAACGAATAAGACATGAGCAGTCTCCCTCCCAGCTCTGCATTGCTGTAGCTTCCCATGAAAATCTGTGCAGTAACTGGTTAACACAAGACTGAAGCGCTCTGAAAATGAGTTTCATTAGAATGAAGTTAAAGCTCTTTGCCTTTCAAACACTATGTGCATGATATGTGCTTCCCTGTAATCTGCAAGGACTCATATAGCTAGTGTGTGACAGAAAGAATCCTCATGCCCTGGTGTCCTGCCGTATGGTTGAATTCATCAGATTTCTATATCCACAATTTTCCTATCTGGTAATTTAACTAAATTCAAACTGAAAATATTGAAAAAAAATATTGCATCTTTGTCTCTTTTCTGTAGCTATCACAAAATACCAGAAACTGGAAAATTTATAAAGAAAAGAGATATGGACATGGTGGCATGTGTTTGTTATTCCAGCAATCTGAGAGGCTGAAGCAGAAAGATCACAGGTTGGAACCCATCCTAGGCAACTTAACATTGTAGTGAGACCCTGTCTCAAAATAAAAACTAAAATAGGGCTAGTGATACAGCTGACCAGAGGTCAATCACCTGTGTTGCCAAAAAAACGTTTACCATGGTTCACAGTTCTGGAGATTGAAGAGGCTGAGATTGGGTGACTACATTAAATCAGGTTCTGGAAAACACTTCATTGTAGGAAAACAAAGGGAAGTGGGTGCATGTGGAAAAGGAACATACGTGTGAGAAAAGCAAAAGAGCAAGGTAAGGAAGCTGAACTCCTTTATAACAGCATAGTCCATGGTAATGAACCACACTCTCTCATGGGAATTACATTAATGCCTTTATGAGGGAAGCTCCTTCCTAACCCACAATGCTCCTTAATAGTCCTGCCATCTCTCAGTACCCCAGGGACTAAACCACAATATGAGTTTTGGTGTGGACAAACCAGTCTAACCATTGGCAACACAGAACATATACAGATCTGGCTTTTTCTTGTTGTTACTCCCTAAACAATATGGTATCACAAGTATTTATGTAACATTTTCATTGCATTGGGCATTGCAGGGAACACAGAGACAATTTCAAATATGCAGAAGTATAGGTTATAGGATTATGCAAATCCTACATTTTACTCATGAGATTTGAGCATCCTCGGATGCTGGTCTCAGTGGAGGTCTTGGAACCAATCTATTATCAAACTCTTCACAATGAGAAATTGTCCAGCCTCGATCAGAACAGCCTATTTCAATGATGCATATGCTATGCAGTATGGTGTAGAACCACATCATTTTGCATGGCCTCCATGTGTCACTGTGCCATCCTTTTGCACAAGATTAAATTAAATTCTACATTTTTAAATTAAAGCGGCAGCACAGAGTGGCTAAGAGAACATGGACATTTAACTCCCTGAAGCATATTGGTTACATAGATGATTCCCATCTACTAACATTATCCTTGCATGTTTTAAGCTATTTTCTTCTTGTAAACAGAAATCAGAGGCATTTACTTCAAAGTTGGGTTGTAAGGATGAATTGACTACAAATATGTTAATCACTTCATAGGGTCTCTGTGCATAGAAGCCAATGAATAAATATCAGTACTATGATGAGCAAGTTCATTCTACTGAGCAGACAATAAAAAATCTGTTACACTGATATTAGTATGATTCTGCAAATAACTTTCTTCTCTTGAAGGCAAGAACTTTCTTCCTTTGAAAATCAAAATAAGGCAGTCAGTGGCAAAATGCTCAGTGGCTGCCCTATGCTCTAAAGGTGCTGAAGTTTGTTGCATTACAAATAATACTGTTCATGATATCCCTCTGAGTTTCTGCAGCATGGTAAAGGTAATAGTGTGTAACTGATGGAATTTCAGATAAAGAATTATTAAAGTATTTGTTCACTGACCTTTTTGCTCTTTACCCTTTGTCTTTTCCTGGCTGTTAATATTCTGGTATAATCGCCATTGATCTTAAGCATTTCTTTCACTTCTACTGGTAATATACTTTTAGTCAGTTCAGGACTCCTATTTTATTTTCTTTGTAAAACCAGGAAAAGACATGTGATAATATTTCCTTAGAAGCTTGTGTCCTATTTTGGGAGAACCAGGCCTTGAGAGTGACACAGTGGGTGAGTAGGTCTTTCATTAAAATGGAGTAAAACATTAGTTGGCTTCTCGCGGTATATTGTAGCAGAAAATGCACCCCCCAGCCAACATACTTCAGTTTCTTAGTTGCCCGGGTAACAGTTCCTGTTCCAGTTCTGGTTGCTTCTGTCTCTTAGAAACACCTGGTCACTGTGATCATAGCTGGTCACTATGATGCACTTTGTATAAACCAATCCACAATTAACAAGCCATTCTGTCTCTGTACTTCCTGCTTGCTTATCCCATATAAGCCTTAAACTACCAGAGATCAGGGCCTCATATTCTGAGAGTGATCCTGATTGGTGCCCATCAACATAAATAAATCTGCTCCAAATCCTGGATGTTGTTTTGGTGTGTCTGCTTACCGTTGCATACGAATTACAAAAAAATATTTTGGGAAGCTTTTTGTATTCTACTACCTAACAGAGGGCCATATGGTAAAAATCCTTCCCTGGTATTAAAGGATGCGTGGGGTGCTAAATCTGTTAGTGGTAATTCATCCCTAACAACTGAAAATGCTGACAGAGTCTATAGACTATTTACATATTTACGATATTCGCAGGGTACAATTCACAGATTGGAAATTTTTAGATGAAAATAGCAAAGGAGAGCCGAGGCAAGAGAACATAATTTTTTCAGGAAAATGCTTAAAAGAACAAGAAAAAGTATCTCCCCTGATGCATGGATTAGGGATGACTCAGAACATTGTCAAAATAACTTTCTGTCTCTTCAAGACAAAAAATTCATGGTAGAGTAGAGAACTAAAATTTTGCTTTGTCAGAGTCTACGTCAGATAATATTGGCAGAGATGAACAGCTACCTGTTAAGTTTACTGTGCACATGAATAGTCTTGATTCTAGCTTTGTGATGTAGAGAATCAGATTCACTAAGAGCCTTCTAGAAAAATATTTCTTCCTTAGGAATAGATTTATAAAATTAACACCTCTAGAAGCCTCCTTTCCTGAAGCAAAAGATAAACAAAGATAACAAACTATATTCTAATTTCATGCCAGTATCACTTGAGAATTATCTTTTTTTTGAGCACAGAGTACAGAGCCCACAATAATTAATTCATGGTCAGAAGAAGAAATACAATGGGAAACATATTCCAAAAGACACAGAACTAAAGGAGTATAGAGAATTCAAAAAGTTGCATAAATGAAAACCCATGAAACCTTAAGTCCATTAAAGAAAATGGGTGTTGTAAAAGGGTGGAAACTCTTCAGGATCTGACAATATGTTAATATGTTAAGACTAGGTTAATATTTCAGTCCATCTCTTTACAAATGCTTCGAAATACTGCTCCAAATAAAACCAAATAGAAATGAGCTAACCAAATTTAAAAGGACGAAGATAAATGACCAGGTACCCAAATGAAGAATAACAAATTCAAAACTATAAGGGTACAAGCGAATGTCTTAGCGTATATAAATGACTGTGTTAAACAATGACACACTTTAGAGAAGTGAAAAATTCTCATTGAAATTGCTCAACCGTGCAAAACTGTAATAAACTATAAAAGTGGCTGATCATGTGTCCCTCTGTGGATTGATTTTATACTGAAAATTGCAAAATATCATAGCTGTTTAGGATCACTGGTGCGAGCCTATAAGAGTTCATCCTTTTTTTTATTTTAAAGAGAGTAGTAAATGAGAAACAAACAAACAAAAAAATAGAACAGTAGCAGCATACCAGTATCACAGACATAAACAAATCAAAGCGAGAACATTCAAAATGATGCAGAGTCTCAAGACAAAATAATACGAATCAACAGTGGTTGTTACATTATATATGGCTATCCTCAACTACTTAGGGATAGATTTATAAAATTAACAAGCATAGAATCTTCCATTTCCTGAAGAAAAAGATTTACAGAAACAATAAACTATATTCTAATTTAACGCTAGTGTTGTGAATTATCTTTTTCTGAGCACAGAGGTAAATAGCCCATAATAATTACAGAGTTGTGTAATATTTAGCCAATTAATTTGGTAATACATATTCAGATGGACAGCCAACAAAAATCATGCTTTTGTCTAATGATGGATATACCAGATTTTGAAATATTTGTAAAAAGAGCAATGTGGAATGAAAAATAATGTATAATGGTATCATCACAGCTCTTACTAACACTAGTGTAATTTTCTTCCTATATTTATGAACAGAGGAAATAGTGAGTTTGAGATGCAGTTTGATCAAAATGAAGTGATAAGGGGGCTGGGGATTTAGCTCAGCGGCAAAG
>NW_004955409.1:33352442-33432735 GCF_000276665.1 Chinchilla lanigera
CCAGGCTGGTCTCAAACTCACAATGATCCTCCTGCCTCAGCCTCCCAAGTGCTGGCATTACAGGAATGCCCCTCCATTCCCAGCGAGAAAATTATCCTTTATAGACCATCCCTTTCCTCCTGACTCTTTAAAAGTTTAGGAGTAGCAGTTTCAAGAGTATCCTAGGCAACATATCAATTTAAAATGAGACCCAATCTTAAAAAAAATAGAAAATAAAATGTCTAGTTATGAGGCTGGGAGAGGGCTCTGGCTTCAATCTCAGAACCATAAAAAGAAAAAAAGTAAATATTAAGCAAGAGAAAGACAGAATGGGTTTCTTAACCAGAGGAAATAAAGATAGACCACAAAATGACAGGCTAAAAACTTTCATTATATTTTCAGTGTCTGTATAAAAGACTCCTTTAAGAAATTTTAAAAATAATATTAGGTAAACAGAAACAATAATACCAAATAAAAATAATAGACCACTCCAATTAAAATAGGTTATATAACAATAAGACTGAATTGAATCCTACTGGGAAGGATCATGATACATGAAGTTTAATAATAGAATTACCCAAAATAAAAGTATGGTAAGAATGCCAAGATTCACTCCAGGTAAGAGTACCTTTAAATGCATGATAAATTGTGAATTGTACCTAGTTATCACACTGCAACCTCCTTACTTGAAAAGGAAGAGGAAGAAGGAAATCTGCCACTCTATACCCATTGGCTACCAGGAATTTATTGCTTGAAGTGAAAGTCAAGAAAAAATATGAAAGACAAATATATTGTCCTGGTGTTAATAAACAGGAATATCTGATACAAAAGCTAATCTTTATGTTCTGAAAACATGTACTAATAAAACAAAATAAATAAAAATTTAAAAAATAAACAGCAATTTTGGCCCTAAATTAAAAAACAAGTTATACTTACCAGACTTTGGATGTGCAATTCAATAAAAATTCAGGAAGTTCAGTTTTTTCCCATAGTCTCAGATTTTAAAGAAGAAGACTAAAAGTGCTTGAAAAAGGTGAAAATTCCATAAAACCTCTCTCAATCCCTTCTGTTAGAAATCTCAAAATCAGCTTTTTCAAATGGGTAGAATAGAACACATCTTGAGACTATTATGATAGTGTCTTTCTCAGTTTGGGAAAAAAGGTTTCATGTTATAGGCAAATTCTTGCAACAAATAGCAGAATTACACTTACAAAACTTTTTGGATAATAGGTAGCAGAAAAGAAGTTGTTTATAAATGGATGACATTCCCTTTGATTGCTGATATCACACAAATATCATTCTGATGCTAAGTATGTGAGAATGTGGTCTGGTCCTACCGTCCACATTTATCATGTCACTTTTTTCTCAGTTCATTGTTACCTCATAGTTAGTCATTTAGTTTGTTTGTTTGTTTGTTTGTACCAGGAATCTAACTCAGGACCTTGCTCTTGCCAGGCAGACACTTATGTTGCTGAGATATATCCCTGGCCCATATTTAATCTTAATTTCTGTTAAATTATTTCTCTTGTGCCTTCAATATTGTGGATTTTTCCCTATCGCTTGATATGTTTTATCACTCTCACTTTGACTACACCAAACACCAAAAAATTTCTTCTAAATAGCTTGGTTGTCCCTGCTCACAAATGCTGATGCATAGATTTCCTCTCCCAAATGACTTTTCTTATTCTCAACTCCTCCCTGAGAGATCACCGTATCTTTTCTCTCTTTAATCTAAATGCTTGTAACATGAAAAACTTTTGGCATTAGCCATGATTGCTCCTGAGAATATTAAAGCATATTTACCTTCATAACTTCCAGATGTCTCTACTTTGATCTTTCAGGGACTTTTTAAGTCAAGACAACCATCTATTTAGGGACCAATTGTGCCATTTTAAACCTTCATCTTCTTTGATCTAGAATTTTCTCTTACAGGCTGTTCAAGTTCATTTCCCACATTGTCAAACACTTCCTTTATCTAAAAGGTAGACCTGATATCACGCTTCTGTTCCAAACCCTATCAATCTTCTTGTTTATCTAAAAACATGAAGTTTTAAAAAATACATACGTGACCTGCATGGCCTTACTCTCCCTGGTGTTCTAGCTTCTTCTCCTTCTGTTTAGCCTGTACGTTAGCAGGAGCAGTAATGAAAAAGCCCAGGGCTCACCATTCTAAGCCTTGATTACAGGTTGTGTCCAAAGCTCTTGTCTCTCCCCTATTTAAATACACATACACATACCATTCGTCCTTTCCCTGATAATCAGAGCTGTGTATTTTAAAGCAGTTCTTACATCACCTCATTGAGAGATTTTCCCTTAGTAGATTAACTTCAGTTCACTTTATTTTCTCCCGTGTGTGTGCACTGATGACACTTGGAATGTTGTAATAAAACATGGCCCTGTGTTGCTCTCCATTTTCACTATCGTTAACCTTTTTTCTAATGATGGAGAGTCATCTAAAAGATTCTTTTTTATTCTTCTTTGTAGAGCTATACCTTGGCAAATATCTGATAGTAACAATAAATAATGATTGAAGTGAAATGGAGAAGGAAAATCAGCATACACGGGTTGTCTTATTATTTCACGGAGAATAGGATCAAATAGTTAGATATTAAAATTCCTCTTGTTGTGCAACTTCCACTACTTATCATGGATGTTACCAAGGGGATTAATACATGCAGAAGAGGTTATAGTTACAGCAGAAGTAGCCCTAACAATAATAGTCTATGGCATGCTGCCCTTACAGCCTAATTTCCAGCACCTAAGATTTAACCACTAATAGGATTACACTAATAAATAATAACCTGCATAGGAAAATACTACAAACATGTTTGACATTTTATTTCTTGGAAGTTTATGATCTCTGTTCTATATTCTAAAACTGCCAGAAAAGTTGTTACGTATGCTTCACACGAAAAAAACCAATTCAATTTAAACAACAACTTTACACAGTTTGGTATATGCAAAAGGGAGCATAATTGATTTTACAATACAAAGACATATTTAAAAATAAAGTCATGACAACCAAAGCTTGACTGCGGGCTCTTTGCATTCATCTGTGGCTTCCACACTCAGCTATTTTAGCTCTGACCCTCTCTTTTATTCTAGCGAGTGCCTTGTACTTTTTCTTTAATCTTCTACTTCTCTGATTAGACTTTTTAAACACTTACCAAAGAAACTTGTGATTAATGACAGTTAGAACTTATTGGACTTGAAGGACAAATGCTTGCTTCGCCAGTTAAGGGAACGAGCTAATCAAAATGAAGAAGTGCAGGGCAGGAGAGAACAAGGGAGAGAAACGAATGCAGTGAATCTATATGGATTCGCTTGAAGTGATGAGCTGAACGGTTAACTTTTCATTTACTGCTTCACAAACTTGACACAACCTTTGTCTGTATTAAGAATAATGGAGCAGTTCTTCTAAAAAAAGTATAAAACTTCTCAAATTAAACCTCCCTTTTATTTTTATAGCTTCTGCTTGGTATTATTCCAGCTTCTTCAGAGTAAATGTTTCACAATATCTTTCACAGATTGGAAAGTTTTCCACCTCCACAGTTACAAATCCTACTATAATGGACTAAACTGGCTGTCTCTTCGGGGACTATTCATACTTCAGCATAAAATTGAGACTGAACTTTTTATTTGCTGAAAAGGTGACACAGTTGTCTCCTCTATGAGGTGTTCTCATTCTTTACCTTTCCAATGACCTCATAGTTGTGGGTTGCTCAAATATTTCAGTACTAGGCTGTTTGTGAACTAGGATGAATCAGTCTTGAAAAGGAAACAGAAACCTTTTCTGGTGGAAATGTGCCCAGTAACAGTGAGAGTTTGCCATGCTGATATTTGCAATGTTTCATCAAAACAATTGCAGTATGGATTGAAACTCAGGTGTCTTGCCATGTAACACAAATGGTTATATGTTCTTCCTTTTTAACTAGTTTTTGCAAATTAAAAGCACAAAGTGCTAGAAAAATAAATATGAATATTATTGTTGCTTGTGTACTTACTACGGTGGTAAATGGAAAGAATAAAACATTTGCTTTCTAAATGATATAGGGATATTTTACTGTTCAAAATTATTTCTGGGGCTGGGGATATAGCTCAGCGGCACAGCGCCTGCCTGGCAAGCGCAAGGTCATGAGTTCAATTTTGGTACTGGAAATAAACAAATAAAAACAAACAAACAAAATTATTTCTATATTGGTTTTTGGAAAAATTTATGTGAGGATGTAACACACATGAACATAATGTAGAAGAAACTTTATTATATGTGAAAATTTAAAGTGCCCTGAGGTACTACTCTCCTTCTTTTACTTTTAATTCTCCAGAGGAGATTTACTTACGTATTTCTTTAGAATATTTCTACTCCTAAAGTGCTCTAGTTTTTAAACTACCACGTAGAACAAGCAGATTGACAGCTAGAACGTGAAACAACACACATTAAAACAGAACGTGGAACTTTCTAGAAGAGAGTCAGGATCCAGAATGAGGACTGCTGTATTTGGAGGTCTTAGTTGAAACAAAAACGTTATTATTTACGTATTTGGTTTTCCTGATAAAAATTGTCATTTTTTCTTACTAATGCTCCTGGAGAAAACTTGTTGCTCCCCTGCCGCGGTCCCTAGGGGGCGATGGAGAAAAACGTCATATCCCCTCTGCAAACTGCCCAAGCGCTCCAAGGCAATAATGGGAACAATATTCCCAAAGCTGTTCTTGGACATCAGATGCCTGTTTGATATGGCATATTCCGTGGCCAGTACTTTTCCATCCGCCAACTTACTGGAAGCCCCTCCTTTTCTTCTGCCTTCCCCTCTTCTCAGACTCACAAGCTCTCCACAAGTTCTTCTGTATTTTCAAAGGTCTTTAGAATGTGAACTTTGTCCTGTTTGTTTAACAGATTGGTTTTTTTCCCCCTTCTCATACAAATGTTTCATAATTTTTTAAAAAAAACAACTCCTCTTTGTGTTTCAGGAAGTTACCCTGCAGTGCATCTCACAGAATAAACGTTAATATTTAAGGGCAATGTTTAAAAATCACTTTGACATATTATTATCAGGTTGATTAACTTAACTTTTATTTAATCAGGATTCAGATTTCCTGTTGTTGAAATTATGTGATGAGCTTTCAGGGTGACCCATTTGTTTCTGTAGTGAATTCACCTAATGTATGACCTAGAAATTTAGAAAGGAAAAATTTTAGATGAGAAGCTCAGAAGAAAATGTGTACCTGAACCTGATGCTAACATTTTAAAAAGCTACAGAAATAGAACAGCAAAACAATATGTTGGAAAAGAATGACGTGGGAGAAATGGTACTACCTGATTGCAGAACGTAACATCATGCTTCAGGAAGCAAGCTATTGTGCTATTGATAAGAGGACAGATGCAGAGATCAGCGAGAGGAAAGACAGCCAAGAGTCAGAGCTACACAAACATGGCAAATTGACTTCTGAGGAAGATGCAAAGGAAAGTCAATTGGGACCGGCCAAAGTAAAATAATATTGATGGCATCAAAGGCGGAGGAGGATGGGGAGGAACTGGAATTCTCATAATTTGCTGCTGAAAATGCAAAGTGATGTGGATATTTTGGCAATGTTTACTCGTTTCTCATAAAATTCCACACATACTATGTAATCCAGATATCACACGCCTAGGTATTTACCCTAGAGAAATGGAAGCTTATATGATAAGGTTATAAGCAAAAACAAATACACAAATATTTGTTGTTACTGTATTCATATTTAACCAAACCTGGAAAGAACTCAAATATCTTTCAATGAATAAATGTCTAAAACATGTGGTACATGCATACACCATAGTGTTATGCAATGATAAAAAGAGTGAATCGATGATCCAATAAACAACCTCTAAGACAAGATAAATCTCTAAGACATTTTGTGCAGTTAAAATTTGCATTTCTAAAGATTATATAATATACAATGTTATTAATGTGATATTTCCCAAAAGGGAAAACTGTAGTATAGATCAGGGGTTGTCAAGGAGCAGAAATGAGAAGGTGCATGGCTACAGGCGTTAGTAAAATGAAACTTTGAGAAGAAATGAAAATCTTATATTTGATAGTGGTGGTGGTTACATGCCTGTATACAGATGTGGAAATTCTATAAGTTTATACCAAAAATAAAATTGGCTATGTGGGGGCTGGGGATTTAGCTCAGCGGCAAAAGTGCCTGCCTGGCATGCGCAAGGTCGTGAGTTCGGTTCCTGGTACCGGAGAAAAACAAACAAACAAACAAACAAAAAAAAAAACCAAAAATACAAACAAACAAAAAAAAATAAAATTGGCTATGTGTTAATTTTTAAAATAAAATCAAAATGTGTATCAGAAAACATATGAATATAAAGTGTTTAGTTTAACTGTTTTTACAAATACCAAGGGTAGAGAAAAGAAAAACTGGATCAATATTTAATTGATCAAAACCTCCAAGTGTATTTATTTATTTATTTATTTATTTATTTGGTTTTTCTCCAGTACCAGGAACCGAACTTATGACCTTGAACTTGCCAGGCAAGTGCTTTTGCTGCTGAGCTAAATCCCCAGCCCCTGTATTTATTATTTTACCAATGTTTGCAAGGAACAGCATGAAGATAAAGTAAAAGGACAAACCTTGCAGGAGTTTATTGTTAAACAAAATTTTGGTATTTTACTTTCGTAAATTTTGGTTACCCTGTTTTGGAAGTGTATAGTCCAAGGAAATCATTACTTTATTTATGCAGTTACTTCACTCTGTTCAATGATGAAGGATAGAAATGATAGAATATAATTACACGTTGGTTAGGATGTCACTGATAGAGTGAATACATATGTACCATGTCTGGTGGCCACATTAGCATTAAAAGCTACCTCCAGCACACCTGTATCACCTCACAGTCACTGCGACACAACTGCAGCGGGACATGCGCAGCACTCAAGTGAAGCTAGCCTAGTTCCCAGGTGCCCTTTCTTTTCTCCAAGTTAAAGAATGTAATAAAGACAGCAGCCAGAACAGCACAAAATCATTGCTCTTCCTGTGTACATGGTTGTATTATATTTCACTTTATGTGGAATATCAAAATGTTCTATTAGCCAAAAAAATGGTTAAATAGCTTATTATAGAAAGCAGTATGACTATGCAGGTATAGATTTTATTCAAAATGTATAAAACTGTCTGCTTCAGTAGATAATTTACCAGACTTCAAGCACTGGAAAAAAAATACACTGACTTTATTCTTACCTACTTCTGACAATTTCTCAGAAGTATTATTAGTGAAGTTACTGGTCATATGCAGTTGTAGAATTTTTCTTTCCTAGGGTGAGTTGACATTTCATGTTTTCTTTAGTATGTGAACAGGGACTACAGCTTTGATCTCCCTCTGGCCTTTAGTACTTCATAGAGTATAGTTCCTTAGCTCATTAACACTTCTTTAATATTGTTTGTATTCTGTGTGATTGGTAACAATCAATAATTTTAACATCTTTCTCAGAACCATAATCATGAATATATTGCAGGAGCATAATTTTATTTTAACTGATACATAAAACACAAAACTGAGTATTAATGAGATCCAATGTTATGTCGCCATACATATAACATTATGTAACATTTAAATCAGTTTAAATATATCTATATCCTGAAACATTTATCATGTCTTTTTGGTGAAAACATTCAAAATCATTTCTTCAAAGTGTTTGAAATACACAGCACATTATTGTTGTCTGCAGGTACCCTGCTATGCAACTTTTTGACCTGTAACTAACTTTTTGCTTGTAACTGTAATACATCTCTGCATTTTCCCTTTAAACTTATCTCTCGGGCCTCTAGTAATGCCATTCTACTTCTCATTTCTTTTTATTTGCATCCTTTTCTTCGAAAACAGGGACTGATTTTATTTTTATCATTATTACTTTTATTGTACACTTTTGAAATTCATAATGATCACATTCATCATAGGGAATTTGTCCCAGTACATAATATATCTCCATTTTCCCCCATTCTCCTCGCCTCCCTTTAACCCTCCTTCCCCTCTTTATCTACAAAAGCTTTCTTTCTATTTCTTTTTTCTTTTCTTCTCCCTTTCTTCCCCTATCCTTGCCCACTGCTCTTCCAATCTGGACTAAAAGATAAACGAGGATTAAAATGGTTGACTTTTAAGAGACTTTACAAAAGAGTGAGAGCATGAAGTTCTAACATGGATTTTATTGAATTAAAATCAAAGTTCTTCATACTTTAAGCCTGGACATATGAAAATTTGAAAGAAAGACTCTTCCTTTCGTGTTGTGTGGATTTCCTTGCCACATCCAGCAGGTCAGTGCCTGCGCTGGTTGATTGGGCTGCAGAAGACTGCAGCTCTGAGGAGGAGCTGGAACATCATGAAGAGGGGATGTTTTGCCAACTGGAACAGAGATGGACCTTAGCAGGAAAACAAGGAAGCTTCCTAGGAGACAATCAGATAAAAATGATTCAGCCAAACTGTCAGGGTGCTCTGCTAACCTCTGTGCTAGGCAGAATGCTCTGTCTTTGTTGTTCCTCAATAAATTTGAGAGTTTGAGTCAGATTGGGGCTCTATGCCAGTGAAGTCCCCTGATCCCTTTGACAAAGACATTCTTTCATCTTTCTATCAGGGTTTGCTGGCCTGAACACAGCAGTGTTGATTTTTTAAGTTTTACTACAACAAGTACTATTGAATTAAATGAATTAGCGTGTAATATTGAAGACTTAGTTACTAATGAACAATTGTGGGATGCAGATTACTTTTAACTTTACGGGGAATATTGTATAATCATGCTTTCTCGAAAAGAGAAAAAAACAGAAAAATAAATTGTCCATAGCTCATGTTGCTGTAGGATAGCTATGCAGAGGTTTGTATACCAGTTTCATCTTTCTCTAATAACGCTTCGTATTCATGATGTACAGAACAGAATGATGTGAACCTTATAACATTTAATATGACAGATATAGCTTAAAGATATTCTCACTTAAATGTGGCCCACAGTGAAATTGTTCTCTTAATTCATCAGACTCCTGACTGAGGGTCATAAAATTACCAAAAAGTGTCTTTGGTGTCCTCAGATTGTCAACAGACTTTGCCAGATTTATTTGCACCCTTAGATGATAGATTTCTTGCCCTTTTACTGAGTTTCTTGGCTCTTTATACATAATTTCATGTTAACAGCTTTCTGTCATGCTTTGAAGGTGACTTTTCCTTTGTCTTCCATGGTCTTGAGTTCTGGTTTCTGTCGTTGACCACAGAATAGTGCGTGCCCCCTTTACTGCATCTGTAGATTCACTGTGTAGATACTACATCTGCTGTACCTTAGGCCAGGAAGCCTTTACTTCTTTACAGAACTTTGCAATCAGCTTTATTATTTAATTTATTCTGAAAATATTATCGTACATTATAATATGCAAATTGTTTTCTATTTTTCTCTCATATTGCTATTAATTTTATAATAATCAGCTAACATTCTTGGAGCAGATATAAGAATATTTATGGAAAAGAGAAGAAAATTAAGGGTTAACGAGGTGAACTCCCTTGAGTAAGGTCTCTCAGTAACTTTTTGAAAGATTTACAGGTCCTATTTAGGCTTGCAAATTCCTCCTTCAGCGCTTTTTTCAAGCATTAAATTATATCTAGTTTATCTTCTGGAAGAATTAAGAAAAAGCAACCTCCTTCTTAAAAATACTTCTTAAAAATCTTACAAATTTTCAAATTTCTAACATTACTATTATCAACTTACACTTTTCAAAATATAAATGTTTAATAGCCATAAACATGTCCTATGCCTTGCCCTATGCCTTAGAGATACATAACTACTCCTACAAAAATCAGGTAGTATTATGTCAGGAAAATTTAATATACTCAGCCTCTTATTACTCTTCTGTTCTTATTAATTTTGCATGAAATATGCCAATAAATTGTTGATATTCACTGCTTGTAGAATATGCTGACTCAAGTGTTTTCTATGTTCTATGAAGATCAAGGAAATTAGTACAGGAAGAGTCAACAGAAGAGGAAAACAAGACAGAAAATATAGTTAAAGGTAATGGCTACTTGTCAAGAGAATCTAAGTACAAATACTTTATACATAATACATTTGACTCATATTTTTCTATTGTTCCTTTTTATTCTGTATCATTTTATGAACATGTTTATTAATAATCTGTGATGATTAGAACAGTATATCATCATTGAATACTCCAAAGCTTCTAATCATTAGTACAGAAACACAAATTTAATCATATAATTGCTGAGGTGGTTTTGTTATTTGAATATTTGTAATATTCATTGCCTAGATAACACATATATAGTAAAATCATGAACACTAGCTACTATAATATAAGCTAATATTAGAGAATAAAATCAATAAAAACAAAATAGTTTAGCTCACATAATGCATAGTGTCTGTGACAATGTGCATATCCTGCACATAACAGAGCCCAAAGTTTTGCAATCTTCCCAGGGAATTCCAATATTTAAAGCTGATTAGAATGTACTCACATTTACTTCATTGTGAATATGTTTTTTCTTTTAGGTTTTATTTCCCAATTAATTTTTATAGATATTCCTTATTTTTGGAAACATGAAAGAAATATTTATCTCATATTACTGTTTGGTAGGTAATTGCATTATTGCTCCTTTTCTGGGTTTTTTTTTTGCTATTAAATATTTACATCTTTGTTTTAACTTTTAATCAATTTTCTTGTTAATGGGCTCAGCATGTTTTCATAATTTTACTTTCACTCCAAATTTGTGTTTCATTTCATACATGGTTTACTTCTCCTGGAGTGAATTCTTTGTATTCTGCAGTACTTATATAAAGAGACATATGTAATGGTAATTGAAGCATTACTCTTTGTCTTTTTGTCATCCTTTATTTTGTATAGATATCATGGGATCATTGATTATAATAACTAGAATATTGTCAAAATGATACACAACTCCCTAGTCTTCAACAGGCCTAGTTTGGGTTCTGTTAACCTTGAGGTTTTGAAACATCAACAGAAATAAATCTATTTCTAAGGAAACTATACCCCTCGTTCCCCACTAAAAAACCACGCTGATCCCTTTCATATCATCTCCATATGCCTCCCAGCTCTCTGGTGATAAGATTTCTCATTTCAGATATCATAACAACTGACCATCTCTACTTTCTTGGGGTGGTGTAGGGGGCAGATCTCACCTACATCGCTCGTAGGTTACCATTTTCTTTTTTATATAGGAAAAATGTTGATTTCAATATTTTACAAAGTCTTGTTTGGTATTCTTTTCCCTCGTTGCAAAAGTGTCACCTTTTAAGAGTGGGTATTTAAAGCTTTGTCAAAAGTGTCACTTCAAGAGTGTAACCATTAAAAGGTAGGAGTGGTGGCACATGTCCCCAAAGGCCTTCATCATTAGTAAATGTCTTCAGGCAAGAAGCAAATGCCCACGGCAGGGCTGTATTCATCACAGACATTCTGTAAATGTTTCAAATAAGTGAAGGGATGAGAAAATGAACAGCTGTTTACAGTGGACTTGAAGCGTGTCACGTCCTAATGTGAGGGCAGAGTGTTCTTGATCACCTTCTGTCTCTCTCATGTCTTGGAAGATACAAAAGTCTCTGAAATGAGTCAGTTTCTGTATCAACATAAATAATATTAATCATATTTACAACTCTCTTCTCTAGGTCCTTTGTTGGGGAATGACATCAGCGGTATCTTTCAGACTGGATTCTTTCAAGATCACCACAGTCCCTACTAGCAGCACTTCCAGATTTCCTCTCTGAGAACCATACTTTACTGTGATATTGACAAAGCATCAATCTGCACACTGTACTTTATTTACATTTAGACTAAGAAATGCGTCAGGGCGGGGGGAGTCCATGAATAGAATACAGTATTCTATAAACAAGCTAAAATAAACACTGAGCACCAACCCTAACACCAACATTATCAGCTTCCCTCATCTTTTTACACTTTGAAAAATTAATAAGTCTTCATGCAGTGATGCTGCACTGACATCATTTTTGTGCCAAAGTCCACTTCCTGTGATGATATATCATTTCAATGGGGAAAGTTCCTTGGTGACCTAAATTATACAGTCTGGCATCTGTGAAGTTCTTGGTGACAGTCCTGAAGGTAGTTACTTCTTTCAATATGAAAATTATATGAGGGGGCTGGGGATTTAGCTCAGCGGCAAAGCGCCTGCCTGGCAAGTGCAAGGTCATGAGTTCGGTTCCTGGCACCAGAAAAAAACAAAAACAAAAACAAAAAAAAAAAAAAAGAAAATTATATGAGACATTTTTGTACAAATATCCAAAAACTCAAAAACTGTTCTTTTTTAGTCTCATAATTTTAAGTGAATTATTTTTCTTTATTGACCTTAAATTTTTAGTTCAAACTTTCTTTGCACTTTCGATATTTATCTAGGCTGAGGATATAGCTCAGCGACACAAGTGCTTCTCTGGCAAGTACAAGGCCCTGAGTTTGATTCTCAGTACTAAATAAATCAATAAATAAATGTTCTTCTAATATTTCCTGATACATTATTTAAATATTTTAGTAAATTTTATTCCTTTTCATTTTGCTTCCTAATTAATGTTAACGACAAATTTACATGCATTCAATACTCACTGGGGCTGGGGATTTAGCTCAGCGGCAAAAGCTCCTGCCTGGCAAGCACAAGGTCGTGAGTTCGGTTCCCAGTAACAGAGAAAAACGAAAAAAAAAATACTCACTGAGTTTTGGAAAACTTGTAACTTCATTTTTAAATTTCAATTTTGTTCAATGTATTTTATAATTGACTTGCTCATCTCATTAAGCAATTGGCTGTCCACTATTGCAGTTCGAAGACTATGGACTTCAACTTACTCTGTCAATTCACACATGTGTATCAAGCACTCCTTCATGCCAGGAGTCACTCTTTGTCCTAGGTTTGCATTTAGCAAAATGGCAGAAGAGATTTCTACTCTTTGAGAGGTGGTATTTTGATGCTGAAATTCAGACAGTAAAAGCTAATAGAAAGAACAGTGTGAGCACATTGGATTAGAAATAATTGAGAAGCAGAGAGTGAACTTAAGGTGCTACGATATCATAAGCTTGGAGTGCACTTTGTATGAAATGGTCAAGGAAGTCTTTCCTAAGGACTTAGCATGGAAATTGATCCTGGAAATTTTGAAAGATGATTTAGTGAGTGCCATAAATTCTTCTTTTTTATAACATTCTTGTTTTGTTTCTTTCTTAGCTTTTATCATTAATGTTGGCATTGCTATTATTATTCACTTTTAAATTTGCACTTCATATTTTATGTTCAGTGTATTGAATTTGAGAAATACAGTCATACAATTATGATCCAAATCAAGATGCAAAACAATTCTATCAATTCCCCTCCAAAATTTTTGTTGCTGCACATTATACTTAACATCACTCACAAAACCAGCCCATAGTAAAATTGTATGTGTTGTCTAAGAATATAATTGACTTTTCTAGAATTGTAAATAGATAGAATCATAGTATGTATAGCTTCACCGGTCTCGTTTTTGTCACTTAGCGTATCCATCTGAGATTCACTAAAGATGTATGTGTGTCATTAGTTTGTTCTTTTTATTTTATTTTTTCTTCCGGTACCAGGAATTGAACTCAAGGCCTTGCGCTTGCCAGGCAGGCACTTTGCCACTGAGCTAAATCCCCAGCCCCTGTTCTTTTTATTGATGAGTAGTATTTCATTGTTTATATGCACCAAAATTCATTCATTCATTCATTCATTCATTCATTCATTCATCCATCTGAGAAGGACAGTTAGGTTTTCCCTTGTTATGGTTTGATTCTAAATGTCTCTCCCGAAGCCTCATGCAGTCATAGAGATTTTTCAGAGGTGGCTGAACCTAGAGCATGTGATTTATTCCTCGCACAACATTGGGATTAAAATTGCTGGGATTAAGGGTGGGTGATTGCAGGATGAGCCCACTGATTGGACTGGCACCTCCCTAATTTCTCCAGATTAGTACAAAATAAGGGACAGAAAGAGGCCTCTGCTCCTCTCTCTCTCTCTTATCTCTCTTGTTGCTTTTGCTGTCTTCCACCATCATGAGTGGTTCTGCCTCTGCCATGTGCCATGCTATTTTGGAGCCAGCCAATTATGGACTGAAACTTCCACAGATTGTGAGCTAAATAAAGCTTTCCCCCTTAATATTTTGTGGCAGATATTTTATCTCAGCAACGAGAAAAAGTAACTAAGACATCCTTGTTTTTTATAATGATAAATAAGAATATTAAAACATTTGTGAACATATTTGTGTGTGTGACAAGTTTTCATTTCTCTTGGTTAACTTTGTGTTTATCTTTATAACAAAATCTCATATCATTTTTACTCTCACCAGCTATGTGATGGCCTTCCAGTTGCTGTGTGTTTTGTATAGACTGGATATTGCCAGGTGTTTGTAACGGTATTCCATAGTTTCAATTTGCATTTCCCTGGAAATTACTAATTTGAGCATCTTGATGTTATATTTGTCATCCTATCATCAATGCATGTGTTCTTGTTAAAATGCTTGTTAAATCTTTTGTCTTTTTATTTGGTTGTTTGTTTTCTTAAATTCATTCTTACTAAGTATGTCTTATTAAGTAGTTCAGATTACTTATATATAATAGATATATGTCTTTTATCTTTTATGGTTTCTGCATTTAATCTCTCCTAGTTTGTGGCCTTTCTGTTTTCTTAAGAGTTTTTTCAGAAAATAGAGCAATGTTTAATAAGTAAAATTTATTACATTGTCAATTTTACATCCTTTTGGTGTTATATATGTCATATTTTTGCCATCTTAAATTTATAGTCATCAATGATCCATTGAGAAATATTTTCCCGTTTTCTCCAGTTATCTCATATGTATTTCTGCAAAGTTCAATGAAAAAAAGTTCAAGTGTTAACCTAAAAGAGAAATTTTCCTAGCCAGAAACATGTACCACATGTATTTTTACATTTCAATTCAAGCTAAGACAGCCAAATAGTTAGCAGAAATGAGTTGAAATTAAAAAGAAAAGAATTGTAAACATGATGTATTAATTTGAAGAGTAAAATACACCACTTTCTCATTAAAGTCCTACAAATGTAACTAAAGAAGCAGTATTTTAAACATTTCAACAGATATACAAGAGAAAAAAAAACTTCTTGTAGCTTCCTTTGTTTTCCTGGAAGCAGCAACTTCTAGGAAATAAGATGGCTATACATTTTTCTTCAGGGGAAATCTAAACCCAAAGGGAAAATATGAACTAACTTACCCCAAATCTATTCTCTACCAGAAGTTAATGATCCTCAGGGACAAAGAAAGCTGTATGTATAAGCTCTAGAAAATATTCACACAAACTTTCTTATCTTCTGCCTATTCTCTAGAAAACTTTTTTTTTTTTTTTTTAAGATTTTTTTTTTTTTTTTTTGGCGGTACCGGGAATTGAACTCACGACCTTGCGCTTGCCAGGCAGGTGCTGTGCCGCTGAGCTAAATCCCCAGCCCCCTAGAAAACTTACTTATATTTCAAAAAGGCAAGTCATTGCTTTTCATAAATCTTTCTCCCTCACTTATTAAGATGGCATAGAAACCCCAAATTCTTATCATTTAATTTTAATTACTCATCACTCTCTTTCCCTGTGTATTCCTTTATGTACTACAGACACACAAAAAAGCTTGTTTTCTGCTGCTAAAGAAATATTTAATATTTTTCACTGTGCAAATGTATGTGTGAGGTCATTTCTAAGATGTTATTTGAATAGGTTCGCCTAGATAAATTTTACATTTAAGGCACTACAATTTTTCTTCTTCAAGATGTGTTTTCTGCTAAATAGCATTTTTGTCATCTATTCAAGTGTAATACTTCTTAAGTATGAAAAGAATATTGATTCTTCTTTTCCCAAGAAACAAGAAGTTTTAGAGTTGTTAAAGAATTGAGTCATCTAATCAATTGCATTTATTTTAAAGACATGCTCTCAGGATCCAGAAATGTAAATGATTTATTGAAATTTGAAGAATCTTATTAGAGGCGAAGCTCAAAGAACCAAGTTTCCTTCCTCTTTTTCCACATCACCTCACTATTTCTCTTCCAAAATATAAAGGGACATAGAGCAAGAATGCAGTGCAATATGAGGGGCTTAAGTTAGGTAAGCACTGTTTTCTTAATGGATAATTTGAAAGGAACAGAGGTGAACAGAGCCCTCTGGGAGTGTGAAGCTGGACAGCTATAGAAAGAAAGAATCGCTGTACTCAGGGAAAGGTATAGAAGAAAGCAAGGGAAGAGAGAAACATTTAACTTTTTTACTAAATTACTTGGGAATTAATTGTCTGTCTTCCCTGATTTTAATTTCATTTATTCATATATTCATACTCGTACAAGTTTAATTTACTACAGCCATAACATACACTCAGGTGAAGAAAAATATTAAACTGGGCAGAAAATAAAGCACAGATAAAATATTCTCTCATCTCTTTCTTCCAAGAAACGTAGAAAGTTCATACTTTAAGAATTCTATTTGTGTCCACTGTCCATTTAAGTGTTAGAGTCATAATCCTTAATATATCATAATTGGGTAGATATATAATGATTTTCCTTTATGGTGGATAATACAGTTCATTATACTCTGCCCTCACTTTTAGACTCAGTTACATTTATAGCTCACACTTCAGTGCTTCTGAGGAAGGAGTGATAGTGTCCCATGCCAGAGAGCATTTAGCAAGACTGGGGACACTTAGTTGTGATAATCAACTGGTACTCCTGTCACTGAGTGGATAAAGAATATGTGTACTTCCGATCTCCTACAATACATAAAATAGTGCATTACAACACAGAATTACTTCATTCTAAGAGTCAATATTCCTCCTTCTATGAAGTCTGTCTCAGTGTTTGAACAGATATGGTTTTAGAAATATATGTATAATAATTCCGATTAATCAATAGTTTCTATCATTCATTTTATTACTCTTACATTATTATAGATTTTAAATTTTTCATTCTCCTTGTGATTTTACTAGGCATATCTTATTTGTCCATTGGCTTTAAGTACTCTTTCTCATTTATAGAATTTAAAGTTCACAATAATAATAATAATACTGATTCAGACAAGGATCATGATAGAGGTTAAAATTCTTAGGTTAAAATGGAGAACAGAATATTTAGACAGCCTTAAAATACCACCTGTATGTTACTAGTTTATTTTATTATTTTATGGAAAAAATGGTGGCTACCACTTTTATAATAGCACAGTGGCTACCACTTTAACCAAATCATTAAATCCAATAAATAATTGGGCAAATTCATATTATGTGCCTGTTGATCTCATACAATTAGGAAGAGATCACATCATCTTATCATGAAAACATGAAAAAATTCAAATGATGGAAATAAAAACTAATTATGTTCTTTGAAATGTCAAATATTATGAATGACCAAATGTAGACACAAATAAAGATAAGGATTCTATTTTAGATTGAAGAAGACAAAAGAGACCTGACTGCCAGGTATGATGAATAAAATCTTAACTGGGACTTGTCTACAGCTATCCAAAATGTCCTCTACAGCTGTGGTAAACTTCCAATCAAGGTCAGTTGTTATATCTCAGGGGCAATTTGGACCAGATTTGAAGATAGGCATAGAATGGACCTGAGATACTATTATTGTACCAAGGTTACACTTGTTGAAGTGATATAAGCTAACTTTTATATTATTGAGCAATTAATGTAGAAAAATATTCATAATAATGCCAGGAAATTATTTTCATATGGTGGAACAGAGGAAAAAAGTATTTATATTCAGGGAGAACAAATAGAGCAATTGTGACAAGAAAAATTACCAGTTTGTGAGTTGAGATAAAGGGGACATGTAGCTTATTTACTTTATTATTCTATATACTTCACTGAAGCTATTAATTTTTCAAGCTAACAGCAAAACAGTATGTAAACTGGTGAAAGCTTGAGGGAAAGTTCTTAGATTTTTTTTCAGTGGTAGATTTTACGGAGTGGTATGCTGGGAAACACTAAAAACTTAGGTCTTAGAGACAATAAAAAGTCTGGGTTTATCATTTTTTTTCTTTTTCCTTTTGTGTAAATACTCTTATCAGAGTCAGTTTAAATCACTAAATGTAGAAAAAGGAAGAGATAATGCTATAACAATGAAGCTGAATTGACAACTTGATTGGCTTAGAAGCTGCCTCGGGGAACATTACAGCACATTTGTGGGTGTGACTGGGTGGGCCAACGAATAACACTGGGTACTATATTTGGTCTCTCACCCCTTTCTCTCTGGTGCTTTCTCCTACTCTGATTTCCAGACACCATGAACTTAAGTTTTGCTGTGCCACGTTCTCCCGTGATTTTTCTGACTTGGAGCCAGCCTATTCTGGACTGAACTCTCAGAAACCACAAACAAAATTAATTTTCTGACCGGTATGGACTGCTGTGACTGTACCTGACAAGGTGCTTAAGGCACTTGTGGGACTGGCTTGTGAAAGAAGTTTGGAAAGTTTTGGACAGGCAGGCTAAAAATCCCTAGAATACTATATGCAAACTTAATGGGTGATTCTGGCCAGAGCTCAAAAGAATAGACTGTTGATAAAATTGTAAATAGGAAAGGCCAGGCTTATGATGTTTCAGGTGGAATGAGGCTTTATTGGGAACTGGATAAGAGCTCAAACCTTTAAAACTGTGGCACTGTCTATACTTTTTCCATGTCTTGAGACTGTGAAAGACTGCGGCATCTTTCTATTTATCCCTGTGTAAAGTTCTTTTTTGTTTGTTTGTTTTTTGTTTTTTGTTTTTCTCGGTACCGGGAACCGAACTCACGACCCTGCGCTTGCCAGGCAGGCGCTTTGCCGCTGAGCTAAATCCCCAGACCTTTCTTGCTTTCTTTTTAACCTCCTGAGAAACCACATCACTTTTGGCCCCAGATTTACACATGGCTTCTTGGGGTTCAAATATAAGTTTTTCAAAATTTTCTGCTCTACATTTTGGTTGAATCTCACTATAAGTCTGGCAAAACTGTACTAATACCACAGCCTAAACATTGAGCTCCACCAAATAAATTAGTGCACTGCTAACTTTTGTAATTTTGTTTTCATGGCTTTCATGACTTTATGAGAAAGGCATGAGAAATTTTCATTCTATCATGTTAACAAAGAAGACATAACCTGGTAATTAAAAATTCTATGTCCCATTTAAGAGGGTAAATTAAAAAATTCTATCACTGCATGAAAGTACATTGGCAAGCTCCGAAGTTTCTGTAGTGATCTTGAAGATTAGCTGTCTTTATATTTTTAAAATAAAAGTAAAAATAGGAGAAACACCACATTAGAATGAGAGAAAAATAGAACATAATAGAATACAATAATTCCATAGCTTCCTTTTGATTTCCAATGTACACTTTATTTTGGGAAATGTTTGGTTCCAAAATATTAGATTATTGAAAATTTCAATAAATAAAAACATAGGAGTTTTGTTCTGACATTCACCTAGTTGGGATTTGTATCTCTCATTAACCTTTCCATGGTATTAGAATACTTTTTTATTTCATTATATCTTGTAAGTTTACAGTTTTCATGACTTTTTAAATTGGGTGAATTCTTTACAAGCAAGAGGAACTCCACATGCTAAGATGAGTTTAACATAGAATTCACTTAGTTCATACAATTCAGAGTTTTAAGTACATACTGATTTCATCAGCTATCTCAGAATGTTGTAGTGTATTGAATCTGCAGTTACAATAAAAGGTAACAAGGGCCGGGGATATAGCTCAGTGGCACACGCCTGCCTGGCAAGCTCAAGCCTGTGAGTTTGATTCCTGGTACCCAAAAAAACAAAATGAAACAAAACAAAAAAAATAAATAAAAGGTAACAGTTCCATTCCCTTTATATGTAAATTTGAAAATATTTAAACTATATAGAATAGATTATGAATTCAACTGTGATTCATCAAAGCATAGATTTTATTTGGTTGAAAAGTTTGCATATTGACAATGAAGCATTAAAGAAGTGTTCATGCTTTTGCGTCTGATTCTGAATAAAACAAAGTGATTTTGGTAACTTGATAAAGGAAAATTGTATAAACAACATCATTCAATGACATTATGTTACATCCATTTTTCACTTTTTAATGTCTTTATGCCCACAATCACCTTTAAATTGCTGTTTATCATGACAGTAAAACTCAACCCTACTTTGTCTACATTTTATCCAAAATTATGAAGATACTATCAGAACGAGATTAGAAAAACTAAATTAATATCCTATTTTTGAAAAGTCTACATTTGTATTTAATGATAGATATTACAAATTGCTTTAAAGGATTCCTAGATCTCTTTTTAAAAATTGTTTAAATGAATATGTTCAAGAAACAACCCATGCACTTCACATATCTTTAAAGTACTTTGACTTGATATTTTCAAAACAGATACCATCTATCACCAGTTTATTTCTCTTCTTGCTGCATTTTCTTTTTTATACAATTAGTTCTTGTCTTCTTGTTCTTTCTAGTAAAGCTGCTATATAGAGACACCTGCTGGGAAATAAATGAACAGAAGAAAATTTAAACCTGAGCTTTGGAAACAAAAAAAGCTTCCCTCATATAATTTAAGCATGGATTTCTTCAAATAGCATATTCTGTATCAGGGCACATTTTCCTCTGAAGTATATCACAAACACCTACAGCTGGAGCCTTGTTATTGATCTAAAAATCACCATTAAATAGTTCCATAGATCTGATTAAATAGTTCCATAGATCTATATATAAGAATATATACCATATTCAATGAATGTATGATACATGAAAGTGGCAATACATTTATTTCAATCAAGTTGTTTATTAGACTCTCATTTCTTTTTAGAGAGGTTTTAGAGAATTATTCAAAATGATTACAATGTCTTTATTTCATATTTTTCCACCTACGTTTTTATTTTAAAACACCTGCTAAAGCCAGGAAAACTCACATCTTTCATGCAAATATTCTGCATTAAGGAAAATAGTCTCTTGAAAGTCTGTCTAAATAAAACTTTCTCGTCATTTTTAGCCTGAGTTTCCAAAATGTAACCTAGTAGAGCAAAAATTTTGGAAATTAAATGTAAAACCTACAATACTTAATCTTAAACCATCAATCAGATATTCCAACTATGTTCTAACCCAAAGTCAGGCCAAGCTCGGCTTTTTCAGAATTATACAGATATTACGTGTACCACAAAATTATAAGACATAAAGATGATGTGGGCATATCTGATCCCTTGAGTGATTTTAACAATTTCATTTATATGCTCTGCTGACTATCAAGTAGGAGGGCAAGAGTGTAGCCAGGTCTTGGAGTGCAGCCACTACAATTGTTCTCAAGTGATAGTCACCATAATTCAGCTGAACTTGGACCAGTCATGTGTGGAGAATGGATGACAACAGGATTTCCAAGCACCTGCTCTGTGCTCCCTATCAGATAGGGAGAATGCATTATATGGTGACAAACTAATATCTGGCCTCCAGCCATGTGGCAAAGATGCTGACAATTACTTAGAAAGCACCGAAACATGTGATTCAAAATGAGGTGAGCATTGCATAATTTCAGAAGAGAAGTGAGCACACTTTAAAGAATCAGTGATGTAAAAGTAAAACACCTTTTATACTTGGTATTAAATGACCTTAAAAACTCATCTTGTCTTATTTAGTTTAACTATATGAATCCCTTTCAGGACCTATAACAGCATGCTGACAATGAGACTAGCTTAAATGTTAAAAACATAGGTTCCAAAAACAACTTCAGGTTTATTCTTCTGCATTAAGCAGCTGATGCAAGGTCTTTACCCACTCTACACAGAATTTTCTTCATTAGCACAAAAAGGATATTAATGACACTGTGGGGATGCTTGATGTTAAACAAGATAATGCTTATAAACAACAAGATGTGCTACCTGCTAAGCATTCAGCTAACTTTAATATTTTAATATTGAAAATTAGCTATAAGGGAAATTTTTTTAAATAATTGGACACATTATATCATTACTTTTGTGGGACTATAATGACATCATTATCTATATTTTTTGGAGAAAATTGGTAGCCAAAATCATAAATAATGATTCTTAGAATATGACGAAATCAGGCTGAAGAATGTAACATTATAGACACAAATGTTAAGTAGACTGGCATTACATGTTTCATGTGCTATTTTCAATGATGTACAAATTCATAAAATTCATCACCTTGGAATCTCATATAGAAACTTAGAATACTGGTGCATGGATAGTTATGGCAATCCAAGGCAAAACACTGAAAGAAATTTTAGAGAGGATTCTAAAACATTATCACTTTGTGAATCATAGCACTATTTTGTATTATGAGACTTGAGTTTGGAAAATTTAAGCTATAAATGTAAGAAATCAAGTAAAAAATTTCAACAACTGAACAATTTCAAACTCAAAGTCATATATAACATTGACAGTATCTACTGTCAATTCTTCTGAAATGAAACAAAGCCAAATTTTTAAGATTTTGTTTTTGTTCTGCATGTAATTGGAATATGTGCTATGGACACAGAAGTAGAGAATAGAAAAAAAAGGACTGTTTATTTAGTGTAATATTTAAACATTATTTTCTTTGGTGTTCTGCCTTGATAAGTGAAAATACATTATTCATTGATCATCCACCTGGACACTAATGTAATGCCAGTAAGTATGCTTGATATACACTTTGGTTCAAGTATTAGTATTATATACTCACAAACTGAATAATGATAAAAGGTGATGACCATTAAGATAGACAGATAGATAGAAGTATAAGTATAAATATGTAAAGAAAATAAAAATGAATAGACACAGGATTTTGTGGCTGGGATCTTAAATGTCTCCCAGAGGCCACATGCTGTAGGCTTAGTGGTCTGACCATGATGTTACTGAGAAACAATGGAACCTATAAGAAGTGGGATCAGTTGCAGGAGGTTAGGTCCTCAGAACGGTGCCCTTCAAGCAGAATGTGAAATCCTCTTCCTTTGTGCTTTCCCTTTGTCTTTTGGTTGCCATAAAGGAAGCAACTTTGCTCTATCATGTCCTCCCCGCCATGAGGCCTTGCCTTAGCATAAACTTAAATCAATGGAACCGACTGACCATGAACTCGATCCTCTAAAACTGTGAGTCAAAACGCACATCTCCTTCTTATCAGTTGACCATCTCACAGTGACAGAAGTCTGAGTGGTGTACAAAGTTACCGTTAAGTGTCCTTTTGCACACGTGGGGAAGTAAAAGACAGGGAAAATGATGGGTGTGATAAAAATTCAGGAGGAGAATAAATCAGAATTTAGAATTAAGAGAAATTTAATAGGAAGAGATCAGTTTGGGGAATTTTTATAAAAATATTACTTTGGAACAACTACTTTTCTTTAAAAGTAGAAGGCAAATAATATAATAATAATTTAGTGTTCTGCTTATTACTATAACTAAGCACTTTTCTTGCATGCACCTTAGAAGCTGGACCCAGATAGAGGCAAGACGGAACTCATTATTGTCCCCTGAAGACAGCATGAATCTAAATCAGCTAAAATATAAGGCTCATGGTAACTTTTGGGCTAGTAATAAAATTCATGGTGCTTAAATTTCTCACTTCTAATGCATATTTTACAAGTCTCAGAGGAAACCTCTGAAACTCATAATTTCCCCCTTTTCTCATTACTGTATTTGATGCACTTTCAAACTCTGTAAGATACATTTAATGCTTTGTATAGCACTTTAAATTCCTTCCTGAGAGAATCTGAAGTTGTCACAGAGCAGTTTCTATCACAAGAGTCAACTTTAAATTGTTAAATGGGAAGAATGGAGGTAAAATGTGTCCAAGACGTCTGGGTGTGACATCAGGATGAACTGGTCCTCAAACTAGTGCTGTGGTGCTGGCTTTCATCATATGGCCCTTCTGATGTATTAGGAATGCTTCTTTACTGTTAAGGACTTTAAACTCTGTCAGTAGAGTTTTCTGTGATCATTATGATCTATTACCATGAAAGAGCATTAAACTTGCTGGTCTATAAAGAGATGAATACATGACCTTTATTCTATTACCATCAACCCTAAAAGAATTATCAAAGAACAAGGAGAAACAGAGAAACATTCCATGGAGTAATAAATCTATTAGGAAATAAAACATTTCTATTTTGCTTTGATATTTTTATTTCTTTAGAAGAATGTAAACTGACTCAAATTATAGTTTCTCCTATCACATTCCACTAATTTCTATGATAAAGATAAATTCCCAGTGATATTAGAATTTAAATTATGCAAATTTAAAGATACATATGTAAGCAAAAGTCACCTAACAAAATTGTACATAAACATTTTTGCTTTTGCTCTTTGGCTTTATTTATTTGGTAGGGGAAAGTGGCTGATAGCTGATTTCTTTAATCTTAACTCTAAAGGAAAATACTGTTGCTGGACATTCATTTTGATTTAGATCTAAAATCATCTCCAAAATTCTGTATCAGAAGAAAACTTTTGAAAAGGGATTGAATTATTGAACTATAGTTCTTTAGTGGATTAATCCATTGATGGGTTTGTAGATGAATGTGTTGTTAGGTGTGCTGGTCTGTTCAGAACAGGTATGTAACTGGGGAAATGCCCTAGAAAGGTACACTCTTGATAACAAATCCTCTAATTCCTGGCTGACATGTGCTGAGCAACTTCTATCTACCAGGCCCTTGCATCATGCCGTTACTGCCTTGGAGCCAGCCAATGATGAACTGATCCTTCTGAAATCATAAGCCAAATAAATATCTTCCTTAAATTGTAGGTGTCTGGTATTTTGTGCCAGTGATGAGAAAGTGACTTATACATTACAGAATGACATGTGGGCAACTACTTTCTCTCAGAACACTAAATAATTTATTTCACTATCTTTTTGTTTTTACTGTTGAAAATTCAGGGGCTGGGGATTTAGCTCATCGGCAAAGCGCCTGCCTGGCAAGCGCAAGGTCGTGAGTTCAGTTCCCGGTACCGGAGAAAAACCAAAAAAAAAAAAAAAAAAAAAAAAAAAGAAAATTCAGCTGCTGCTTAAATTAATCTATATTTCTTGCCCACTCCCAGCTTTCTGTATCTAAACTATATAGTTTCTTGTTGATTAGGTGAGGATTTGTTTTTATTTCTCTTGTTAGAGATCCTCTGGACTATTTTCTCTTGTTACCAGTGACTTTCATCAGTCAATTCTAGGACAATTTAAGGCAAATTATAGTCAAATATTGGGAGAGTTGTCATATTTTCACTGCCCTTCCTTTGTAACTAATCAGTCCTTCTCACTGTATAAACTATCTTTCTTAACATTTTTTATAATTTTTCTTTTTCTATAGCCTTTTATATCAACTTCTTTTCATTTATGTTTCAATTCACTAATTCTCTCCTTGTCTGTGTCCATTCTACTACTTAAAATGCACAGTGAGGTTTTAATTTCAACAGCTGTTTTTCAGTCATATTTTGCAGCTTATTTTTTAGAAATACTTTCAAATTTTATGTTTTATTTCTTAAATACAAGAGCTTTCAAAAATGTATCATTTGTATCTGATTATTTCAAATTTAAAGACATAGAAGTCTGATTTGCTCTCTTTTTAAACTGATTTCTAGTTAATTGTGCCTTCTCACCATGTATATTTTCTCTGTGCTATATTATTTTTCTCACCAGTTTATTCAGGCAAATTCCTTTAAGAAAAGTATAAACTACAACTTGAGAGATGACTTCCATTGCTTTTGCAAAAGATGAGAGAATGTTACAGTCCTGGGTCTTTGAAAATGGAGTTTTGGTTTGAGAATTTATAATACATGCAAATAATACTAATTTTCACTCCATCTGCAGGGTTTGGCAGACACAGAATCTGTACCACATATACAGCACATACTCTTCCAATTCACAGTGAGAAGAAGCAGGTTTATTTTGTTTCATCTTTGTCTTGAGATAAGTCTTTTGGAGTCCCAGTTTCACTAGTAAAATATTGCCTATTGATGACTTTGCTTGGCCTTATGCTTTGATCCCTATAATGTTTGACCCAGGCAACTGGTAGCTAAGTTCAGTTTCATTAGATTCAGCAACTCTCCTGTGGTCTTCGTGACTCTGTTAGTTCTTACATTCTTTTACATGACTGCCTGCTGAGTTCTGAAATCTGTTCAATGATTTTTTAATAAATCTTAAAATAGATTCTTTGACTTTTAAGTGTTGATTGCAAAGTTTGGTCCAAATCATCTATATTTATAAACATGAGCATAGACCATTGTAGTTCTTCCTGCTCTATTACTGGTCAAAGTCAAAATGTTTTAATCAATTAAGCTTCTTTTGCAACAAGCTCAAATGGCAAATTTTGGAAGGAAAACGATGCCTGCCTGACAAGCATAAGGTCCTGAGTTCGATTCCCGGTACCAAAAAAAGAAGGAAAATGAAGCAGAATAGTAAAAATTACAAAGTATGAATAGTGATAACTTTTATGTAGAAAGATAACAAAGCATATCTATGTGTCACTGTATGTCTTTTAAATTCAGAAGATGAAGGAAATTGATGTAAGCTTTATTGAAATATTTTAGGTTAGGTTACACATAAGATTTTCAAGCTTGGGGAAATAGGAGCAGTCTTAGAGAAAATCAACTTTTTCAAGGCATTTAGATATGCTATCATCCAACAGCAACATCATTTATTGTTTACTGAATGAATTTTGGAGGTCAAGCAACTTGAAAAATGTTATATAATTTTCATAACTGTTCTATAATTATACCCTTTTCACAAATGATAGGATAGATCCAAGCATGTTTTTAAAAAGTTGTTAATGGCCACCACTCATGAGTAGTAAACTGAGATACAAACCCTAGAAATATTAGTCTAGAAGACGCTAGACTCTTCTACCAGGGCACCAATAGATAGTATAGGTTTGTTCATTCTCTCCACAGTTATAGATCAGATAATATTTTTAAAGTTTTTCCTAGCTCTTTGAAAAAACATGGAGATGTAGAAATAAACTTGGAAATTTATTAAAATTTGTATTTTCACCAAAACATGGGCACATCCTATTTTGCCTTTATCAACTTCAGAATATCAGATTAACATACTGTATTTTATGTGAGATGCATTTGAAGAGATACTCCTTAAAAATGTATCCATTCTTAAATCAATCATAAAAACACAAATATCTCACTCTTTTACTTATTGAATATACATTGAAAATAAGATGAATAGGAAAGAAAATGTAAGCAGTCAAGACCAATTTACATGATCTTATTTATTTTGCCTTCACAAATGGTAAATGAATTCTCTCCAATTATTTCTGGTGAAGCAAAAGAGATGAGGTATTAATAACTGACCTGCTTTGTTAAAAAAGTCATTCCAAATACAGTTATAATCCTCTTAAATAAGTAAAATTCTTACTATTTGTTTTGTACTCTAAGATTGTCTTTCAGAGTTCAGCTTGATCCAACGTGGTTATGAGGGCAGCAGTATTATCTTAGGATTCCTGGCGACAGTAGTTAACCTGCAAACCTAATGAAAATCACAGAATCAGATTTTCACCTTCAGCCTAAATGTAAAGACCAACTTGAATATTTTAAAATAAAATTAATTTGGTTCCTGTAATGCAAAACATATTAAAGTAGTGAATGCAGCCTATGAAATGATTGATGTATGGCGTTAATGTTACATGAAGCTTGATTGATATACTTAGGAGTTGCTCAGACAGGGAATCTATACCATGAATACGATGATTTAAAAATAGTAAAGAAATGCAAAGGTAATAAAGCATAGACTGAGATGAGGAGAGGTTTTATAATGCAGCAAAATTAAACCAGTAGAAACAGGTAAGTAAATTTCCAACTTTGGACTGGGACTAATTAGCAGTAATAATTCCTCAATTAAATAACACCATCAAAATATGAGAAAATAATAAAAAGTTGAAGAGAATTACCTTTATATCTGCCAAATGCTTGTATATGCGTTAAACAACATTCTCTAAATATACACTAAAATCTATTGAAACCATTTGTGATTCAAAGAAAAATTTGTCAGTCTCAGGGCTTGAGCTCAGATGGGACAATAATCCATATTTTATTTACAAATGACATGTACTCTGTTCTCAACAGAGAAAACATAAGTACTTTTACATTTTTGCAAAAAAACTATACCTACATTCCTTACTAGGTATTCTCAAAAAAAAAAAAAAAAAACAGTACAATAATCTTCCACATCAGCCATAAATGAAACAATAAATCAGGGAATTTTTATTCTTACTATAACCTTATCTTAACTGAATCAAGAAAGCTGCTTTAAGATAGTTTGAATGGTTGATTTAACATTCAAATGACTGAAAGAGTTCACCAAACTTATATTCCCTGTTTTCAGAAAACTTGACACATAGTTTTTCAAACCCATCCAAGCCATTATTAAATGACATGAAAGGTGTTTACTGCTTGAAAAGGCAGCCTACCAGAATATTGCTTTTTTCCCCTCTGAGCTACACAGTTCTTTAAATGGCACTTTCTATAAATGCTATATCTTTTCTAATAAGAAGCAGTGCTGTGGTCTCAGAGAAACCTCATATATTGTGACAAATCCTTGGGCCTCTGGGCTGTTTATCTAATGCTGACCCTAGACTGGATGCTTCTCCATATCTGTATTTCCCTCTGAGTAGTTCATCTTTGTTCACAAAATATGTATTCTTCACATGTATGAAAAAGGTTACAAATGAGACATAGTGAACCCCATTAGAGAGGGTTATTTTCAGTAAATTCAGCCAAAAGGTCTTTCTGATTACCTCCAAATGGAGATAAAACTGCCTTGGTTGCCAACTCCTATAGCTCCTCTCCAGAATAAATTCATTCCTATTTTCTTCCCCAGTGATGCACAGAACTTAAATGAAAATGAAGAAAGGAATTTAAGATGGATTACAAAGTATTAATGAATAAGTATTTGTGAGGAGTCACTTAATAGAAGACAACGTACTCTGAAGGAAAGCAAAGTGGAATACCAATACCACATCTGTTCTTATGAAATTTCTAGTTTCCCAGACTATGTGTACCTCTATAGTCCAATAGTTATCTCTTATGCTCCTTCCAAACCTGGCCATGCATGCCCTGACATTTCCCTCCAACTGCAAATTCACACTGACTTCCTTTATACCTTCCCTCTTCTTTAATAGTATCCACACTGGTTGTCTTTTGTCTTGATTTTGAAATCCACAGAGAATCATTTTCTTGTAAATTTCGTGCATGTCCAACTTTAGCAATAAAATAGAAGTTATTTAAGAACAATCTTTATCCTTTCTGAACGTACATCATCCGAACTCTATATGGTGAACAGTTTTCATTGCTTCAGTTTCTATTGATGCTATATTGACCAGTGTGCTAGATTCATTCCCATCTATCTGCCCACATCGTTTATGCTTCTCCTTGATGCATTTCTCATCTCTCCATCAAATATTTCCTTTTTATTGATAACAGAGCCTAAATGTCACCTGCATAAACATTTGTGTCTTTGCCCCATGCTTAAATCCCTTCACAGAGCCCCTTCTCAAATACGGAGTAATATTCTTCAAGGTGTCTTCATCAAAAAGTCAATACCTCGACCCAGCTGGATACCTAGATCTCTCTTCAGGTTCCCCAGATGTGGTCTCCTAAGTGGATGTTTATTTTTCAGCATCTTTTTCAATATTGTGCCTTTCCAGAATTCATGTAGCGGTTGGTTCTTACCCTTCCCCAAGAGAATTAATCACTACCTCACCTAATATTCTTTCATGCATTGCTCATTATGCTATTCTCACATTTACTTGCATATATACCCTTCATTCATTAAATAATAAAATCTTTTTCAGCACAGGCATTGCCTCTAATATATTTTATTTTGGGGTGAGACTGTTATCTTGATTGTTTCTACTGTAATGTCTGATGTACCATCAGCCTTCAAGGTACAGTTGTTGACATAAACTTGTTCTAGCAATCAAGAAGCTCATTATCTAGTATGAATATGGTAAATTCTGCACAAAAGTAACACAGAAATTGAGAAAACATCACTGCAGGGTGACCAAAGCAAGAAGAATGAAGAGAATTCCCAATGTACTGTGTAAAGAATAACATGTCAAAATAATAAATTGAAAGAAGATCAAATCTGGAAAAACATATTGCTTACTAAAGGAATATTGAACATTCAGCATAGTTGAACTGTAGCAACTACAAGTCAAGTCTTGAAAAATGGAATGAAGAAGTTTTGGATTCAGTTGATCAAAATGAATAAAACATAAGACAAAACCCAACAAAAACAAAAATTCACTGAGAAAAGTTAAAAAGAAACAAATGTCTCTAAAACATCAATGAAACCCTTACATAACTATTCCACAGCTGAACAAAATCCTCCCTCTGCTCCAACTGACCCTCAATAGTGGCCTTGCACCTCCTGATTTAAATGATGGTTTCAACTTAAACTGCTCTGAAGTCACATCAACATGAAAAGAAAAGTGGAGGTATTACAGTTTGTCCCTGTAAATATATGTCCCACAAATTTTTAGATAGCTGGCTAGAAATTAGTGCCAAGGCCATGCCTCATCACAAATAATAAGCAAAACTTTTAAAAATCTTTATACATTATGCACAGCCATATCTCTTCTTTTTATCTCCAAAACTTGGATTTTCTTTACCAATAGTTTTGAAAAGTTGAAACATTTGCATTTCTAATGGTGAAAGCAATGTAAATCAAAGAAGAGAAAGATGTCTCATCACATGACACTGTTAGGAACTTTATCAACACCTATTGGGCACTTTCTAAATGTTTCAGAGGGAAATGAAGCATTTAGTTTCCATTTGTCTGGCAAGTGTTCATCACAGCTTTTTATCTTTAAAAATATATTATTGATAGTAATAAGCGAAGAGGAAATCTGCCAAATGTAGTTCCTATCTCTGTGATTATATAAGAGATTTTTTTGCCCAGTCTCATGTGAATGGTCATTTCAGCAAATGACACTGGACAATTCAGAAAGGCTGACTCTCTACTTCAGTCTGCTGAGGGATATGGTTTTGCTGAATGTAAATAAGCAAAATCGTTTCTTTCAAATAGCTGTGGGCAATCATCCCTCATTAATCTCTGAAAAGCTTTCCTTGCCTACATAATAAACCCAAAAGCAGAAAGTATTAACATGAAGTTCATATACTTCCCAGCTTACCCTGGGAATGATTTCTGTTCTTCCTATGTTCAAATATTAAATTAAAAACCATTTTAGTTGCAATACCTTTCTTTCGTAAAAATTATTTGGTAATACTGTTTTTTTTCTAAACATGAAAATAAAAAGTAGTACTTTAAATGCTATGTCTGTTTAGACTTCATATGATTGATAATGTCAAATAATTACAGAAAAAAATAGAATTAGCGATCATAGTACACAAAATTGTGACATTTTCTATATTAGTCATTTTCCTTTTGTGAGACAAAATCGCAACATCCATAAATTAAAGGAGGAGAGGTTTATTTTGGCTCAGGTTCTAGTGAGTTTAGTCTACTGGTTCCAATGCAGAAATGGCGTGATGGGAGGGCATGGCAGAGGGAAGCTGCTCAACTCCTGGCCGCCAGAAAGCAGAGGGAGAAAACTGGACTCATATCTCTCATATCCTGTGTTCAAATAAAATTAAAATGGTACAAAGATCAGAACATTAAAACAAAGATACTTAACCTGCAGGAAGTTAATGTACGCAAAAATCTTAAAATCACAAACACAGGCAAGGTCTCACTGAGCAGAACCTACAAGAAATAACATGAAGACTCAAGAAATAGAATTTCAAATTAGAAAACTTCTGCACAGCCAAGGAAACATAGTGAAGAAACAACCCGCAGAATAAGAAAATAATTACCAGCAGCACCTGGAAGAGAGAGTTAATACCTAGAATATGCAAAGAATTCAAAAAAAATAAACTCCCAAAAATAAATGGCCCAACTAAAAATGAAGAACAGCCATGAACAGGCACTTCTCTGAAGAGGAAGTACAAATGACAATAAATACATGAAAAAATGCTCATCTCTACCATTAGAGAAATGCAAATTAAAACAACAAGATTCCTTCTTACTCCAGAAAGAATGGCTGTCATTGAGAAAATAAACACTAACAAATGCTGGCAAGGCTGTGGAGAAAAGCAACCCTGCTACACTGTTGTTGAAAATGTAAGCTAGTACAGCCACTATGGAAACCAGTAGAGAGATTTCTTAAACAACTTAAAACAGAAATTCCATTCATATCAGCTGTTCTCTTTCCAGGTTCCTAAAAGAGTTAAAGACATCATATTAGAGTGACAGATTCATACCCATGTTTATAATAGATTAATTCACTTTCTTTTTTGTTTTTTATGTACCTGGAATCAAACTCCAGACCTTGAGCTTTCCAGGTGGGCACTTGAGCCACTGAGCTATATCCCCATCCCTTATAGCACAAGAATTCATAAGAGCTCAGTTATGGATTTGTTGTTTGTATCCATCAGCAGATGTATGAATAAAGAAAAAGGGGTATTTCTACATAGTGGAGTACTACTGTGCCATTAAAATGATAAATTTGAGTCATTTTGGGAGGGGAGAAATGAATGTACCCTGAATCCATTATGTTAAGTTAAATAAACCAGGAACACAAGCTTAAAAATCATATGGTTTCTTTTATATGAAAAACCCAAAATATAAAATCAAAGAGTAAAATAAAAGATACATAATAGGACATAAAGAGATAGATCTTTGGCAAGTGAGAATCTAAATAATGGAAGGAAAGAACAAGGAGGGAGGAGAGGTGTTAAAAGAAAATAAGGTAGCATGTACATGTACCAACTTCCTATAATGAATGTATTCATGATGTCCTGGAAACATGTACTTAAAATACACCCTTGAGACAAATATACTCCATTCTTCAGGTAAAAATACTGAACAATTAAATAAAAGAGACATATTTTGGAAACATATCAAATTGTGAGTTGAGAGAATATTTGAAAGAGGAAGGCCATTAGAAATGAAAGATCAGACTCCAAATCCTCACAAAATAACAATAAAAAGAGGCAAATACTGTGAAAAAATCATCTGTGTGCAAGGTCAGGGGACAGGAAATATGATAATGATTTAACAGAAATTTATAGGCTACAATGAAGAAAAACAGGAGATCTCCTCATTTCCTATTATATACTTTTTAGTTTCTTTTAACATGTGGTTTTGAGGTGCCTTCATGTTCTAACAAAGGACTCAAATGGATACTGTAGTGCTCCACTGTTTATGAATACCACATTGTCTTTCATCTATTTATAAACATGAAGTCCACCTGTAAGATTTAGCTACTATGACTTGTGCTGCTACAAACATTATGTACTACAAACATGTAATAGTAAAAGCAAAAATGAAAAAGATGAAAGACAAAAGGTAATTTGAGTTATCACCTTGAGCAACCTGGTTCTAAGATGTCAATGAAGATGGCAATAGCACCAGTTCTGTTTGGACTTGGGGATTATTACAGGAGGATGAATCATACGATTCATTTCAAAATCTGTTTAAGAAGTTGAACACCTAGATCTCCTCAGTCGTGTGCAGGTTTATGACTCATTTTCTCCATCAGGAGTAAGTTTTATTCTGAAGTGAATAAACTACAAAATCTCTGCACCGGTGAATAACAAGCAAAAGAAAATTCCACAGAACCACATAGGAAACACATATAGTTAAGTTAAAGTCTTTAGCTAGAATTTCAACATATCTACAACTTCTTTTGGCTTCTGTAATGCACACAGCAAAGGTTATATCCTCCTGTGTAAAATACTGAAAAGTTCTCTGTGAAATATACCAAAATGATGAGGTAGAGGAAGAGGGAGAAAAGAAGAAAAATGAGAAAAGGATGAAATTTTAATTAAACTGTATTATGTACATGTACCCATTCCTCAAGCTTATTGTGAACTACATATACTGCAAACATGTACTAATCCAAAAATAAAATATATTTTAAGTTTCAAATTAAAATAATAATAATAATAATAATAATAATAATGATTTCCCCCAGTTAACAACTGGGCAAGACCAGACTTACATGAAAGGCAATCATTAGTGAACTCTTCCTAGGGTAACAAATATTTCAAGCATCTATCCAGAAAAGGGTTCTGAAATAAAATATAGATATCATGCATAGGAATAGAATATAGTTATAAAATATAGCTTGTACACACAATTACTTGCTCACCAAACTAAAAATACCTTAACAATATTTTTAGCAATTTAAAAGTCTATCTTACATACATTTTACAAAAGAATTCTATTTTTAAAACATGAAGAAATAGAAAATATACATTGGAAATTTTTAAAGTAATAGAAATGCAAAACAGAAAAAGTAATTTATACAGCTGAAGAAATTTCAGGAAAAAGAAAAATAAAAACACATAAAAAGAAAAGACAAATGAGAAAATACAAAAAAAGTTACAAAATACTGCAATGAATCTAAGATTAAAAATAAAATAACTTTCAAAAGTACAAAATAATAAGAAAGAGAAGAAATCCAGGGAGCAATTATTTAAATGTTGTGAAATTGAAGAACAGCAATTTGTAGACACAGGATGAATACCCAAATCCCTGGGTAAAAATAGACTGAGGATCAATATGTCAGTAATATTTTAGAATTTTAGAGAAAGACCTGATACCAAAATAATTTTTAAAGTAAAAACAATTTCCAAGCCAAAGCTTAAGAGAATGATACTGTTCTGTTTGTTCAATAGCAAAACATTTCCAGCTTAAAGAGCAATTAACTTCCATCCTGGAATTCTTGATCTAAACTAATTATCAGGAAAGTGACTGACTAAAGACAGTTGAACAATGCCAGGTCTCTCAAACATCGCTTCTGATACATTTTTAATTATAAAACCACTGAAGAGTGTCCTTCACAGAAATAAATGAAATCCCATAAAAGAAATAGTTACAGGATGCAGCATACAAAGTTCACCAACCACATAACATAGATAAAAATTAACAAACAGAAATGGAGCATAAGAAGTTTCCTGGAGTGTTCTTAGTCAGTTAAAATTAATAGGATCTTTGATTTTAAAAAATGTATTGTGTAAATACACTTGAGTAAATACATTAAATAACTTGGAAAGTGATTAAGGATAATGTTTTTTTTGTCTTTTTGAGATAGGGTTTCACTGTACAGTTCAGGCTGGCCTTGAACTCACTTTGTAGTCCAGGCTGGCCTCAAATTTACAGAGATTATCCTGCCTCAGCCTCTTGAATGCTGGGATTACAGGCGTGCATCACCTCACCAGGCCTTAAGGACAGATTGTTGACAAGTGTACTTTTAAAAGGTGAATGAATAAGTGCATAAGCAGAAAGGTAATTTATATTTTAAGAAGTAATATCTCCCAAGAGAAATTAATTATAGGTCTTTGCACAGGTCAGTGACAGATGGAATTCATAAAATCACAGTAAACATTTAATATTGGAATAGTTGGAATTATACTGTCGCAGCTTTGAGAAGGTAGGACTGTAGAAACTGCATGCAGTTTGTTTAGAGTGAGGGCAAACAGAATGATAGCAACAGCTTTCATACTAATAAATACTCTCTAAGCCTGTAAAACATCAATACATCACTGTACTATTCAGCTTTTTGTCACTGTTACAAAATACCGCATCAGGCTAAGAAAGAAAAAAAGGCTTACTTAACTCAGTGGTAAATCGTTTGGTCCCACTGGTCACCCTACTGTGGAAGGACTAATGGAAGACAGCACCAGGAAATGGCAGGAGGACTTGAGGGATGAAACATCACACCTGTAAACCAAAAGCCAGAGGGAAAGTAGGTAGAAACAATCCTCTAAGGAGAATTAACCAGGTTCCCACAAGAAATACCCCAATCTCATTTTATCACAGTTTCCCAGTGACCAAAGGGCCTCCCATTAAATCCTACCTCTATTTTTTCTCCTTTAACTGGCACATAAAAGCTTGAACATGTTAATTACATGCTCTGCCATGGTTCCATACATGTGTTAAGTGTGCAAAGTGTGAATCAGGTTAAGCATACAGACTGTCTCAAACACTTGGCCTATGTGCTGCCAGAGCGAGCACAGCCTTAAACACGGATCATTCCTTCATGATGAGAACATTCACAATATTTTCTTGTTGCTCTTTGGAATATACAGGATATTATTGTCACCTATAACCACCCAGCTATGGAAGAGAATGCTAGAGCTTTTCACTCTTCATTATAACTCAGTTCCCATTTATTAACATTTCCCTAGGGATCCCACACCCATACTCTCCTTCACATGTAGTAAGCGCAATTTTACTTCATCTTCTATCTGTATTCTCAGATTCCACATGAGACAGATGATGAAGAACTGATTTTTTTGTGCCTGGCTTATTTTACTTAACATAATCTCTAGCTTTTATTTATATCAGAGCAAAAGTCAGAATTCATTCTTTTTATGGCTGAATAGTATTCCAGATTGTCTGTGTGCTGTCTCTTCCTCACCCATTCCTCAGACGATGGAGACTTAGGTTATTCCTATTTGTAAGCTAAGATGAGTAGCTGCAGTGGACAGTGGAGTGCAGTCTCCTTAACAGCCTGAGTTCCTTTCCTCAGAACCTCCACTCAGGATTGAAATGCTGAGTCACATAGTAGTTCTATTTTTAATTTTGAGGGACCTCCACACAGACTGTACTACTTTACAGGAGGTTCTGTTTCTTCACATCTTTGCCAGCACTTGTTACCTTTGGTGTTTCTGATTTTTTGGTGTGGTTGTTTTATTTTAAAGAGAAAAAAACAAGCACAAAGTCAAAAACAAAACAACAAAAAACAATAAAAGCAATACAGAATTTCAAAACAAGGTGATAGGAAATTAACAGTATTACATATTGTTATCTTCAAAGTAGCTGCTCAGACCACCAGACATAGGCATGCAAGATAGACAAAACAATTAAGCATTAACGGTTCCTTTCAATGAACCAATAGAAATCAGTAGTACAATTAACCCAGCTGTCTTGCATATAATTATAATTTCCCCTCCTTCTTTTCTGCTTTCCCCCATCCCAGCTGTTTCTTCTTTTAAAAAAAAAAGATAAACATAACAATGAAACCGAGATTCAAGGCATGCTACTAGGACAGCTACAACAGTTGATACACTGTGATGCTGTCTTCCTAATTGTGATTCAGAGTAGAAGATGTAGACAAGATACCCATATGAAAGGAGATTTTATTGCATTGTGGTTTTGATTTACATTTCCCTGATAATTAGTGATCCTGAGCATTTTTTCATGTACCTTTGGCCATGTGAATGTCTTTTTGAGATACATCTACTTATATTTAGTGCTCAGTTTTTCATTGAATTAATTGGGTTTTTTTTTTGGCTATGGGATTTCTGAAGTTCCTTACATATTTGGATTATCAATCCCTTGTGCGACAGATGGTTTATAAATATTTTCTCTTGCTCTGCAGTTTGCCTCTTCATTCTGTTGATTTCTTTTCCTTTGCTGTGCAGAAGCTCTTTACTTTCATGCAATCTCATTTCTACTATTCCTTTTGGGGTTTTTCTCAATTTATACTTTTATTACTACATTTTCAGTATACGGTAAAGATTGTTCATAGGGAGTTTGCGTTTGTTCATAACACATCTTAATCTTCTTTCATCCCTTTTCCCTCTGTCGCCCACTCCTACAACTACCTCTTGCTCTCCTTGCTTTTCACAAAAGATTTGCCTCCCTAGTCTTATGTATCTTTTATTTTTCTCTTTATTTATATTTTTGATTTCTCATGTATGTGAAACCATGTAATATTGAAGCTTGTCTGTGATTTGTTTCACTTAATCCTCTAGTCTCAGGTGCATTCATTTTTCTACAAATGACTCAAGTTTATCCTTCTTTGTGGCGGAGGAGTAGGGTGTGTTCAAAGCAATCATTCCCATTCCAGTATCTTGAAGCATCTCCCTGTTTTTTACAAAAGTTGCATAGGTTAGAGGAATGCATTTCACTTTTTGATTCATTTCTACTTGCTCTATTTATCTTATGAGACTAGGGGGTCTAGATTCATTCCTTTGTGTGAATGTAATCAATTTTCTGAACACTAATTAATGAAAAGATTATCCTTTCCCCAATGCATGTCTCAGCACTTTTGTCAAAAAATCAGTTGCTTCTCATGGCTGGGTTTACTTGTGAGCTCTCTTTTCTAATTTACTGCTCTGTATGTCTGTTTTGAACAACAACATGCTCTTTTGATTAATAGAGCTTTTTCATGTTTTAAAGTAGGTAATGTAATGTCTTGCCAATTTTTGTCAAGATAGCTTTGGTTATTTGGGGTTTATTGTGATTTCATATAAATTTTAGAACTTTTGTTTCTCATTCTGAAAATAGCAAATATCATTGGTGTTTTCACAGGGATTTCACTGCATCCATAACAGACCTGAGTAGTAAGGACCTTTTAGAAATGTTTCTTCCAGTCCTTGAACACAGGCAGTCTTTCTACCATTTTCTGTCCTCTTCTATTCATTTTGTGAATATTTTATAACTTTCACTATAGAGTTCTGTGACATTTAATTGTGATACACTGACTTGATTAGATTAAGAAACGCCTCACCAATTAGTAAAGCACAGTTCTTGGTTTGTCTGAGGATGACTGACCTGTAGGCAAGCAAACTGTGGGAGGAAGACTGACCCCACTGTGGGTGGCGCCAACCAATAGGCTTGCAGTCTGAAAGGAATGAGAAATGGAAAGAGGATGCACGTGTGTCCATTCTGGAGTACTGCAGCCTTCTTGAGTGGCCGTGTCCTTCGCTTCCACAGTCTTTGAACATTCGCCTCCCGGCCTCCAGCTTCTTCGTCTTCCAAGGCAGGCTCCTACCAGCAGCTCCATAGTGAGGTTCCAGGCCTCTGACCTTAGAGCGGTGCTGATCCTTGATCATTTGTTCCTGCCTGTCATCTTCTTGGGGTGAGAAATGACTGGATCCTCCAGCTCCCCAGCACACAGATGGCCTTTGTGGACTCTTCTACCTCTGAGCCTATAAGACTACTAAAGAAATTTCCTTGCATAATTATATGTAAATTTTCTCTTTGTTCTGTTCCTCTAGAGAAACCTAGGTAATATATTTGCTGCTCCTTTCATTAAATTATTTCTAGTTTGTTGTAGGTATTGTAAATGAGATTGCTTCCTTCACTTCTATTTTTTATGATTCACTAAAGGTATGTAGCAATGCTATTGATTTTTGTAGTTTTGATTTTGTATTCCACAACGTTGCTGAATTGATTTGCCATGAATTTTTGGTAGAGTTAATAGGGCTTCCCATTCATAAGATTATACCATCTGCAAATACTGACAATTTGGCTTTTTTGCCCAATTTGTTTTTTTTTTTTCCTGCCTGACTATTCTGTTTAGTATTTTTAGTACTAAGTTAAATAAAAGTGGCAAAAATCGACATTCTTTTCTTGTTCCAGATCTTCAATGGACAGCTTACATTTTTTACTCGTTCAGTATGTTATATATTGGCTTAATATAAATAGATGTTATTAAGTTGAGTTATGCTTCTGCTACATATAATTTGTTTAGTGTTTTTATTATGAAGAGACATTACATATTATCTACAGACATTCCCATATTTTGGTCATTTATTCTGTTCATGGAATCTGTCATATTTATTGATTTGCATGCATTAAACCAAAATTATATTGCTGGTATGAATTATGGTGAATAATCCTTTTAATGAGCTGGGATTTGGTATCTTATTGAGAACTTTACATCTCTGTTCATCAAGGCTCCTAGCTTGTAGTTTTATTTATTTTGGGGGTTTTGACTTAATTTACTTTGCTTCCTGGTTGTGTCTTGGTTTGGTTTTAGTATCAAGGTAATGCTGGCTTCTTATCAAAGAATGTAGTTTGAGGATTTCCTTCCATTTTTTCAAATGCCTTAAGGAAAACTGATATTCGTTCTTCTTTAAGTGTTTGGTAGAATTCAGCATTTAAACTGTTTGGTCCTGAAGATGTTTTTTATAGGAAGTTTTTGTTGCTCATTTAACCTCATTACTTGTTACTGATCTGGTCAGATTTTCTATTTCTCCACGAGTCAGTCTTGCGAAAATGCATAAATTTCATTTTTCTAGATCATCATATTTGTTGACACATAATTGTGTGTAGATACGTGTAACACATCACTTACACTTTTCCCGCCTCCCAACATTATCACATTGAGTACTAAATTTCCAGCACGTGGGGGAAGCCACAACCAAACCATAACAGCCCGCACATTATTCAGCAATGTGTATGTTCTACATCAAAAAGAGGAATTAAAGAAACTGAAATTATAATTAGATTGTCTCTTCAAATGGAACACATGCAAGTAGGGGTTTTCTGTCATAGCAAAATTGCAGCCAATCACTCTTAAAAATAAAGAAAAATCAAACTCAGAATTTTCCTTCAAATACTTCATAAAGGAAAAAGTATAATAATACTCAAAGAAATGTTTAATACAAAAATATGTGATCCAACACATTTTATTTCTTGTCATTTCATGTGTCAAGGAAACATTAAGATATGTGTTTGCAAAGCCAAGAACTTACACAATAAGTTATAGACCTTTCCTTGTCCAAACTAAACACTGCCTCATCAGCTAAACACAAAATAAATCAAAAAGAGTAGAACAATTCTCCATCTAGCTAAGATAGATTCTAGAGACTTGGTTTACACTATTGCATCAAATAACCAAAACAGTAGCTAAAAATAGTTGAAATGATAGTTTCAAGATGAATAGATATTAGGTAACAGAAAACAATAATCCCTGTGAGACAACACAAATGCGATGTGTTCTTTGATTGACCAAAATTACTGACATGAAAGTTTCCACGTTTGATTCAAGGTGAAGAACATGGGTAGAATGAGCAGTTCTCTGAGACGAGAGGACATAACGAGAGCCTTGGCAGATCAAGGGTGTCAGAGTTTGCAGGGCAGAGCCCCAAAGAAAAGACTTGCAAGGCATTTTAGTGATCTGCACTGTTTATGTACCATGATGTACTTAGTAAAGCACTGAACAGTGACTGCATGGAAGAAAATACGTAAGGATAGAAAAATAAGCATCCAAAAGCATTGGAGGTAACAATTCTAGTACTCACAAAGGGCAAGAATAATATTTGCTTCTTAAATAATATTTGCTAATGGGTCTGGAAACCTTACAAATCATAGGTAATTACTTAGACTATTCAGACAGTCGTGCCCCTCTATGGATAATTATTAGGCTTAAACCAAATACAATTCTTGTTTGTTTATGAAAATTTAAAGCAAGGCTTGAAAGAATCAACTTATATATAAATGACCACAATCTGAGACAAATCTCAAGAATATTGACAAGAAAACAAAAATATGTCGCATTCTGAAGGTAAAAATAAATCATAGTATCTGGCATCTGATCAACAGTAAAGAGACATTGAAATGACAACAAAATCTACCAATTAATGTAAATAGACTGATACAAACAAATTGACACAGATGTTAGAAATAACAGATACTGTGCATTAAAAGACTCAACTCTGCTACATGTAAACTGAAACTGAGAGGTGAAGATTTAATAAAACACCAAAATCAAACAACTACAAATGAAAAGCATTTACACTAGAGCAGCTAGAAATAAAATATGAAACAGGAAAATCAGGGAAAATCAATGAAATCAAGAGTTAACTCTTTCATAGGATAAAAAATCTTAACAGAATTTTATACAGGCCAACTAAAAATTGAAATTGAAATTGAAAAAATTGACATTGATTGTCAAAAAACTAGAGTAAGGTAGATGCAACACAGAAATTCTTAAAATCACAAACCAGCAAAGAATGAATCACGAATATGTAGAAAATCAGAGTTAGCCAGGCCTGGTGGCACATGCCTGTAATCCCAGCACTGGGAAAGCTGAGGCAGGAGGATTGCTGTGTGTTGGAGACCAGCCTGGGCTACAAAGTGAGCTCAAGGCCAGCCTGAACTGCTTAGCAAGACTCTGCCTCAAAAAAAAGAAAAAAAAAAAAGAAAAAAAAAAAAGAAAATCAGAGTAAACACATAACTAATAAGGAGTTTTAAACAGATATCTAAACATTTCTCCCAAGGAAGAAAGGTCCAGGACCATATGGCATCACTAATGAATCATACTAAATGTTTAAATAATTAATACTAATCACTTTTAAACTTTTCCAAAAACAGATGAAGAGTACTTTTTAACTCATTCCAGCACTGACATGAAATCCCAAAGCCAAAGACACAGCAGTAAAAACTCCAGAACACTATCTCTAAAGAATATTGTGCAAAAATTCTCAATAAACTACTAGTGGGCAAGGTTTTATTCTTCGTTGCCCTCTAAAATTCATTTATTGAAGTGTAAACCCAAACTCTTGGTACTTAGAAGAGGGGCCTTCGGGAAGCAACAAGGTCACGAGGGAAGGCGTGTTATGAATCGAATCCTTGCCCTCATAAAAGGAACCCGATGCCTTGTTAACTCCGGCACATCATGGCGCAGCAAGAAGTCACCAGCCAAGAGAAACAGTCCTTCACCAAACACCAAATATGCTGGAAACTTTCCTTTTTAGTTTTATTGCTGTTAGATATACTATTTATCTATTGCTTATATATCTATAAATAGATATATACTATGTATCTATTTATCTATTGGTACGTGTTTGCAGTACATCATATTCACATTCCTGTGTGGAGTCAGTACATGTACATGCTACATCCTATTTCTTTTTTTTTAATCTCCTTTCCCTTCTTGCTTTGCCCCATCCTCTATCTCTTTGTCCCCTTCTTCTTTGAGAAAGATCTTTCTCCCTCCTTCTTATTATACATCCTTTATTTTTAATTTATTTATAATTTGGATTTCTCATATAAGGAAAGCAATGTGATATTTAAGCTTGTGTGTCTGATTTAGTTCAATTTAGTATTATGGCCTCAGTGTGCATTCATTTTCTTAAATGTAACTAAATTTAACTTTCTTTACTGCAGAGCAGTGCTCCAGTGTAGGTAAATACTGCCTTTTCTTTATTCACTCATGTGTTGATGGAAATAGGCTGTTTCCAATATTTGCTTACTATGAATTGTGTTATTATAAACACGAGTAATGCATGTATGGCTGTAATGCGATGTCTTTAAGCCTTGAAAATAACTTCCCTGCCTCCAGATCTGTGAGCAAATAATTTCTAGAAAACTAACAAATTTCCAAGCCTAATATGTTTTTTTTGTTTTTGTTTTTCTCTGGTACCAGGAACCAAACTCACGACCTTGCACTTGCCAGGCAGGCGCTTTTGCCGCTGCGCTAAATCCCCAGCCCCTGAGCTAAATCCCCAGCCCCTGAGCTAAATCCCCAGCCCCTGAGCTGAGTTAAATCCCCAGCCCCAAGCCTAATATGTTTTGTTACAGCCACTCCAAATAAACTTCAACACTAACAGATAGAATCAACATCATATAAATGGATTATACAACATGATCAAGAGGGATTTATTTGTGGAATGCAGGGATGGTTCCTTGTATGAAAATTAGTCACTGTGATACACCACATTATCAGGATGGAGGGGAAAACACATCGTCATTTCAATTGGTACAGAAAAAATGTTCAATCAATTTTAATACCCTTTCATAATAAAAAATAAAAAGGAAAAAATAATCCCAACATGATTAAAATCATACATTAATAAAACCATAGCCAATATTTTACTCACTTATCAAATACTGAAAGTTTTTCCTTGATGATGAATCACAGGAGAAAGATGCTTGCTTTTGCTAACTCTGTTCAAATGAATAAGGATGCAGATAAAACTGGGAATAAGAAGAAATAATATGCTGCTAAATTTAAGAGGAACAATAAATGCTCCCTGGCACATGTGATATGAATTTATGAGCAGAAAACTCAAGAGTTTACACATGCACACACAGAGAAGCTGGTAGAATTCATTAACAACTTCTACAGTGTTCAGAGTATGAAATCAAAATGCTAAACCAGTGGGAGGTTTATGCTCTACTAATGAACAATCTGTAAAGGAAAGCAAGAAAATTAGTCCATTTATAAAAGCATCTAAAAATTAAAATTCTTCAGAATAAATTTAAAGAATGAGAAAGATGTGTACAATGAAAACTACAAAACATTGCTCAAAAAAATAAAAGATAAAACCTAATAGGAAATATCCCATGTTCATAGACTGGAAGGCCTACCATTATTAAGAAGTAATGTAGCCAAATCAATCTGCCAATTCAATGCAACCTTTGAGACAAAATCCATGAAATCTTTATAAAATGACTTTTTAAAGACAGACAAGAAAATACAATGTAACACCTAGATGGAATTTAAGGGAATCTAGATTGCCAAAGGAAAAAAAAAATCTTCAAAAGGAATGAAAGTGTAGGTCACATATACCCTGATTTGATTTCAAAGCGTACTGCAGTAGAAGGGTATAGTAATTTAAGCAGTGTGTTTCTACAGAAAAAGACATGTGAATAGGAAGGGAGGAAGTAAAGTTATCCATGTCTGTAAATCATCTGATTCTATTTGTAGAAAAACCTAATGACTTCATCAAAGCACTACAAGAACTGATAAAAGAATTTAATAAGCTATTAGGATTCTAAATCAACCTATAAAAATCAGTAATATTTCATATACCAATAGAGTAGTGCTGAGAAACAAATCATGAAACACATATAATTCAGAATTATTGTAAAAACACATAGGAATAAACTTAATCAAAGAAGTAAAGAGATCTACTAAAATTTTAAAACTCCTATGAAAGAAATTGAAGAGGACATTTCAAAAATTGAAAGTCTGCCAGTGTTCATGGAATTAAAAAACTGATGTTAGAATGTAGATAATGCCTAATGTAATTTCCAGTCTTAATGCAGTCTTTATTAAATATCAATGATATTCTCTACAGAATCAGATAAAATTTTCCAACATTCATAGGAAAAACAAAAAAGACCTTGAATAGCCAAACTATTGAGCAGAAAGAAAACTGCTGGACACGTCACATTATCTAATTTGAAAATATATTACAAAGATATAAGAATCAAAATGGCATAGTATTGCCCTAAAACCAGACACACAAACCACAAGAATAAAATAAGGGTCTCAAATAAACTTACTCATGAGTAGCCAACTGGATCTCAACACAGGTGCCCAAATCATACATTGGAAAAGGAAAGTTGCCTCAGGAAATGGTGTTTGACAAACTTGATAGTTACAAGCAGATTACTGACGGTCAAGCCCTATCCCTCACCCTGTGCAAAAACCTGACAATACTGATGTCTTGAAGTATTTACCCTATGTGCTTTTCCAGTAACTTCATAGTTTGAAAACAAAGTTTTGAATTCTTTGTTTTTTTCACAGGGTGAGGGATAGGGGTTGACTCTCAGTAATGTGCTTGTAACTATTAAGTTTGTCATGCAAAAGGTTTTAACCACTAAACCCCAGGAAACATAAGCAAAAAAAGACAAATGTGATTATATTAGGCTAGGAACTCTTTGCACAGACAACAAAACAATCAACAGAGTGAAGAGACAGCCTGAAAAATCAGAAAATTACTTAGAACTATTCATCTGATGGAAAATTAATATCCAGAATATGTAAGGAACTTCTTTTTTTTTTTTTTTTTTTTTCCCCCGGTACCAGGAACCGAACTCACGACCTTACGCTTGCCAGGCAGGCACTTTGCCGCTGAGCTAAATCCCCAGCCCCTGTAAGGAACTTCTATACGTCAGTAAAAAACACTCAAATAATCCAATTGAGAAATCAACATTTGAAAAGATAGTGAATATCATTAGACAAATGGAAACCACAATAAAATATTACTTCACACCCAAAGAGATGACAGATAAATAAATCATAAATAAATAAATGAAACAGTAAAAAGCATTAGTGAAGGCGAGAAATTAGAAACCCTGTTCATTGCGTTTTGTTGTGTAAAATGGTGCAGCTGCATCAGAAAACAGTGTGGTGATTCCCCTCTGAAATTAAACATGTAATTACAGTATGATTCAGCAGTTCCCCTCTGGAGTAGAGATGCGAAAGGAAGAAAGCAAGGACTCAAACAAACATTGCACACCCGTGCTCAGCGCCATAATATTGGCAATAACCAGCGTGTGCGAGCAAAATCAATACTCACTGATAAGTGAGCAAAGTAAATATAATGCACACCTACAATGGAATATATTATTTTTCTCATCACCCATTTGTGTTACTAATTTTTCAACAGTTTTATGGAATATATGAAGTAAAAAAAAGCCTAGAGATTTACCCTGAACCCCAAGATCCCTAGCTAGTCTATTTTTCCACCTTTTATTATATATATAGAGAGAGAGAGAAAACTGATGTTTTACATATATATATATATATATATAGTTTATCTGTATAAAATGACTTTTAGTCATTTTAGTCAACAGTTAGCTGTAGAAATTAAAAAAAATACCATGTATAGTCCATCTTCCCAAAATAGGATTAATTGTTTTTATCTATACCTTTCCACCTTTTAAGTTCTATTGAAGAATCCTTGGGTATTGTTTCTTTTGCTGCCCTTCTTTTATTAACTGACAAGGAGTGTGGTGATGGCATAAACCTTAACAATAAATAACTGTCCCCTATTCAGTGTGACAGAAGCCATCTCTTCAAACATGAACCAGTATATAAAATGTATACTGAAACTTGCAGTAGCTTGGCTTGGTTGGTTCATTGTACTCACGCACAATGTAAAACCTGGACTCACAAGGTTAACGTCATGCTAAAACGCTTTTATGGCTTAACAAGTCAATATGCTATTAAACTGCTTATACAATGACTCAGACTACTCTGTACACTTGTGATTGAAGATTTCCATAATAAAAAGTAAGAGGAACATTCTGTAAACAGAAAATGAGCAGAGTGTTCCTTCTTTTAATAGCCCTGTATTTCCAAAACTGAAGGAGCTTGATGTATAGAAAAAGTTTCAGCAAGCTCTTTGGTATAAATTCAAGCAACAATCTAACGTTTGTGTTTTTGTTATACCTTTTCTGCTTCTCATATTCACTGTGTTTAAAACCTGATTTATTTTTGTTTTGGGTTGGTTATGTTTTCTTCTGAAAAGTGGAATATAGCATATAACATTTCCTATTTAAAACAAATGATGTAAGGGCTTCTACATCATAGATTTAACTGTGTGCAGTAGTGCTATTTCCACCTACTTCTTCCACCAAATTAATCTTAATCATTTCATCTAAATGGGTACACCAGATCATCATTCAAAACTATGTATAACAGCTATTATTCCAAATTTCCTCTGTATTATTTTTACTAATCTATTATTCGCTTTTTATAGTGTTGGCAGGTTTCAGGATCTTTTAGTTGTGCTTTTTTGATTTCGCAGTATTTTCTTGCTGTAGTTACTAAAAATGTGTTTGGCACAATTGAGTCCATTTAGAAAACATTTTGTTTTGAATTAAAAGAGCCTTTGCAGATAATACAGTGAGAATTTTGAATTATTTATGTATTTTTAAATTTTGATTAATTTCTATTGTTTGCTTTCAGAGATGCATAATGATCACATTCATCATAGGGAGTTTGTTCTTGTACATGATGGATCTTGATTCTTCTTTTCTCCCCAGTCCTCTCTCTTCCCTTCAACCACTCTTACCCTCCTTATATACAAAAGTTTTATTTCCATTTTCTTCCTCCTACTCTTTTCTTCTTTCCCTTCCTTCCCTTCCCCTTTCCCATCCCTTATTCCCTCTCCCATTTGAATATTTTCTTCCCATTTCCCAGTATCTCTGACACATATTGGTTGTTATTTACCCTCTCAGCTTTTCACATAAGAGGAACAATGTGATATTCAACCACGTGTGTCTGATTTAATTCACTTGAGATTATGGACTCTTTTCCCTTCCTTCCTAAGGCCCTCTCTCTATAGTTCTCCTTTCTTTTGAACAATTTCTTGCTCTTTCACTATACCTTTTATACACATTGGTGCTTATTTACACATTTGATGTCTCGCACCAGAGAAACAATGCAGCATTTGCATATGTGTGTTCAATTTATTTCACTTTATGAGTATGGTCTCCAGGTGTGTCCATTTACTTAGAAATTTGTCAAGTTTATCCTTCTTTATGGCTGACTACTACTCCATTGCATTAAAAAACCACACTGTTTATGTACATTCCTCAGTTGATGGGCATTTGGATTTAGCTATTACAAATTGTGCTGCTATAATCAGATGTGCATATATCACTGTTGTATGATGTTTTTAATTCTTCCAAAAAGATACCCAGAAGGGGTAAAGCTGGGTCAAATGGGACTTCTAATCCTAACTTTTTGAAGACTCTCCACACTGATTTTCATAGTAGTTGTACCAGTCTACATTTTCAACAACAGTGGAGAAGAGTTCCTTTTTCCTCACAGCTCCTCCAGCGTTTGTTATTGGTTGATTTCTTGGTAATAGCCATTCTTTCTGGAGTGAAATGAAATTTCAGCATTGTCTTAATTTGTATATCTTGAATGACCAGTGATATTGAACATTTTTTCATATATTCATTTGCCATTTGTATTCTTTCCTCTGAGAAGGATCTATTCATTTCAGATTCCCATTTTAAATCGGAGTTCTAACTTTTTTTCAACTCTTTATATGCTCTACACTTTAGTCCCGTACCTGAGGAACAACTGGACAAAGTTTTCCCACTGTTTGGGCTGTCTTTTCACTGTACTGGTAATTTCTTTTGCTGTGCTTTTTAATAGGATGTTGATTATTTGTATTATTTCCCATGTGATCAGGGTTTTGTTTACGAAATCTTTGCCTACACTTATTGTAGCAGAAGATGCCCCTGCCCCAGTATACTTCAGATTGTTAGTTGCCCCTGTAATTATTCTAATTACAGCTCCTATTACTTTGGTTACCTCGAAATGGCTGGTCACTGTGATGCATACCTTATCACTATGATGCATATTGTAAGAACAAATTACAAATTGACAAGCCATTCTGCCTCTGTACTTCCTGCTTGCTCATCCCATATAAGCTGTAGACCACTGGAGATCAGGTCCTGATATTTTGGGGAATGATCCCAATCAGTGCCCATTGTTGTAAAATAAATATGCCTCCAAATACTGGGTGTCATTTCAATATTTCTGTTTGCCATGGCACTATGCCTTCAAGAGCTCTACTTATTCTCTCTTCCAGAAGTATGTGAATATTCTGTAGTAACATGGTAAACTAAAAGAATTATAACTGCATTTAGAGGAAATTAGAACTGCTTCTTTTTTATTTCAAAGAAAACAGTACAAAAAAAGAACAATACCAAAATACAGACAACACAAAGCAAGGACATTAAAAATGATACAAGGTTTCAAACCAAACGATGGGGATTAACAGTGGGTATTATATTACATATTGTTATCTTCAATGAAATTGCTCAGATTACCAGATGTAAGAATAGAAGACTAATCAAGTCATTAAAGGGAATAAAAAAATAGTAATTTACAAGAACATTAGAGATAATATATAGTACTACTAGGCAGGAGTGTAGGAATTCACCAATGGATATTACACTGCAAATTGTTGTTGTCACATAAGTTACTCTGATTCAGATACAAACATACAAAATTGGTCAAAATATTAAAAAAAAAAAAACTTTTAAACATTAACTGTTTTCCTCAAGAAACCATCAGACACCAACAGCACAGTTATGCCACTGATCCATAATATATAAAATATCTTAATATTTTCTTTTTCTTCTTTCACTTATCCCTTTTGGTTTTTCTCTGGTACCGGGAACCAAACTCACGAACTTGTGCTTGCCAGGCAGGCGTTTTGCCACTGAGCTAAATCCCCAGCCCCCTGTTCCTTCCTTTGACCAATTTCTTTCCCTTTCTTATTATCCATTGCACATTTTGGGTTTTGTTTACTCTTTCATGTTCTTACACAAGGGAGACAATATGGTGTTTACACACATGGGCTCAATTTATTTCACTTATGAGTATGGTCTCTAGTTGCATCCATTTACCTATAAAAGCCTCGAGTTTATCTTTTTTGTAGCTGAGTAATACTCCTTTGTATAGCAATACCACAGCTTTCTATCCATTCCTCAGTTGACGCTTGACTGCAGACTTTCTGAAACATGATAAATATACTCTTACCAAAAATGCAATGTTTCCATGAAAGATGGACACTTAAAATAACAATTTTACATATTGTTTGTGTACAAAAATATCTTTCCTTTGATTATACACATAATAACTATTTGAATATGAATTATACTGTCTGGTAAAATGAGTAATATTTGTCAGCTATTGTCTGTATTAATCCTGTGCTTGTAGTCACAGGAACCAGTTAATGATATATGATATATCTTTTTTTGTTGCTTTACTTTATTTTGCTTTATTTTTGCAGTAATGGGAGCTGAAGCCAGGCCCTCATACTTGTAGCCAAACGTGTCTCAAAAAAGTGGAGGAGGATAACTAATTTCACTTATGAAACCTGTGCTTTCCAAAGGTTTATGTAAAAGCCTCACTTCTTCATGCTAATGCATTGGATATGAGCTTTCAATATACGAATATGTGCAGATAAAACATTAATGTCATAGCATTCCAACTCTTCTCCCACAAAATTCTCACATACAAAATATACTCATTCCATTCCATGAGTCACAAAAGTTTTAATTTTATCTAACACCTACTCAAAAATCTAAGGTCCAAAGTTACCACTCTAAATATAATCTAAGTCATAAAGGGGAGAAGCTCAAGGTTTAATGAATTCTTAAGCAAATTGCTCTGATTGTGCTGAAAGAAAGTTGTGTCCTCGCTGGACAGGAATAGAATAGACATTCCCATCCCAAGACGGAAAAGGGGAAAAAAGCAGGTATGTAGTCCCAGGATTGTCCAGAGCCTAACACTGGAAACAACATTAAATCTTAAAGATTGAGAATAATTTTCATTGATTTAATGTCCCACCTGCCAGATACATGGTGGTCAGGTTGAAGCCTCAAGTTTCTGGAAAGTGCTGAATCCCACGGCTTTGCTAGCCAGACCCCTTACATTATGGGTGAAGCCTCAGCCCTGAAGCTCTCCCAGCCTGAAGCTGAACAGTAGCTCTATCATCATTCTTCAAGCTCTGCCTTGATCCTTCTCCAGCCACTCCATAGAGCACTACCCAGTGAGGGAAGCAGTGGTCCTGCCCTGCAGCAGTTCTCTACCTGGGCCCAAGATTGCCTAAGGCACCCTTTTGAATTTTGGTTGCAGGACTGTCCCGTGGTCTTGCACTGAGTGCTTTGCAGAGCTAGCACTTGAAAGATGCTGCCAGGGTTTACCCTTGTGTCCTTCAGAAAGGCAGTGCAAGCCACACCTGTGCCTGCTGGAGCCACAGCCAGTTATGCAGGGAGCGCTGCCCCAGATTTCTGCTGATCCCTCTGACTTATCTTTCGAAACTCCCACCTCTAAATAGTAGGGATCGGAGGTTCATTTTCTTTTTTTTTTTTTGGTTTTTCTCCGTTACCGGGAACCGAACTCACGACCTTGCGCTTGCCAGGCAGGCGCTTTTTGCCACTGAGCTAAATCCCCAGCCCCCGGAGGTTCATTTTCAATATATGGAATTTAGGACAGAAGCCTTCAGCCCAACACAAGTCTTCCTGTTTTGTGTCATAGAGTAGTTTATATTTTAGGATCTTAACAAGTGGGGAGAGATTGTTGTTATTTCAGAAATACTGTAAACTCAAAATCATGGATATGATGGCTTTCAATGAGCTATGTCTCAAGGCACTTTATTTCTCGCTGGCCTAATTATCCCTTCCCTCAAAACTCAAGGAATTTATGTTCTAAATAATCTTTAGGATATAAAACATGATTGTAATCTAGTCTTTACTTTAAAGAATATTAATTCCCTAATCAATAAAGGTGTGCTTGTATTCCATCACACTGGCTACTCCAAGAAGCATCTGAAAAGTTTTACCTGATCCTTCAGAATCACACGATCTACTTGAAGAAATTCAACTAAATAAATTATATATTTGGATATTTAGATTCAATTTTGCAAAAATAAAATAATACTAAAACCACTTATTGAATATGTAAAATAGTGTGAAAAATCAAAAGTACAGATAATAGAAGTAAAATATAAAATGAAACCTTTAAAAACATAAGTTCATGTGCACTAACATGAAATAATAGTGATAAATATTTATGGAGGCAGCCTCTTCTTTTATAAAATCTCTCTGAAGGAGAAGAAAAACATGAATTTAATTATGGAAAACAATCATTGAAAATAGTAGGAGAAAATGGCTGCTTTGTCTGGAGGGCTTGGAAAAAGTTATACCAAACTATTTCAAAGGCAAAGAAAAATGAATGTAGAATATTCCTCCATGAGAACTCAAATATCCAGTGGGAAATAACCCAAAGGAAGCATTTCATTCCTATTCAGTTCCAAAGGAGCAAGAAGCAAGTAGTCTAGTTACACAGCCCTCATATTAAATTGCAGCTATGAATGAAACATGAAAACCATATAAAATAACATATTATTGTAAGGAAAGATAACACATCTTCTCAAAATACAATCTTAAAAACCAGATGTATTTCTCTATGACATTAGACACAGAGAGCAACAACCTTCTTTTCAATCTTATAGCTATTTTTAAACACCAAAAATGAGGACGGTGTATTCGTAAAAATTAAAATTTGGAACTAAAGCCCATGCAGTCATTTTTAAAAACTTGAATGGAAATGAAACCATCTTTTTGTATAAAGTTTTTTGTTTTATTTTATTTATAAGTTGTATGTGTATTTTCATTGTGGAGAATAATTTATAGTTTTGGGAAATGTCCTCTTACTTATATTCTTTACATTTTGATGTTAAATTGAAGCAAATTTTGGATGATACAGGCTCCTTAAAATCATGAAATACATTAACTGAGGATAAGAGGCCGTAAAGGAAAGAGAGAGGAAGGCAGGGGAGAGAGAGAAGGACAGGGATGGACAGAGTTAAGGAGAGAGAGAGAGAGAGAGGGAAAGAGAGAGAACAGACAAAGAGAAATAATTAACAGGTAAAAAGACAGATGACGGGAAGTGTAAAAATCTGTTGTAAGTCAACATTCAGAACTATTTCATATGAGACAGCTACAATTTTATTGCTAAAGGCATGCCAAATGTACTACCTCCACAACGGTGTATCAGCAAGGATAAAAGTTTAGAATGCTATTCCTGTTTTGTATCCACACGAAAAGAATCACACAAAATATAACGGGGTTCTGTTCCAGCTATGTACACATTGCAAATCTAAAGTAGCCAAGTGAACTATATTAAATATTAATTGTTTCCAGGACACAAGTCTTGAACTTTTTTTAAAGAAGACTAATGAAATGCAGAAAGCATTTGGTTGTTCTTGACTGCTTTAGATAAGACATTTAGATATGCACAAACTACTCCAGTAAAATCTATGCAGTGTGAGCTCCATTAGTCTTCCAGGAGCGGTGGTGCAAACTGCTTTGCAGAATGAGCACGGTGGAGGTAATGTGCAGAGAGGAGGGGGAGAAAGAGGAAAGAGAGAGATTGTGAGTGTTTGTGGGGCGTGTGCATGTGTGTGAGACTGTATTTGACCCGGAGAGAAAGTAGATTATGAGATCATGTAAGTTTAATGCCTCTTTCCCAGGCACACTGTATGTATAGCTGTTGGTTGCGTTCCAGAGATAGCTATCGCTAGCATGTCCAGCAGTATAATACTAGGGATGGAAAATATGTCAAGAGAACACTGACCTTTTTCTCTTATTTACATTTGCTCCTAACAAAAGATAATTCTACAGCCCTTTCCTAAAAGTTTTTTGAAGATAACTGTTCTTGCTGTTTCAAATGAACTGCTTTAATCATCTAGTCACTATGTGAAATGTTAACAAGGGAGTGGAGATGAGGTCAGAGATCTGAAGAATTATATATTTTATCTATGCAACACCTGCAACTTGAGTAAATACTGATAAAACAATAAGTGCAGTAAAAATTTAGTAAAAATAGGTTGTGTTCACCTTCTCCCTGTGCAAAAATAAAATTACCAACTCAAGTTAATAATATACTTTATTGTGTGAAGAATACATTAAATAGTGAAATAAATTGTATTGAAAATGAGATGGAAATGGTTCCACAATCTTTACATATTTTCTCTTATTTCTCTATGATGTCATTACTTCATTTGTTTGGTTGTGCATGTGTGGTGAGATCCTAGATTGTCTTTTTTTAATACATGAAAAAAATTTTAAAGTAAATCTAAGTATATCAACCACTGTCAATTTTTATCATTTTGTTCTGAAACCCAATAAAAAAATATCATTTGTATTGTTTTTGCTTTGTTTTGGTCTTGTCTATGTTGTTGGTATTTTGCTATTGTTATTTTTTATTATTCTCTTTAAAATTAACAAAAAAGGCTGCCATGAATTCAAGGATCCTAGCAATCCATATTTGTTATAATTGACCCTCCCCTGAAAAGATGATGCATCATGTCATTTTGCAACACAGCACTATGGAATTTCAGAGATCTACATTCCAATTCTAGACCTTCAGCTATAAGTCATGAGTCAATAAGTAAAGGACACTCACTAGTAATTGAATCACCAGGCCAGATTATTGGCACCAAAACCACTTTGTAGATGTAACATAACTGTAAAATGCAGTGCTTTCAATTATTATTATTATTATTATCATTATTATATGCTTATTAATTTTTAACTTGTATCTCACATTTCAGGCACTCCAGTCCATGGTGAACATCCAATATCTCATCAACTTTTTCTTCTGCTCTTTTGTGAAGTGCTTAATTGACAACTGACAAGCAACGGACCCTGAAGAAGTGATAGCAGTTACAGTATGAAATGTTAGCTTATCAGGAAAGTTTGATAACACAATGGAAAATTTAGAAATGCTTTGGGGGAAGATAAGCATAATGTATACATAGAAAACAAATCTGAAGCAACTTAACTGAAGGTAATGTACTAATATTACTGATTGTATAACTGTGTAATCACAATTAACCTACTTCAGTATAATCATCAATATACATGCTGAAGCTACTTACCAGCCATGTAATCATCTGTAGCATATGGAAGAGATCAGGGAGAGAACTAGAAAGATGATTAAAGGACTGGGAAATAGTTCATATAGAAAAAGTTCAGTAGAGATTCCATTTTGTTTTGTTTTGTTTGTGATAACAGAAAAACTGGAATGTAATATGTCTTGAATAAGACAAAGATTATGTCTAATTTTTCACTCTTGGTACTGACTAAAGAAATGTTTAGGAAAACAGATAGGAGATTTCCTCTGAAATTGACAATTCATGTTGCAGAGTACTCTCTGAGCACAGGGAGAACATTCTCTTACTGGTTTCTCCATCCTTGTGTCTGGGCGACACAAAGTGTTAATACATGTATGCGGAGAACAGGGACAGAACTAGGCACAGAGGGAGGGAGTGAGGGAGGGAGTGTCCTTCCTAATGTGGGCTGAGAGTGCAGGAAGTATGTTTTAGATCTGACTAAAGTAGTAAGTAAGGCTTTCTTCCTCTAGTTCCTAAAGATTCACGCTGAGCACTTCATTTAGAACTCGATGACTGAGTTAACCACTTCAGAGATCCCTGCACTTTTCAAGGGGAACAAACACACCAGAACCCTTTAACCCTTTTCCCCTCTTGGGGAGCAATCTCTTGTTCTCTATGACAATGTGCACTTCTTCCTATATTGCCAAATATAAATATGCATCAGATATGTGTTAAAATATAGGTATGCAAGTGTTAAATAAGGATAGACAGTTGGATTTCAATGCACAGATGATTTTTGAAATGGCGAATGTTGCTTTGTGAGAAGAGGGTATAAATCAAAGTTGCCAGAATGGCTTTTACTTAGCCAACAAGAGATTAGGAAGACTTCCACAGAGAGTTCATGAGGGTTCCAAGGTGCACTTGAACTAGCAGATAGGACATTGTTTTAATTATTTTTCTTTTGCCAGTGGACAGGATGCTTGGAATAATGACCGATAAAAAATATATACTGACTTACTATAAAATTATTTTCCCTTTCTGAATATTTTATTTTACAGAATCACATCACTGAATCTCACTTTCTAATGAGACACAAAGTCTGGGTCTTGATATAAAATTATTGTGGTTTCTCTCATCAGTTATCAAAGTCAAATTACTTTAACAACTTTTAAAAACCAAAAACCTGAAAGAATTTTATAGAAGAGGAGCTTTAAAAACACCTACAAAGGTATGGAAAAAACTTTTAGGAGAGATTATGGTGTTGGCATAGTAAGTGACCATAAAAAAAAGTACTGTAGATGGCAGAGAAAATTGGAGATGGGTAATGTAGTAACTTTTTCAAAAATGGACAACTAATTTCTGCTGGAAATATTTCCGAAAAATACTATAGACAAATTAAAAGGAATACTTGGATGACATTATTCTTTTTTTTTTGCTTTAGCAGAAAGGTTTATTTCAGCTCACAGTGCACAGAGGTTTCAGTCCATAGTCAGCTGGCTCCAAGGCAGGGCGACAAGACAAAGGGGCATCTCAGAGAAGAAACAGTCCATGGTGTTGCAGGGCAGGCAGAAGGCAGCAAGCAGCACTCTTGGATGATATTATTCTTAATCATCCAGGCCCATGGACAACAAACAATAATCTTTCTATTGTAAATTAAAAATTCTTTAAGGATAACTGTGAATAAGATGAATAAAAGCTGTCTGGATGTTCATGCAATTACTTGTGTTTTTAACCATTGAAAACAATGTCCACAAGATAGCTAAGATACCACTAATTTCCACTAGTTCATTGAAAGGTACAGTTAGTACTTACATTGTTTGATCAATTTTGCATGCCTATTCTGGTAATCTGAGCTACTACTGTGAAGATAACAATATGCAATATAATAACCATTGTTAATTTCTTATCATCTTCTTTTGAAATTCTGTATTATTTTTATTATTTTCTTATTCTCTCTTTAAAATAAAAAAAAATGCCCAGATGCCCTTTCAAATTGATTCAAACCAATCTGAGAAATATCTAGGTATATATTAAGAGAACCTAGCCTTGCTTCACTTCTAACAAACATTGTGACCCTCAATTTGAATAAAGAATAGGAAGTAATAGTAGTAGTAACAATGACATTTATTAAATCCCTGCTGTGTGCAGGACATCTTGCAAAGCTTCTTTCTTATATTATCCCCTGTATTCCTAATGACCATCTATGAAATAATTGCTAACATGATCTTTATTTCTTACAAAAAGGCTCTTTGGCTCAGAGACTTGTAGTGACTAGTTCCCAGTCTACAATCCTGTATGCAGTGCAGTCAGGCTTGGAACTGACATGCACCTCACTGCAGTGAGCAATCTACACTGCCTTCCAGTGTGCATGCACTAATTGTACTTACAGACACCAAATTAGACCTGGAGAACAAACACCTTGAATATTACAGGAAGATCAAACTATGTCTGAATGGGCAGGCATAGAGAGCTAAAGCTGGATCTCAGGGAGAACCAGATGGTGCTCTATCCGGTCTCTCTTCTGTAGACTTCACTGTGCACCTCCAGGGAAGCACAGAGGTGAGGAGGTTTGCAGGGCTCAACCTGTGCATGAGATTTTGGTGTGTGCTGGTGGAAGAACACCCTACTCATCAGCATTATCCAAATGTGAAATTGGCTGCTTTTGAAGAACATGAGGGCTGTGTTTCTGAAAGCTTTCAGGTCTAGGTTACTTGATAGTTACACAGGGACTGACTAGGATTTAAGCACCAGATAGACATTTCAACCGAACGTTTAGGTATCATTGCATCCCTGATATTCTGCGATCTGATATGCCCAAATGTTCTAATTAAAAAGAATTCAATGTGGTTAGGAGAAGGAGAGATGGAGGTAATTATGTATTTTCCTAGTCTCTTTAGCTTGTAATAAATAGTTGGAAAATCCATCAGAAGAGTAAAATTATATTTCGACTGACAGGTCTCACCCAGTGCACACCCCAGGCTGTGTTCTCACGTCACTTAGAAACAAACTGGCCCACCCAGAAGAGAGCCTTAGTAATCATGATGCCTAGAAGCTTGAAGCCTCCCTGCAGAAGTGAACAGTCAAAGGGAGCTTGTCAGTGTTCATTAGCTGAAAATAAAGAAAAAACTAAAAGAAGAGGAGAAAAATGGAAGATGCCAAGATGGATAAGATCCACCAGCTGAGCCCTGTAGCTGGAGGGTAAAGGTAAGTGCCCACCACTGGCAGTACTCTCTGCTGGCCGGGATTGCAAAGTAGAAACAATTTACCTTTCTTTCCTTTGAAGGGATTTCTGGCTAAAGGAACAGCGTGATCCACCTTCCGGGGCCCCCTCTCCTCAACATATGTGGGCTCCGACTGTAGGCAGCCAACCTGGGCTTCTCTCCAGTCAGGGGCATATGGTGAGGTCACAGTGGCTGCAGGGACTGAGACAGACTATGGGTCCCAGCGTTGGAGACAATAAACCCATCAAACGCAGGTGCAGCGAAATCGGGGGATTGAAAAGCTCCTTGCTTTTCTTGCTGCATTTCCAGTGTCTTCTCAGCACTGCACAGAAATCAGGCCGCAGAAGAGAAGGAAAACACGATACCAAAATATTTCAGATGATACACTGAAGTTTGCAGAGTGCAAGAATCGTTTTACAGAGAACAGCAGTTTATGATTATTGAGGCACCAAAGAATAGCACTGCCAAGAATTTACGGAGCAGCAGGGCTTTTCTGACAGGAACTGCGCAGCAAAGCTCCCCCAGCAGCCTGACGTCATCGTGCGCTGGTTCGGGTGCAAGCAGGTCCCGAGTGTGGCTGAGGCAGACAAGAAAGGGCTTAGGCAGGTATGTGAAAGCAGAAATACACAATTTAAAGAGAATTCCCCGCAGAGACAGAACTATAGTTCAGATGACTGTCTCAGCTTTCTTGTGGCACAGAATTCAGGATATAAAGTACATTTTATGCCAGGAAGTAATATGTCGCAACTCTGACCCAATTCACCACCCACCTAAGTCCATTAGGAAACAAATGAAACTGTCTAAATAAAGAGAGGCGACTAATTGAGGTTAGGATTTCCAGAACAGAGAGAGCCGAGACTCTAATTAAAGAAGCCTCCTAACCCCACTCCTGGAGCAAAGGAGCTGAGCAGAGAGGACATGAATTCCTTCTGTTTTGCACGACAATAGCACCATCTGACAAGTCAGACATCTGTCCCAATGACCAAGCATATGCACAGCTCAGTTTAAAATGACAGAACACAAACATTTAATTTAAAACTGTGTGAATGTAAGGAAGAGGCAGAGAAACTGAGATCAAAGGGAGGCAGTGCCAAGGCTTTGGGACCCGCTCTGAATGCCAAACAAAAGAAAAATCCTCGATTTTTGGATTTCTGAAGTAAAGAAAAATATATTAATTTTAGAAAGCCAACGGACGTGAAAACAGTCACCTAAAACACTGATCAGGAAACTTAACCTCCCTATTTTTGCTTCCCTCTGACGACAGCGTCCAGAAAAGCAATACTGGCTGGGGTTTTGGTTGTTTACTTTGCAACCCAACGTATTGCTTCAAATCCTTGCAGAATCTACCTTTTTTCTCTTTTGTTTCATTGTCTATTCTGCCCTACAAAAAGTAATCATTGTCAGCTATGAAATTAAAAATTAGAGTAAGGAACACAAACCAAAATAACACAGTTAATGAAAACCCACCAGTGCTTTAAGTCTTGTGATGGCATAGAAGGACCTCTGGTTTATTAGGAAATGTCACCTGCCAACAGATAACATTTGGAGCACGTCTTATATCCCTGTACTGGCCAAAGCTGAGAAATTGCTTAAGCAAAAACAAGGACAATAAAAACAAAGGTTTTCTAAATTACTGTTGCCTGTGTCATTAAATTTCATATTGTGCATGGAATATAAATACATCACTTTGTTCTGCATGACAAGCAGAAGTGAGCATTCATACATTACTCAGCCACTTAATTAAGTGCCTGGGATATTTGCAGTTAGCAGAAACTAATAAGGGAATCACATTTAAATTCAAATCACTCCTCAGGGTAGCTGTCTGCAGCATAAGCAAAGCTTACTGGGTAGATGTTCCACTAAATGCTCAGCTAAAAGCTCAGATTCACTGTATTTGTGAATAAAGAATAATTCTACTTGTGATTAAAGGTGAGAGTAAAATAAACAATTCTGTTAGGGATTTGTGATTGACGTTTTATTTCCCCTGTTTTAAATACCCACTTTGTCTATTACTTTGTCTGCTGGAACAAGGGTATGATTTAGGGCTTTGCTTGCATAGAGCAGGAGGTTCCATAAAAATACAAATGACTAGGCTGACCCTTTCCACAACAGCCTTTCAACAGACCTGACAGTAACAGTCCCTGTACCAAAGACAGTAAACAACAAAATTATAAAGTCTCCATTCAGAAAAAAGCAAGCAGGAAACAAAGTGATTGAGGGTCACAGGGGGCAAAGAACAGGGAAGAGAGAGGAGGGATTCACATATTTAAAACGAGAAGCCAAGAGCTTAGTCCTCCAAACTGAGAGGAATTGCTATTGCCCAAGAGTGGGTATATTTTTAGTCTTTCATCTTTATAAATTTTAACTTTTCTGGACTAAAACAGTCCCATATGGTTTCAAATCTGCCCTTGATTTCAATCAGCCACCACACGGAGTTTCTTCAAAATTTCAAAGCCATCTGGTCGCCAAGGAACAAGTGACCTCTCAATGTCCTCTCGGTGTCTCATATAAAATGTGATTTTTCAGCTTTAGGAAAGTGGATTCTCAGGTCCCTAAGCAATTATTGAGGGCAGAGGTAAAGGTGCACAGAGATTCCAGTAAGTGAAGAGAAACATGCTCTAAACTAAGGCACAGAAAAGTAACAGAAGAAATCTTACATTCAGATTGTACACCCTTGTTCCTCTACTGATAGAAATTATATAATTTCACCTGCCACTGTGCTTCATTTTCTATGGAAAACATAAACTCTTAAATTCCAGATCACATTCTCAAGTGCACGTAAATCAAAGAAAACCTGAATATTTTAATATTGCATTTAGAATGAACATAATATTTTCTGTTAGATAGAATGTTGGCATCTTCTGCAAGTCATAAAATCTTCCAAGCATAACTTCTGGTCGTCACAATAGGTACTGTCACACAGCATCACCTCAGACACTGTCAATGTACCATCTGGCATGAGTTATACGGCAGTGAATGGAGGAGGTGTAGGTCTCACACCTAACTCCTAAAAGCATAGGGTTCAGTATTTATATCAGCATCAAAAATCATGCCAGGACTGCTCCTATTTACAATCTACATGTAAAAAAAAATTTCTGTGGACTTATATACAAAACTATCATCCTGACTGTATCTGGTGAGAAGAAAAGAAAGCTTGTGCATTTATAATATACCCATTTGTACAATCTCAGTTCTTTGCCATGTGTATGTATTCATATTATTAGACAAATAATTATCATATTATCTGCTTCCTCATGTAATTATTATAAGTAATAATTACATAAGAAACAAAGTATGCCTGCACATTTTTTAATCTTTCCCTAAAATTTTTTTCAAATGCCATAATGTCAGAGCAGTATTAAACATTCAGATGTAGCTAATAAAATCCATCCTACCATTATGAATGACAACATTCTAAGTCTACAAGCACATTTATGTCAATTTTTCATACAAAGTGCCTCTAGAGACAATCCCTACTTAGATCCACTTCATTTCTAATGGAATTGTTGAGGGTAACCTCTCATCAAGGTTATATGAATCTTAAAGAACACTATTTTATACTCGTCAGTATATTAGATGGATACTTAGAAGTTGAAGAGTCAATTATGGTGGACTAGCTATGATAAAATAATGCCCCAAATCTAATGCAATAAAAATTTGTTTATCTTTAATGTCAAAGATCAATGTGAGGCTGTTTATAGACTCTGTTACATAAAATGAAAGTCCAGATCCTGCCATTGGGTGACTCAAACATTATTATGGGGCCAAATTTCCTTCACATCCAGCTAGCAGAAGAGTACAAGAGAAAGTCTAAAGGATGGTGTCAAAGTTTTTTGGAGCCAAGCAGGAGTGAGCATTCATCGCTTGTACATACAATTCACTGCCATCGTTGGCAACATGGGTTTACCAATCTCAGCAAAGGAAATATGACTTAAGTGTTTGTCGAGGAAGAGAAGCTAGTTAATATGTCAATTCAACCATTCTCCTAATTTCTTTATTTTTTCCAGGTGTCCATACATCTGGCCATGCGTCTTTATTTTTTTTTTTTTTCTTTTTGGTTTTTCTCTGGTACCAGGAACCGAACTCACGACCTTACACTTGCCAGGCAGGCGCTTTGCCGCTGAGCTAAATCCCCAGCCCCATGCATCTTTATAATACTCAATATTATGAGCAATATGTATTTCCTTGTTCATGGATACTGGCCTTGGTCATATAATTTGTGTTGGCAAATAGGAATTGTTGTTGGTGCTGTTGCTGTTGTTATTTTTTGAGACAGGGTCTCACTATATAGCTCAGGCTGGCCTTGAATTCACTATGCAATCGTGGTTGGTTTCTAACTAACAGCAATCCTCCTACCTCAGCCTCCCGAGTGCTGAGATTGCAGGTATGCACCACCTTGGCTGGCAGCAAATAGGAATTTAACAGAAGTCACAAAAGCAGAAGTTTTAACACTGCTAAGAGAGTTCGGCTGGCTCTTATCTGCCCCCCTGTAACTTTGAAAAAGAATATGGCCCAAAGAGGATGAGTGACATGTGAAGTAGACTAAAATTGGAGCTGATGGAATCTGAGAAAAATCCAGCCAATCCATAGCATAAAACAGAGCCAATTGACTTAATGCACCTTAGATGAGCTGCACCACATGGCTTTTATAACCTGTGATGTCAGAATAAGTCTGTTGCTGTGCACCACGGAGTAGAGAGGTGTTTGGGCAGGTTGCCCCACATCATTATTGCAGCAGAGCTATGTGCTACAGATGCAGGGCAGTCTCTGCTTCAACTTGTATTTGTGACGCTGGGGCTTTAGCTCAGCGGCAAAGCGCCTGCCTGGCAAGCGCAAGGTCGTGAGTTCGGTTCCCGGTACCAGAGAAAAAAAAACAAAAAAAAACAAAAAACAAAAAAAGACAACTTGTATTTGTGAGCAATTATTCTTTTAAAGTACTTCCTTGAAGTTCATTTTCAAAAGAATATTTTGGCTTCATTTTCACTGTAGACATTTTTGCACTTGAATAAATACTGAGATAATTATAAAATCTATTAAAATTTGGTACAATAAAATGAGTTAGCACTAAGGAAGGTAACCAAGATAATACATTGTTGTTTCACAATATTTTTCAATTAATCTCCTGAAAAATTATTTACCTTTCTTAAATCTCACATAAAGTTCATTATAAAATTGAATACATTTGTGAGAGGTTAATAATTCTGTAAAAGTCATTCACAAATACTGAGAAATATAATATCCATTCAATTACTGTAACTATGGTTGATCATCCAAAGGTTGTTTCTTTGTGGTTGTGGATTATCTAAATTTCTGCCCTCAGTGCTCATTTTAGCACATGCTAAACACAGCTGGTCCGAAGTTCCAACAATGTACAATCAGAAGCAGAATTATTTTTACACGAATCATGAACTGGAAAGTACATTTAGCCACTCCAAATGTACTTCCAAGTTACATCTTCAAAATATTTCTATTTGGTATTTATCTGCATCTCCTTTTAGGAGAGAAGGATTGACCTTTTAATTTTTCCTAAATTTTATGATGTTATGTACTATTAATATGTGATACAGCTGAAAGGTTCTTCTGCAAATTAAGGGAATCTTTCTCTAGAATTTACATTTTCTTTCCTAGATCTGTGGGAGAGCCTTATAACTAGTGTTAATTCAGTAATTTTAATTAATAAAATTACAAACTAAAATCATTTGCTGTAATGAAGTTTGCAATAAACAAAAAAATGCACCACCTACTTATATTTATATTTGTGATATAGCTTTATTTTCTTATTCCTACACTGAAATTTATTAATAATATTTAATCCACATTAATGAAAATAATTTGTATACATATTGATTCTACTAAAAGAGGCAATTCGTTTGTAGAATAAGAATCAATGGCTTTAGCATACTGAATTTCCTATTCTTATAAACAAACATTAAAAAGTCTAAAAATTCTCCTAATCTGTCTTTAAAATATTGCATGCAACCTATAATCCCAGCACTTAGGAGGCTGAGGCAGGAAGATGACAAATTTGGAAAACCCCATCTCAAAATTAAAAATACTCAAAATTAAAAAACAACAATCAAATATGTGGGGATATAATTCAGTGAGGGATATAATTCCTGTATTCAATCCCTGTACTATAAAGGAAAAAAAAGAAAAATAACATAATGTAATTTTGAAGAAAATAGCTTCATGAAGTTGAGTAAATGGAAAGCATAATTCTGTAACTGAAGTTTAATCAAAATTCCATCGTCTCCCTCTCCCTCTAAACTATTAACCTTATAATCAGAATAAAACCACGCAAACCAACTCAAGACCAGTTTTGTTTTCATTCTCTAATACTCAATTAGATTTTTAAGTCAACACAGAACGCCGAGTCCCCATCGGAATGAAAGAGTAGGCGCATAGTAAGGGCCTTGTGCTGGCTGCGCCGCCCCACGCTCCATGAGCTCACTGGGCTTTGTGACACCTACTCCACCTACTGAGTCAGCCTTGCGGTGGGTGGTGCTGGAAAAGGAAAAGTGTGTGACAAACGCAATTTCCATGAACCGAAATAGGCTCTGGCACATTTAGATCCTGAGTTGCTTTTTTTTTCTGTTTCTGCTGAAAATTGGAATAAAATATGTTTACCATAAAAAGTTGTTTCTTAATATAAAAATACTTTCATAAAGGGTGAGTTTTCATTGGAACATAACTTCAAAATACAAAAGTTTTCTCAGTTCTCCATCCATTTTTAATTACACTCAGTGCATAAGATTAACTTTTCCCCTAGGATGAGCTTTCTACTTTTTAGGAAAGAATCATCCTCCAGGTGACAAATCAGCTTTAAACGGGTCTTAAATCAGCACAGAAACTGCGCTGAGTGTTTTCCTGCCAAAAGTGCAAAGACATCTGTTGTCTCTTTCCTAATTCTTCACGTTGAAATTGCAACCACAGAACCAGTTCTTACCTTCTTCCCTCCCTCAGTTATCAACGTATGAATACGAAGATATGAACTTCAGTAATATCAGGTATGTTAAGCCCCCAAAATGTGCAGTTTTTAGATCTTGGTCTATCTGAAATAAAGATGGCTGCACACATTTGTATCATTTTAAAGCTCATGTTGGCTGTTATTTTTCTTAATATCCATGTTATATTAAATATTCTTAATTCCCATTCTGGGTTCAATTGAATATATAATGAGAATACAGCCAAGCATCTCTTTAATAAACATCATTTTCATTTGTTATGAAAGTGATTATCATAAAACCAAGTATCGTCCTGGGGGTGTACCTGAGTACAGAGCCCTTGCCTAGCATATGTGTGCCTCTGGCTTCAGTCCCCAGGCAAAAAAAAAAAAAAAGGAACAGCAAAATATCATTCAGTATACTCAAGTTTTACTAATCTATTCCAAATTTCTCACTGAAATTAGACTATCAGCTAAAATTCTCCAGATATATTAATTCGTATCAACATATACAAAATTTCAAGTTATTTTAAATTTTATTACATTACTAAAATAATTGTTTTTGTTCTATTAGATATTTGATCAAGCTGTTATCAAAATGTATAAAATAAAAATAAATGAACTGTTATACACTGATATCAAATATCTAATAATGGTTATTTCAAGTGAGTAAGTTAACGTGTGAAAAATGTTTCTGAAAATTGGAGTAATTTTCCCTCACATTCTGTCTTTTAGGCTTTTCCAGTTGTGTCTTGTTCTTCTTTCCCAGTGATAATCCATTGCCTCTCCAAGAGCACATCTAATTAATGTATGATGGGCCTATCCTCCCAGACCCCTCCACTGGCCTTCCATGCTTGGCCCATATTTGTGTAAGAAACATGAATTGTTAGTATTTCATAATTAACTGTGCAGAAGAATCTGTTTTAAAACTGAAGATTGCCCTTTGAAAATTGCATTAGTATACGTGCAATTATTGTATGGCTCAGTGCCCTGTACCAGCCTAACTTTTTCCTTCAGCAAGCTGTGGTTTATATGCCTGTATCTGAATAGGGTGTGAGCAAACTGAGAATGTTCTACTGCCATCCTCAGTACAGAGCCCTTAGATCGGAGATAACTTTTTGGGTCCTGATGCATGATTTCATATGCACCATCAGAAATCATCTAGGTTCTTTTCCTCTTAAGGAACCCCCCTGTTAATCTTTGGTGGATGCTTTGAAATAAAGTTGTATCAAGTAGATATTGACTCATGTTCAATAAAATTTTCAATCTAAAGATTTAAGTCTTTCTAAGCTTAGGATAGTATACCAAAATTATTTATTTAATTAACTCTTCGTCATTTTTTTCCTCTTGAAGCTTTTTGAAGAGATATATTTATATCTCTTCCATTATTTCTCTCATCCACGTTACATATTTTCCTCCTTTGACTTAGAAGAATTTTTCTCTAGTTTTTCATCCTCTTCACCAATTTAGCTTTTCCATATTTTCCTGACTGCGCCTCATTGCTCCCATTCTTTGAACTGAATGATTTTGGAGCTGTTTCAAGCACCATATACTTTCTCCTTTTAATCTTACACTGTTTTCTTAGCTCCTTAGGAACAATTTTGTTTCTAAATTTTCTAAGTGCTTATTCTGTTTATTAAGCAAGTTTATGTTTTGAAATGAAATGTGATTTCTTAGATGTGTTCCCAATATTCTAGTAGCAAAGTGATGATATGCAATTTTTAAATGTGCATTAATTTAACCTCAAAGCCCTACAGGAGGCGCTGTCTCCCTCAGGATGCACCATTGTCCCTACCAGAATGCTCCTGCCTGCCTTCCCTCAGGGTGAGCTGCCCCATCACTGCATCCCTTTTGAGATCACATAAACTTGTGTTAAGGAGATGATAGAAACTCTCCCAGCTATAAAGATAGACAAGAAGATAGTCTAATACATTAGAAGCGCTTAAAGGCATGACTGATTGCAATGACAATGTATATCAGAAATCATGTTTTCAGAACACTCTTGCACCACCCTTGACCCGATGTGGAACTCTACAAATGCAAAATGACAGAGATAACATGTACTCACCTTCCTTTAAGAAACAAAGAACAATTTTCTTTGCAAATACAGTATTCAGCAAAAGAAAATAATTGAGTTCATCTAGTAGCTACTATAAATCCCAAACAATAAAGATTTAAATCACAGAACTGTGAATCTGACTTTTCAGGAGATGAGAATCATCTGACCTACGTGAAGACTAGAACATATAGACAATCACTGTGTATTTATAAAATTAATTTTAGAAAGTGATTTCACCACAGGTTCCTGGATCATCAGTCCTCTTTTACTTAACTGAAATTAAAAAAATAAATTGGCTACAAAATTTATAACAAGTATTTCCAAATGGAGATTTAATTAATTGTAAAAGCAATGTTTGGGTAACCACTGCCAACATAAATAAGTGCCACCAAGAACGCAGGCTTTCCATGTAATTTGCCTTTCTTCATTCATAACTTTTTACTAAGAACCCATTTTGTATGCAGCACTGGCACTACTCTTGTTGATGCAGGTGTTATAAACTATGTTTTCTCAGCTGGTTGGGAAGAAGGAAATGGACAACGAGAAAGGGAATAAAAGGTGAGGCTTCCGACGGCTCTTCCTGATTTGCTTACAGGAATGGAGAATATTAGGATTCTAACTACAGCTTTTTTGTTTGAATACACTGCTTATCCTTTCCACTGGTCAAAAATCACAGCTTCTCAGAATAATAAGCTTTTATGAGAATTCTATTATAGAAACAGATATTGTCTCCCAAGATATGTATCATCTCCTTGTATCATAGCTTAAATTAATTAATCTTATCTTAGAAATAAATACTCTGTGTGTATATTGTATTTGTGGTGTTACATTTTGTTTTTTATTTATATTTATTGGTACAAATTAGATATATTATAATGATCATCATAGGGAATTTGTACCTCTGCATGATATATCTTGATTCCTCTTTTTTCCATTCTCCTCCTCTTCTTTCAACCTTTTTTTTCCTCCTTATTTATTCCTTCCACTTTATCCTTTTCTCAGTTTTTTCTTTTCCTTTCCTTCCTTTATTCCTCCCTCATCCCCTCCCTTTTTCACAGTTTCTTCCTATTTCTATTAAACATTTACAATGTCTATTATGTGATATCTGTTACACATTTTGATCCTTATTTACACTTTCTTTCCCCCAACCCCTCCTTAGTTCCCCTTTCTTTAAACAGTTCTTTCCTATTTCATAATACCTTTTATACAGTTTGGTCCTTATTTACACATTCAGTATCTCACACCAGAGAAATGATGTGATATTTACATGTATGACTGATTTATTTCACTTAAGTTATGGTCCCAAGGTGCAATATTTACCTAGAAATGTCTCGTTTATCCTTCTTTACGGCTGAGTAGTACTTCATTGCATAAAAAGCCATAACTTTATCTGTTCATCAGTTGATGGACATCTAGGCTATTTCCCAGATTTAGCTCTTACAAATTGTGCTGCTATAAACATGGGTATATTGCTGTGGTACAGTACCTTTAATTACTTCTGAAAGGTACAAGAAAAGAAATACCTGGGTGGAATGGCACCTCTAGTCCTTGTTTTCTGAGGAATTTCCACACTGTATTCCAGTGATTGCATGAGTCTACACTCCCACCAGCAGTGGAGCCAGGCTCCTTTTTCCCTACAACCCCACCAGAATTTGTTATTGGGCTGAAGACTTACACCGGTCCCCACATCCAGATGTTAAGTTTTAATCATGTCACCATAATGGCTTTTCTCTTCTGCTTTGCAAGTGTCTTTATTATTACTTACTTTGTGAACTCCATATCAAGAATTGAAATCATATGCAATTCAGACACACACTTTCTAATGAGATTACCACCAAACTCTGGTCTGTTCCTTTTGTATATTTTTGATATGTGTCGTGACCATGTTTCATTTGTTAATATCTGTGCTATATTATATAGTTTGTGTAATATATATAGATATATATATATAGTTATTGATTTATTTTTAGCAAGAAAATTTTTAGTACATAGGTAGGAAATAGTTAACAAATATTTTAAAGCTAAAATGAATGGATAGCTTTAATTTTAAAAGCTAAATAAGATGCCATACCACTGCGTTGCAATGGGATAGTTTTTAACCTCAGACTTCATTGCCTGAACAGTAACTTAAGCCTGCGGACAAGAAATACCTGTAGCATGATGTATATCGAAGAGAAACATTAGAGTCACACACCATCCGGAAAATCTCTTCCGCCAGAATAAGCAGGTAGAAATACTAAAGATGCTTCTCTCTATATATAAAACTCCTCTTATGAAATTAGTGGCTAAAGGCCTTGCCTCACCAGTCTAACAAGACTGTTTCTGTTTGTACCTCTGTAACTGTGTCCTGAGCCTTAGCTACACGAGGGCTATTCTTGCTGAATGATGTAGATTTTGAGTATTTAGAATGTCTACTGGGAATTGGTCCAAGACCTAGATCTAGAATACTAGATACCAAAATACTTCGAGTATTATTAGATTACTAAATGACCTATTTTTTCCTATCTTCATTTCTCAATAGATTTAATGAAACCACTGCAAGCAATCATAGCAGATGAGAGAAGAGATCAAGCAACCACACGTATCTACTCACGTCTCTTTGATATTTCCACTTTCTCCTAAGTTCTATTGATTCACTTAATATTATATGTGTGATTCATTATTCCCAGATAACTGTTCATATCAGATTCAACTTTTTCCCTCATTGGTACCTGTCTTATATCTCTGAAAGCACAATATTTCCCCTTCCTATCCTATTCTCCACAGCAAAACCATTCCACAAATCATTCTTGACTTCTTTCTTTATTCACCACCTTGAGTTTCATACCCCATGTCTGTGTATGCTGCTTTTACACTTCTGAAAGCTACAGACACTGAAGATTTAAGAATGCAGTTTGGCCAACACTATTTAAAATGAGCAATGATATTCAGCTCATTCAATAAGCACTAATTGCAAATAAGTTGAAAGCATGAGGTGGAATAAATTAATGTTCTTAAGGATATGTGTGTATATTCTAGTACCTTTTCCTCCCAAATTTACTGTATAACTTTTAGTTAACCTGCAAATTTCTTTACGTATCTAATGCAAAGTAACAAAATGATATTGGCAACACTAACATAAGTTCCACTGAACAATTAATAAAAATGTCTCCAGAGGAATATTCGGACTTTATGAATATACAATTATCCCTTAAAGAAAGGGTTGCTAGGTAGGTAAGAATACAATTGAATTATATTTTTGTTAAGAGTATAATTTCTAAAGAAATTGAAAGGTATTCCTTGTCCAGGCCAGGGAGACAGCTGAGGGGCACAGCACCTGCCTGGCTAGTGCAAGGTCCTGAGTTCAATTCCCAGTACAAAAAGAAATGTTCCTTGAAAATGTACCTTTACTTTTTGTTACAATTTTTATTTCTCTGCTGTATATTTTGGTTAATTATGTTAATTAAATAACTGCACCAAAACAAAGTGTATGTCCTCAAGTCATTCATGTGCAATATAAGTGACACCCTTCTATGTTTGAGTAATAGTGCAATCTTCATTACAGAATCTCTTGAAGAGTTATTATCAGCAAGTAGCAGGTATGTTCTGGAAATGAGGCTACAGTAACATAACTACTATATTTTTGAGGAGCAGGTTGGAAGAAAACATTAACATATCCCAAAGTTCATTTAGCAAGAGAATTTTAACACTGTGATAAAAATATAAAAGCAAATAAAAGTGAAACACCTAAAAGTACACAGAAGTCCTCCACTGTGTTTCCATGACACCAGTTACAGAAATCCAAGTGAGTTCAAATCCCGCCTCTGGCAATGTTATGTATAATATGTGTAAAATGTATTTTCAATCCTTGAATTGAAAATGTGCTTCTCACCAGCTCTTATGGTCTGATAAAACAAAAGTCTGCAGGAAAAAAAATATAGCATAACTTGGACAATACACATTATATAGATTTCTTCTATTTTAATTCCTACATTTCGTACTCTGAGACTCCTTTGTAATTTTGCATTGTGAAAAAGAAGAGAATTTTCCTAAAGCAATACTGGTAGCTGAGGTATATTACACAATAAAGAATTTCAGTGGAATTAGGAAGGAGTTCTTTCCAGTTGGCAGTTCACCCAGTTCTGTAGTAGCCTTTGCATTCAGTTCAACCGTCACATTTTGGTTCTCTAGAGCTACAACATTGGAAGCTCTTTCTCTGAGCAGAGATTTTCCAGAAAGCTGGGAAGCTGTCTCCCCAGGCTTTTAAAGTAGTGACTGGTTATGGAGGCCCACATAATTGCAAGTTAGGGCAAGAATAGCAACAGAAAATATGTGCTAGTCTCCTAATAGGTTTTCAAATATTGAATTCATTAATAAAAAACACTCCATATCTTGTCCATCCTGTAGTGGAACTCTCTGGCTTGGGAGATTCCTTGTCTGTCTAAGTGTGTGTGTCTAAGAATCCACACAAAGCAACTGAAATGAGTACCAGGCACATCCACTACCAAATACATGTAAATCTGTACTTGAGTTCAACCTGAGGCATTAGCATTTGAAAGGTGATACTGATGTTTATAACTGCCAGTTTCAATTTATATTATAAAGCATTACATTGCAACATGCACTCATACGGGAGTATGCATGATCGCAAGTAACCTTTCCAGAATTTTGAAAACAATTTTTGAAAGTCACATTGGCATTCCCCTTCCCCTCGCACCACTGCCTACTCACAATTTTTCCAGAAAGTCCCTGGGAAGCAACAAAGGCAGCAATCATAGCTATCACAGAACACAGTCCAACTAGCGAATGAACCTTTCAGTTCAAAGAGTGTGGAAGTTAAAGTTTCTTGTGATTGCCTCTTTCCATTACTCCCATGGAAAGACGAATCTAGTGCTCACTCATGTCTCCTTGGAATTTTTCTTGGGTCTGAAGAACCTAAACGAAGAAACAAGAGTGACATTTAGTGAGCATAAATTGCAAGCAATCCATAAACTTCACAGTTTCTTTATTATATAATCTTCACTTTAGTCCTGTCCTGTTGATGGTCTTTATCTCAGTTTACCAATAGTAAAACTGATCTCAGAAGGATGAAGTAGCACAGTGAAGGTCACGGTCCTAGGAGAAAGAGGGCCTTTTCTAAGTGCCAGTTCTTGCCACTGAAATAGCCTCACTTCTGAGCAGAAGCCAAGTGCTTGCATTTACTCTGCCTTCCAGGATATATGGAAGTGGATGTCCAGGTTCCTCTTCAGACCTCTGTCCAAGTAAAACTTTGAAGAATAGTTTTTGTTATTCAATAAAAAAACTGTCATTAAAAAGACAGAAAAGATAGAGGAATTTAATGAAGGAAAAAGCCAGAGTACAATCCCAAAAAAAAGAAAAAGAAAAAGAAAAAGAAAAGAATCCTTAATCCTCAGGATGTTTGCTTTGGTAAACACAAAGAAAAATGGAACATGCAGACTTTTCTCTCTGAAGGACTCCTTCAGACAAAGCAGAAGGGTATTTTTAAGCTCTAGAGCCTAAAAAAGGGACTTCAAGGTCACTCAGTGTTCCCAATGTGCATATTTAAGAGCACCAATTGATAATGTAATGATTATCACAATGGCACTGATTTAAGTGGTTTTAATAACAAAAGCTATTAATAATAGCTATTAGTAATAACCAAAGAAAATACTACTTTGTAGATGAGAAATGGTTGAATAATGACAACTTCAAATGATTCAAATTAATTAAGTTCCTAACACCAATCTAAACATAGGAGGACACCCAAACAATGAGAATTCAAATGTTAAAATGAATTTGGATTACGTTAAAATACAAGTATGGACCTATAAATCTCTGACCAAAGTTGATAAACAAGATTCAGATAGGCCGTTCTCAAAAGACGGTAGGCAAGAGCTCTGAAATATTATGCATGGAACATTTCTTTGCCATGACAGCAATTTGACACACTCAAAGCCAAACACATGTAAACAAAAGTTCTACTTCTACCATGCCAAGGGCAGTTTCTCAGGCTAAGCTGGCTGATACGTTCTTAACTATACTCACAGCTGTGGCAAGGCTTTAGTTGGGACTGCAGTATAATTTATATTCAGCCAATAATTGTGTGAAAGTACCGATTTAATTTTTAAAGGGCAGGCCTTCGAGGTTTAGCATAACTAAGCCTAAATTAACATATTTGTAACAAGGGCTGCCGCGGCAAGCTGCTCACTACACTGGCCAATTCCAGCGTACAGCAAACCCCCTCAGGTTTTCTACCACATGCTTGAGAGGCCTGTTCTCCATGGCAAGCACAGAATGTATCCTATAGACCCCCCCCCCATCCAACAAGAGGCTGAAGCAGCATTTAAATTTGATCCTTGGAGCCAAGGGGGAAATGCAGAGCTTTCCAATTTCAGGAGAAGAGTTGGAATGAAATTCGCCTGATATCACTGTCATGCTTAGAAGAAGGCAGAGGCAGACAAGCCTGAGAGGAGATAGTCACAACAAATAAGAACTCCGGGTCTCTGAAATGAAAATTGACTGCCAAGTCCTCTCATCTAGCAGCACAGTGTTTGCTCTCCAGGGAAACCCAGGTTCTCCGCAGATGGGCATGTGTAGAACATGTTTTCCTGTCACAGTGTATTGGAAATGGACACTTTCCTTGCTGTTTTGCTTCTTTATCTAAAAATTAGTAAGCATACTTGCTCTACCAGGCACTGTTCTGGAAATTTGGACTAGATCCCAGATTTTGGAGTACTATGAGGAGAAGAAAACTCAGAAATAGCACGTGCAGGTCAATCTAGTAAAGGAAATTCTGAAAATGTAACAGATATCAGTATATAGAAGTCAGACATCAATACATCATTGAGACAACTGGAAGGGTTTAATTTATAATAATTAAATAAGTTTATGAGAATCAACACATCACAGTGTAAGACGTTTCCTTTTACTGGAAAGGCTGTACACCTCTGTGTGTGTTTGTCTACTCCTTCTGTGTCCCTCCCCACATGAACTCATGGAGTTCTTTTACCTTCACTAAGAGGAAGAATTCCCAAAATAGTTTATTTAAGGGGAAGGCAATCTGCCATTTATTCAGATGTTGTTTCCTTGAAATGACCAGATACCTTGTATATCCTGGTACAACCTAGGAAGCAAATGCAGAATGGAGAACTGGAACATAAAGTTAGCAAATGAATACAACACCAAGAGTATATTTTAGACCCTCCCAAATAAATAATGCTTCTTTTTTCTCATTAACACTGAAAGGATATACGTTTTAATCTTATTTATTCACATTTTTCTAAAGGAAAGAAATTTGTATGGAGAAAAGTTGAAAATATCTTAATGCCCCCTAGGTTCAACCGTGCCGGCTACAGCTGTTCTCTGGAAATTCTATTATAAGATTCTCTACTACCCAGGGACTATACTGGATACTGACTGTGTTATGCAATTAAGACAGACATGACTGAAAGAAATGGTTTTTTTTCCTTTTCAAAATTCAAATCATAAAATTTGGCCTTCTCAATTTGTTAAGCAATAGCATAAGAATTGTGGTGTAAATATGAGGACCTGTTTCCTCGTTAGATACCATTTTATTCATCTTTTGATAAATCATACAAAGTTGCATTTAAGAAATTGGATGCATCATAGTTTTCCTTCCAGGTTTCCTCCTCTCATATTTAAACCATTTGCAGTTTTCTAATGGTGGGCAGAGTTTACTCCCCTACCTCAGCGATGCTGGGATTGATTGTGCTGTTATTTCCTTTGGCCAATGGAATGTTAGCAGGCATGACACAAAGGCTTCAAATATATTGTAGCAGTGATTCTCAGCCACTGTCAGGAACCAGTGCCCCTGGAGAGCACACAGGCTCCAGGATAATGAGACAGAAAGATGGAGTTAATAACATAAACCTGGGAGAGCCCAGTCAAGATCAACCGAGCTCCAGCTAATCATTGGATACATGGAGAAAAAAACAACGGTGAAATATTATATGACAATATTTTTTAGTTTTTTGGTCTTCGGTTCCATTGGCACCACTTCTACCTAATACTGGTACCCTTGTGATGCCTTGTGAGACTTTCGGTAAAGATTCTCGGTTTCCAGCAGGTAGATGAACAGTTGACCAGTTAGGTGAATCTGACGGTGTCTCCAAAGGTTTGCAATCACTGTAATTACAAAGACTAAAATCGCTGGAGCTACTTCATCTAGAAGTTCTGAAGAAACTCTGTAACTCTTCTTAAAATCTAAATAGTGCTTGGATTTTCTAAGCTAATGCTCCAGAAGTTTTCTTTATCCTGGTGAGCTAGGACACACTTATTAAATTCTTTCATTGATTGTTGAAGAAGTGATACATTTCTGATGGCTAGCAAGTGCAAACTTTAAACTGATACAACACTCCATTTTTAATATTAAATTAATTCTATTAAATTGCAGAATGTCTATTATTATTTTGTGTTTTTCCATACTGAGCAAAAACACCATGAGAAAGGGATTTCTTTCTGCAAAGGACACATCCCCTAAGTGTTGAACAATAAGTATTTGCACATCTGATAACTGACTGAGTTATTTTTTTGGTATAAGAAAATTAATGGAACCTGAAAATGATGCTTTTTCTCCTTGAATACTGTGAATGCTTTTCTATCAAGGAAGAATTTCATAGATCTTTCCTTATTCAATTACTATACCTACTCTCATGGAGTCAAAGAATCCAAGAATGAAATATGCCCTGCCAAATAAATATTGAATCAAAATTATGAAGAACTTACTTCAAATAACTTCTAAATTGGTGATATTTATTACACATGGTGTTATTATTCCTGCTTCTGGCAAAAAATGATCAAAATAATTTGAAAACCCATGCTTGCTTTCAAATAGCTTCAAATGTGGGATAACATTTTGTCAAGGCTTAGAACTAAAATACACCCCAGGAGTCTCAGGCATGCAGAGGTGAGAATTTTGGAAAGTGGTTGGATAACAAAGCCACAAAACTTATCCTTGTGTTAATTCACCTATGAGTTCACAATTGAAAGAGCTGTTAGGAGGTGGGTCTCTTAGAGGAGTGGATCACTGAGGGTATGACCTGGAGCAATGTTCTTATTTCAAGTCTCTCTCTCTCTCTCTCTCTCTCTCTCTCTCTCTCTCTCTCTCTCTCTCTCTCTCTCTCTCTCTCAGCCTTCCTAGCACCTACCACTTGTCCTCTCCTCCTTATTACCCTGGGTGCCATGGAGTGAACAGCTTTCTTGCACCATGCATTTCCACCATCTCCTTTATGCCTTGGAGCCAACCAACCATGAACTAAATCCTCTGCAACCATGAGCCAGAATAAACCTCCCCTCCTTTAAGCTGTGGGTGTTAGATATCTTTTTCACAGTTATGGGAAGGCAACTAATACACATTACAAAACATAATTTTCACATCATAGTTAACATGTAATTTGTAGTTGTGAGAAGTTTTCAAGGGCCAAAATTGAAACAGGGCTAACATTAGACAAGGAACTACATAAGGTGATAATATGACTGAAGTAGGGTGGGGAGAGTTCCTCTCCTTAACAAAGAGTTTTGCAATGCTCGTACAAGGATAGGTAAACCAAACTGTCATAATTTATTTTGCAGCAAAATGTGATAAAAATTGTATCAATTTGATTAGTACAACTTTGAATTTTATTTTTACTAGTACATGCTTGCATACATAATATTCCTATTCATCAAGGGGTGTTCATACAAGTATGTGACACATTGTAGTTCTTTTTTCTTCTCCTTGCCTTCCTTCCCCCTCATCTCTCTCTGTCTCTTGATTCCCTTCACTTTTACAAAAGATCTAGCCCTCTGTTTCCTATTATCTATCTTTTATTTTTCTGCAATTCACTTGCATTTTGGGTTTCTCATATAAGAGAAATCATGCAGTATGTCTAATGATTTCACTTAACATTATGGTCTCAGTGTGCATCCATTTCTTTACAGCTTCCTCAAGCTTGTCTTTCTTTACCTCACAGTTGTACTCCATTGTGTGTCAATATTGCATTTTCTTTATCCATTCATCTGTTGATGGACGTAGAGGTTATTTCCAAGATTTAACTACTATGAATTGTGCTGCTATAAAATGGATATACATTTATCACTGTAATGTGATGTACTTAACTCTTTAGGAAAATACCTAGAAAGGGAATTCTTGTGTTCTTTTGATAGCTTTAATATATGCTTCTAAATTGGATCACGTGTAATAAAGCCTTATCATTCTTCTCAGTTTTTTCACTGTTACTCTTTGGTACCTTACATGTGCATGTGAATTTTAGAAGCACCTTGTCAGTTTCCTCACAAAATTAAGTTGCATCTTCACAGAAGGGTTATATTGCATCTAGACTAATTTATCATAGAATTAAAGTCTTTAATGAGTTTTCCAGCACCTTGACATGATATAGTCCTTTATTACTCAGGTTTTACACTTTTCTCAGCAACTACCTTATAGTTTTTGATGCATAGATCTTGAAAATTTGGGTTATATTTATTTCTGTTTTTGATGTTTTTATGTTGTAGTAAATGTTATAACTTTGCATTTTTCTATCTGCTTCCGGAATATAGAAATACAATCAAATTTTTTATGCATTGACTTGTGTCTAACAAAATGAATAAATTTCCTTATAGTACTTCAATTACAGATGACTTAGAAGTTCTTTTCTATATAATTATATCTTCTGCAAATAGGGCCTATGTTTTTGTTTATGAAAGTAAATGTGATAATATTTTCGTCTCATTTCTGAATCAAGTTATTATGTCTTCAAAGCTGTTCTAAGATCTGAAAGAGCTTGTGCAAGATGAATGTTATCAATTTCTTTAATTGGTTGAGGGAAATATTTCAGTTCCAGTAATATGGGAAGTTTTTAGTAGATATCATACTGCACCAATGTTTTCTTCTTTTAGACATTTCATAAGTTTGTCAAATTTACTCATGCACAGCTATTCATAATATTTCATTTTTGTCTTTTGATGACAGTAAACACTGAGCTTATGTTCTCCCTAATTCTTAATAATAGTGATTATTGTTTTTACTCTTTTTATCTGAGTCTACGTTTTGCTAGGTTTAGGTCAATATTATTATATTAGGTATGATCTACACTGACTTCCTTTATTATATATTTGGTTTTTGTTGTTCTTTTCTGCTTATTATTTCTTTCCATGTACTTTTCCAACATTTGAAGTGCTCATGGCCCCTTAGCTCTAAAATGACATTTAGCCCAGATCCGTCTTACCTACATCTCATAAATTTTAGCATACTGTATCATTAACTATACTCAGGTAAAATAATTTACATTTTCCGGTTGAAATGTTCCTATTGCTCATAAATTATTTGAAGGTATATTGTATCATTTTCAGGGACTTTCACTAATGATCTTTTATTGCTTATTATAGGTTGCTAATAGCATGATCATGAAGTATAATTTGTATTTTCTTATTTTTTCAAGTTTGTTTTGGCCTTGTAGCACTAAATGGATAATTTTGGTAACTGTTTCATGTGCACTTGAAAATTTGAAGCACTTTATATTAGTTGCAACTTTAATACAATATTCATGTAAATATATTCACTGAGACATATCTATTAATTGTGCTGGGAGAGTCTCTTTGTGGGTAATTTTAGTGTCATTGTCAGCCATGAGAGAGGTGTGTTGACATTTCCTCATCTGAGATTCATTGCACATATTTTACTTAGTTTTGACCACTTTTACAAAGCATATTTTGAAGCTGTATTTTGACTGCTTAGATTTGGTCCCATTGTACAAGTCCCTTTATTATTATAAAGCATCTTGTCCTGTGATTAGGATGCGTGAATTAAAGTTATCTTTTGTTTAGAATTTGCATGATATATTTCATTTCCATTGATGTATTTTTAATTTAACTATCTCCTTATATTTAAAATGGTTCTCTTATTAGGAGAATATAGTTTTTAAAAATGACAACTCATTTGAAAGACTCTCCTCTTACAGTATTTAACAAATTTATATAAAATATGAGAGTTGGATTTATATCTACTTTCTTACTCCTTAGTACTTATTCTTTATGTCCCTTTCTGGGTCTGAACATTTTTTGGATAAAATCAAAGTTTTATTTGATCTTGATTCTTTAAAATTATGTGATTATTTGTTCCTTCGGTTTTCTTGTGGAAGTCATGCTAGATATTACAACATGCATCATTGACTTATTATAGTCTAATAAAATTTTTATTTTTTCTGCTTTCCTGATACTACCTGAGACTGTAGAACTTTTAAATCACATTAACCTTTCTTGTCTGCTGGATTATTACAGTCATACCTTTTAGTTCTACATACAGTTTAACCCTCAAAATATTACAGTCACTGTTTCAAGTTGTCTTAGTTTTTTATATAGTATCCAGTGTTCTCTATTCACTGCATTACTCCCATATTTCCAAATAAAAGCATTTTACTTTCTTTTAGTTTGTTATTTAGTAGAAAGTCTGCTTGAGACAAATTAGTTTTGTTTGTTTAAAAATTTATTTACTAATTTATTTAAAAATACATATCTGGGTATAGAGACCTTTCTAATAGTTATTGTCTAGAAATATCATTACAATTTTTCAGGCTTTCAGCACTTTTCCAAGAAGTCAGCTACCAGGGTGGGGTTTCTTTGAAAGCAATGTATTTTTCTGAAGCTCCCACTAATCACACTTTTATTCTCAACAGTTCTACTGTGGGTCTTGATGTGATTTATTTGTTTGCTTGTTTGTTTGTTTAATGCCTGAAATTTGCTAAGCTATTTGAATGGGTGGGTTCATATCCTGAATCTTCAAGTTTCTCTGTCATTCTCTATCATTCTTTCTCTGAATATTGATTCTGACACATTTTCTCTCATGTTTAATTTTGAGATTCCAGATATAATTACACTAAGCCTGTTACATATGCCCACATATCTCTTATGCTATTTTGTTTTTGTTTTACTTTTTATTCTTTGGTATTCTACATTTAGTAATTTCAATAAAACTACCTTTTTGAGGTAACTTCTATATTCTGCTTTGTATAAACCGTTGTTGAACTTACCTCTTGAGTTTTTTCTTTAATTTTTTTCTTCTGTATATCCTTTTGAGTGCTGGAATTTCCACTTGATTGTATTAATAGGTCTTATATAGTTTATGGATATCTATTTTTGTTGAAATTTTCCCTTTTATAGATTTTATTCATGTGTCAATTTTTAACATTCCAGTCATAAGGCTCTTATCT
>NW_004955409.1:33432835-33474653 GCF_000276665.1 Chinchilla lanigera
TTTTTTGGTTTTTCTCCGGTACCGGGAACCGAACTCACGACCTTGCACTTGCCAGGCAGGCGCTTTTGCCGCTGAGCTAAATCCCCAGCCCCTGACTTTTTATTATCAATACACTTTTCCACCTTTGAATACCTAGTCATTGCTCTATTATTTTCCAAAAGTACCTATCAAATAAGTATAAAGGCAGCAGATAGTGGTCTTTTCCCTCAGAAAGTTACTTCTCTTTTTGTAAAGTGGTATCAAACTAATTATCTCAATACAATATAATCAAGGAATTAGTTGCAGAAGTCTATTGTACAATGTGGTAAATATAGTGAATAATAACATATTTTTCAAAAATACTAAGAAAACAGAAATGTTCTTATCATATAAAAGGTAACTGTGTAAAGTAATATATTAATTAGCTAGACTTAGTCACTCTATTTACATATTTTATAACATGGTGTTGTATACAATAAATACATAAAATTTTATCAGTCAGTTAAAGAAAAAAGTGATAGAAAAACGAAGAGACTCAGATAATTTTTTGAGAATTTAAATGAAAAACAGAATACTTCTGATGGTAAAGACTTAGAATACTAATAGTTTGTTAGTTGAGTCAACTTTTCCACATAATTTGAATTTGAGAAACCTGGAGAGGGGGAAATGAAGAGTTCATGGACACTTACAAACCTTTCTCTCAGCTGTCCAACACCTCCCAGTGAGAAGAACAGTGTAACTTCATAGGAAAGACAATTAGGTACCTGTGGTAGCTCACAGGAAAGTTTCACTTTGTTTTGTTTTTTTTTTTGTTTTTTTTTTGTTTTTTTTTTGTTTTTTTTTTCCTCCGGTACCGGGAACTGAACTCACGACCTTGCGCTTGCCAGGCAGACGCTTTTGCCACTGAGCTAAATCCCCAGCCCCGAAAGTTTCACTTTGAATATTCATAATTATTGATAAATAAATTTTCATTCATCTCATCACAGCATAGCTAAAAAATACAATGTTGTATCTTTAAAACGATAGTTCTGCAAAATTACATGATATGTCTTCCAGAAATGTTCAAAAACCCCATTAACTTGAAGTCCAAGCATTCTATTTTAGTTGAAAAGTCATCAATACCTTTACCACCACAACGACTCAGATGACAAGATTCCTGATGTTGGGACAACAGAGTCTGTTCCTCCATGAATGACAGCAAAGTTTTGTGGTAAGATTTCCAGTTTAAGCGCTGTTGCAGCTCTCTGTGTATTGTTAAACCTGTACACAATTCATCACACTGAAGGGTGCAGCTTCCATGTAGTTCAAGGAATTTACCATATGACAAAGATGAACAAGGAATTCAAAATCTTTCAGGAAGATATGTGTGATGCAGAACTGTTTCCACTTTGAGATAAATGGTACACTTGTAAAAGGAACACAAATATTCATTTTTGAGAATTTAATCAATATTATCTAAACGCTTTGCTTTATTATTTGAATAAAAGTAACAGCAGCCTCTGATTCACCCCAAGCAATACCTGTGCCACCAATTCCCTTTGAAGCAGTGTTCTGCATGCAGTTTGTCCCCAAAGAATGATGTCTAAATATCTAAGTCTATGTAGATTGTAGTGAAAGTTTGCAAACATGCTTAATAAGATTGGTTTTACAAAGATTTTTGTGGATAACTGTTTGGAATCAGTTAGTACTTTAAGCTGCTTGAAGAAATCAAAATATGAAGTAAAAAATGGCAATTGGAACAGGAATTTATATATATATATATGCATATAAGCACACTAATCAAATGACTATGTTTATGTCGACTTGAGTAAAGCAAAATGATCAGAATGATTTCAAAGATACTATGTGTATTTTCAGGGCAAGGAAACCTGGGAAGTTAAGACTGGCCACGTGACCTAAACATTCAGAGTCACACACAAACATGCTGAACAAAGCACTTACATCCCTGAGATTAGGCCCCCTAAGAGAGAGCCCATGGGAAAACTCTATGAGCTGCGGCTTTTACACAGCTGCCACAAATCTGAGTTCACAGTTTTACATCTGGTAGTAGGCGTGGCCTCAGTGTAGGGTAACAATCGCGAACCACTATGCACCTATCAGAGAAAAAAAAAAAACCGCATGCCATTAGGCACCACTGTACAGTCTGCAATGATATCTAAACACAAAAATGACCTTCAGAGGATGATAACCACTGCCTCAGATCAACACTGCAACTTTGCAAAAGTTCCTATCTTGCCTAATCTGAATAAGATTCATGAAACAGAAAATTCTGTAAATAGATTTCCAAAGTTGACCATGGGAAAAGCATAAGCAAAAGTTATGTTTCCATGATGCCTAAAAATTATAACCATATTTTCAAATATAACTTGTATTATTGCTTCAAATAGGACTAAAAAATAAAGCATTTGATTTATTTTTAAAGCAAAAACAAAGCATAAGACATAGCACTTTAATAGTAAAATTTTAAAATGCATAATTTTTGACTCTGTTCTAAAATTTAAAAACTCCACTATCAGAATAACTGAGAAGAAAAATTTGTATCTGTACTTATGCCAGAAAATGAATTACTAATGCTCCAGATTTTCTCTTCAGTCTAGGATCAACCACTCATTAACACATAGCAAGGTGATCATGTGTTTTATAATGTTTAGTGCATAGCTATGATACTAATTTTACCTCTTAGAGAAAATCTTGTTGAATCCTAGGACTGTATTATATTTTTGGATAATCTTGACCCTTTTTCTGAACCCATAAAAGTATACCTGGGAGGGCATGGTGGCGCACGCCTATAATCCCAGCACTCAGAAGGCTGAGGATCCTTGTGAGTTCAAGGTCAGCCTGGGCTACAAAGTGAGCTCAAGGCCAGCCTGAACTGCATAATGAGACCCTGTCTCAACAAGACGAAAAAAAAAGAAAAGAAAAATATGTCTGAATTGTTTATATTGAACTCCATAAAAAGTAATAAGCAAAACTATTTTTATTTCATTTTAGCAAACGGGTGAACGTTAAAGATTTCATGGGGCACATCTGGCAGCATTGTTGCTACAACACAATATTCCTTCAATTCAAATTTGCTTTGTTCAAGGAAAAGCAGGAGAAGCCTCATGTACCTTGTTGCTCTGTGAATTCTCTAGCCTGCAAGTATCTTAGAAGCTGTCAGGATCTTTGATTTATTTTGTAATTCTTAAGCTCTCTAAAAGGACCTTGACATTCTGCTTACCTTCTTCATTTCAGCTACCTATTAAACATTAGACTTTAATGATTTTCTAACTATCACTGTAAAATTGCTTTGCTCATCCTTCTGATATCGCAGAGTCTATAACACAATTCTTCCCTTTCCTTATTTGCTCAAAGGTGACACTGAGGGCATGGACATAAAAGGCCTTTTTTGTTTTCTATTCCATTCCTTGGACACATACGGCTCTTCCCAGCATCCTTATGTTACCTCAACTTTGCAAAACTGCCCCCTGACTGTAAGTCATTATGCCAAAAATGTCATTTGGTGAGCTCATTTTCTCTCTCATACACAGTGCATACAAAGCACCTCATTATACCTTGGCATGGCCTACTAAACTGCAGAGATGTGATGGTCACGGAGGAGCCTCTGCATTTGTAGCCCTGATTTCTTCATCATTTAGCATCCACTTCTCTAAGGAAAGTAATCTCTGGGATGAAGAATGTTGTAGACATCTCAAATCAAACACCCTCTCTCCTCTATTTCCCTCTACTATATCTATCTAGCCAGTGTCACATTCCTCGCATCCAACACCCTCTCCCTGAAGTCACTCTAACCCACACCTTTTACTCATTCTTTGAATCTTTAAAAGAAACCATTTGTATTTAGTAAGCTCTTTTCATATATTTCTCACCTGCTCTGGGAAAGGTTTTTATTGATCCATGAATGTCGTGACATTTCCAAGTTGATGGCAGTTATAGAATTTTTAACATGGGCAAGACTTGGTCTGGGACAAGGCAGATGACAGATGGGGAACGAGTGCTACACACATTATGCTCCATGGTGTTGGAGTATCAGAACGCACACTGTATATACCAGTGAGTCTCAGTAATAGATCGACCTCTGAAAGTAAGACTGAGTTGAAAATGACACAGTAGAGAAACAAATGCTTACTCTAAAGCAAAGCATTAAAATTATAAGTGAAACTTTGGGTGTAGATCTGATATTTTATATTGATGAGTAATAATTTTGGTGAAATAAGTTTCCATTTTATATATCATTAATCTGTGCAAGAATAGGTATTTTTATTAAAAGAAACACCCACTCTTTTTTGAATATATTAAGAGCACAAGAAGTTTGTAGGTAAAGGCAGTGGGATGGTGCATTAAATTATAAAGAGAAATATTAATTGAGGAGTTTGGTGCCTTAGGTAACTGAGAAGGAGAGATGAAGAAGGAATAAAATTGGAGATTGGAAGTTTACTCACGATTTTAGAAGGGAGCTAAAAATCAGGCAGTACACAACCAGTAAGAGGTAAGAGGAAAAGCTTGCTTTTATAGAAAGTAATATTTTTTGTTTTGATTTCCTTGAAATAAATGAAAATAAAATTATTCCTGGCTACAGTTTACTGGGTGGTTTATTCGCCTTAACTTTATAGTATTTGGGTAAAAAGCTTATAAATTTCCTATCATCTGTGGGCTCAAGGAGGAAGAACTTTGTGCTCAGATAATAACTCAGGTGTCTGTCATGGACAAAATTCGGCTGTTGGGGCTCCTTGCAGTGCAGTTTAGTTAGGTCATTCTGCAAATTATCTGTCCCTCCTATGTCTGTCAGTAAGGCAATCTCAAACAAGAGGTCAAAGGGTTAGGAATTTCCAGTGAATAAGCAGTCTTGGCAATCAAGCGAGCAAGAAAAAAGCGTGAGGGGAGCAAAAGCAAAGAATGCCTCCCTAATCAACTCTGCCTCGTAGCAGAGACTCATACCTAAATAATGGGAGAGTTGATCAGCATTTTCTAAATGACATGATAGAGAATCTTTTTAATCAATTACTACAGTGCAGCTATCAAAGCAATGTTACAGTTACTGATGGGTTTTAGATGCAGAGAGTACATATGTTATGCCAGCAAGGTTCAGAAATTGATCGACTTGTAATAAAATTGAAATAAACTTAAATCCATTTCCAACACCATAGTCACCATGGTATTTCATTTAGCTGATGCTGTACATTTTACATTAAAATAAAGCAACAGACATCATGTGATACAACAGCAAAGCATCATTTTTAATATTCAGATTTTCCTCATAGGTTATGATTTTTAAAATGTCTTCATAAAGTGAATAATAATTGGTTTGGGAGAAAAAAACTCCTTAATTAGGTTTTGGAAGAAAGCTTTAAAATCTCATTCTACTAGTAGCTGGCTATGAGAGAATTATTCATGCAGTCTGACAAACATATACTGAACATATATTATGTCACAGAGTGTAAAGGTGAGCTTTATCATATGTAAAAATGACAAAAAATTCTGACTTCTGTAGTTCAAGAAAATGGATATGTTATAGGCTTTGGTCATGGAACCAAGTTGCTTTGCCCTTCTGCTAGTCAATTATTATATGTATAGAATGTGCAACCTATAAAACACAAGACTACTTCCCATTATATTTTTTAGGGTTTATGAAAAAAATCCATCAATTTAAGTATTGAAGTATCAATATAAGCTTTAAAATCATATTGTAAAATCACAGACGTATTACTTAGAGAATTAACACACACAAAAGGAAAAACATTGTCCAGACAGTGATTCTTTAGTAATTCCTTAGACTTCTTAGAGTTTTTTAATCCAGTTCAACTCTCTTGCTCACTCTGAAAGTGATCAATTTTATCTGGGAAAAGATGTGCCCAACTTGCTTGCTATAGTAGATTTTGATCTGGTAGAAAATGTCTTTTTTAGGTATTGACTCTCCATTGGAGCTCTTTCTCCCCTGTGAAAAATACCAAAGCAAGTCCATTTGTCCAGGATGGGCTGGCTAAAATGTCAGGTTTCATCTGACAGAAGGAGAAAGCCAAACTGGTCAAAATAAAGAGGCAAATCTAGCAATTATTAGAGCAGCATATCAACCATCTGAACTTTTGTGTTTCAACATCTCAAAGACCACATTGTGCAGACTGATTTGCGTGTAGCAGTGGGGTTACATGGACAATGTTTTTCTCCTTACTTGGCTCAAATACACATGTGGGAAGCAGTGTCTGCACAGAACAGAATCATTCCTTCATCAGAAATCCACATTGCAATATCTCTCATTCAAGTGCAATTGAATGGAGATGGGGTGCAGCTTCTTCTCCCCTTCTTTGTCTCTATAGTTTCACTCAGTTACAGGTCTGCTGCACAGGAGTGGGATCTTACTCCACACATCTGCTCCCGATGTGTGCCTGAGTCACGCATACTTTTTTCATTACAAAAGCAACAAATATTTATTTTCTCCTTGACAGTCCCACAGAGATGTTGCAACAGAGGGAAAAACAACTGAGATTCCACCGAACTTTGCTCATAAAGAGATCGCTACAGATGCTTCTGCTGCCACTGCTAAGAAAATTGAGCAAACTTTGGAGCTTGTCCAGAATAGCGCAATGAAAATGATTGGGAAAGAGGATTTATGAATAAAGACCAAAAGAATGGATATGAGCCTAAAAAATAAAACTCTGTGGCATTATAGCATAAATATTTCAATCAAAGAATAGTAAAGAATGCTCTGAATCTGAGGTTTCCCCTAAAAAAAGCATTTGTTAGCATTAGAGAAACTTCAAAGGATCTCTGAACTCCCATCAAATATTATTTTTGCCTAAAGCGCCTGCCTGGCACGCGCAAGGTCGTGAGTTCGGTTCCTGGTACCGGAGAAAAACCAAAAAAAATATATATATATATATATTATTTTCACCTAGATCCTTAATTTTCATTGGCTCTTGGGATGCAATCATGTTTTAGTATCTAATGTCAATAGCATAAATGATAAATTTTTACTATGTCGGAAGGTAGAAGTGTAAAACCTGGATTTTTTCATTCTTTTTTCTCATGTTCTATTAGAAATTCCTTAATTTGCAAAGTGTAACACTGGACTTACATGTCAAATCATGTCTGATCTAAAAGGCAAAGAATGAACATGAATAGACAAAGCCTCATCATTCCTCTCAATCGGGTTTATAATTGAGCTACTCTTTAAACCTTATCTTTAGTTTTGCAAAGGTCTTATAAATGAATGTCATCCTGATTTGATTGACTGATTTTTGTCTCACACCCTTCATAAAGTAAACCAAAATAGCTGCTGGAAATCACTGCTGAGTTTTAGCAGTCATCAACTTTGTACTGTCACAATTTCTTGTGGGTGAGTTATAATTAGGTTTATTTATTAACTATAAAAGCTCATGAGAGAAAAAATCACAAATCATGCCACAGCTATTTTATCTTGTCACTTCTCTTAGGAAAAAAAACCATACTTCTAATCCAGTGTCATTAAGGATCATTGCTTAGAAAGGAATTTTATGAACTAAGAAGATTGACTTCATACTGTGACAGTGAATTTGCCTTTTCTTCAAACTGGCTTATTTGCTGTTTTAATTGCATATGTGTGAAATTACAAACATTCACAGGATAGGCTCTACAAAAGCATATTTGCTGCCATAATGATCACTTTCCTTATATAATCTGGTAATGGGCTTAGGAGTTATACACATTTTGAAAACAATCCTATCAAGGTGGCCTACATCAAAAAGAATATTAGCTGATGTGAATATCAGCTGCTGCTTCATGACCTTGATTGCGTTTAGATCACCTACATTCCCCTTGCCTCTGAAGAACCCACATTATGCTAATAACTCTACTTCCCAAAATATCTAACCCTCTCGCATCTAGTTAAACTAGGGCTGTATCAACAGTATGGATCACCCAAATGCTCAGGTGTTCACAGAAAATGCATCCTTTCCAATAAGTCATTTTGGCTTTGCTACTGTGAGTGTTCATGCATAAAACATACAAGCTGAACTTAAGAATTTGCAGGAAAACATGTACCCAGAATATTTCCCATGGCTTTAAAATCATAAGTTTTAAATTGTACAACCAATATAATAGAGGAACATAACATTGTTAAAACATGCAGTTACTCAACGCAATTAGTTTTCTACCTTTGGCTTAGCTAATACAATCCTAGCGTTATTCATCTTTATAAAAATATTAAATATAAATACAATATTCATTTCATCTTTATATATATAAAGCATGACTTTCTTCTCAAATGTAAACTCTCTGTGGGACAGGAAATTCAATCTCAAAATCCAACCTATTTTTTAATGTTAAAAATCAACTGACAATTTTTAAATACAAAGTACACCTGCAGTTTGAAAGTCAACCTTGAGGGAATATAAACAGAGTAAAGGGAAGCCCATCACTCTCTCATCATATGTGCAAATAGCATAAATTGACTCAAAATCTATTAAGATGAATCTTTAAAAACTAATACTTTGTGGTTCAAAGGCTACTGAGATAGGTTCTCTTCAAACCTTGACATGTTTTATCATATCTCAGAAAAGTCTGAAGGGCTCATACATTATCTGATGTTTATCTAGGTTATTGCCCCACTCTGCTCATAGTCAACCCAAGCTATTGCTTGTCAGACAGAAGCTGATAAAACCTCAATAGCATTCAAGAACCTTTTCTAGCAATATAAATACCCTAATGGTCCTCCAGAAGCATTTTTTTAAATGGAATTCCATTGTATTCGACAAATTCCTATTTTCAGAAACAGGTTTCTAACTGAATGAATAACCGTGTAGTACTATGCTTTAAAGGCTAACTACTAAGCAAGACATAGATAATGCTCTTGAAAACAGGATTTGAATATGTGTCAATTTTTAAAAAGTGATACTGATAGGAAGTCATTGTTGCATTAATGTGAGCAGGAAACACAGCAAATGTGAATAACAGATCTGAATTTTTTTTCAGAAAAAGAGGATTTTGGCAAAATTCTCAGCTTATAATTTCATTCCCATTTACTTTTAGTTTCATAAAAAGATCCAAAAATCATACGATATTGCTGCTTTCTAATAAAGCAGTCATATAATTATTTTCACCTCAAATAAAATAAAATTCTGATAAATGGTGAAGACCTAGAAAATCACATGGACAGAGAATGAGGCTCTTTTGTCACTATTACATCTCATGAATCAAATCCAGTTGATAATAAAGCACTTCATAATCTAGGCCTCTGTGGTGGCTCCAGAGAACATACTTTGAGAAGAAAATTCTCACGGAAAGTGGTTGTTTTATTATTTTCTAAATGCCTTAAAATCTTAGAAATAAAAAGGTTGTTAAAATCTTTTTTCATTCAGTTTGTAAAGGGCACAAGGAGAAATCATCTCACCCATTTCAGTAACTACCATCAAAATAACAAAAATAACAAGGATTTGCAAGGAGCACTGATGCACTGTGGGTAGGAATGTAAATTAGTAGAGCCAGAATCAATATGATGGTTCCTGAAAACATACCTACCATATAATCTAACAATACTGATATAATTGGGTGTGTATCCAAAAGGAATGAAAGCCTTATATTAAAGAGATAGCTTCACTATCTTGTTTGTTGCTGAATCCACAATATCCAAGCTCTGGGATCAACTAAGGTGTTCTTCAGTGGATGAATTCATGAGGCAAGCGTGATAATGTACACGATGTAATATTGTTCAGCAAAAGAGAAATCACATTTGCAGTAACATGGACAGAACTGAACGCAGTTTTGTTAAGTGAAATAAGCCAGACACATGAAGACAGGGAGCACATGTTTTCACTTAATTTTCAAATCTAGAAAATTGACTTTATGGAAGAACAGCAAGGAAGACTGGACATAAAAGCCTGGGGAAGCACAGTAGGGATGGTTGGATGAAGAGAATTGAGGAGGAACATCAAAAGTCAGGTAGGGGAGGAATTCTTTCTGATTTTGTATATCACAGTAGGGTGACTATAGGTTACAAAAATCTGAGATATACTTCAAAATAACTAGAAACAGAGTAGGAAAGCTCCCAATGAGAGAAAATCAACTGTAGATTTCAGGGAAGATGGTGGAGTGCTGAAGAGCAGAGAAACAGCCTCTCTGAGAGTTGGTGTTCAGACACTGGCATACAGCAATTCAAAGAAGAAAAGGTGTATAAATACATCTCAATTTTTAAAAATCAATGCTATTAGAGATCTTTTTCTTAGAAATTCCTGTTTATATTCGTGAAAGCAATCTAGTGTTAATCATGACTCTATTAATTTTGTCCTTAAGGGCCTCCCATCCCTTCTTCCAGGGAAGGCAGCTCAAATATGAATTCTTGAAGTGTGGGGTTAACACGGATAGCAGAGTAGCCTAGCTGCCCCCATAAACAAGAAGTCTGTAGTCAGCTACAGCATAGACTGAAGTGATCAATTTCTTATCTTCAAAAAACACATATTTTTGATGTTCACTGCGGGTGCCACAAGTAAACTTCAGGGAGAGTTTGATTTAAACTATCTTCTATGGAACAAGAAAACATTTTATTTTTCTTAGCAGCCATGTGAAATTGAAAAATGGTGTTGTGAGGAAAAAGAATTACTTGCTATTGTAAACTATCTGGTTAAAATAATGAAAACCTTAGAAATAAAGAATGTCAAGAAAGGTCTTTTACCTAGCTATTATGAGTGTTCCAAAAGTTCTTTATATCCAAATTACTAAGCAATGACACACACACCTAAAGTTATACTAGGTCTTCAGATTATGCATGTATGCATCCCATCCCTATACAACTGACCAGAGAAAATATACAACAATGTGTAGATAAATAAAACATTGAACAAACATAACAAAAGTGATTGATGCACTAGTTACCATTTAATGGTACAAAAGTCAGAAAGAAAATAAGAAAGAGACAAAGAGGATTAAGCTGAATATCTACTCTTTGCAAAATTACCGTTTTACTATATTTTTATTAATTACATATTCATACATCTAATGAAATCTGAACCTTAAAATGGGTAAGTGAAACAAGATATGGAAAAAGCAAAAAAGGAATACAAACATAAAAAGGTTGTGTAAATGTAAATATAACTCATTTTAAAAATTTATTCTTTCATTTTGTTGAAAGCTTATTCCAGCTAAAAAATTAATTCTGGTCCATGACAAAGTAGTTCCACCTAATATCTCAGTATTAAATCAAGGCCCATCAAGATCATACAGCTAACAATGATAGTATTGAGATTTCATCATACAAGAGTTAGAAATCAATGAGGTTCCCCCGATGGAAACTGAGTCTTTCTGAACATCTTCCATTTTAGCATATAAAATGTTTACTTTTTAAATATTGATCCAAGAAAATACATAGAAACCCCAGAACCACTTCAAGAATTTCAAGGAAACTGAAGAGTGGGTAACTTCCATCATAATCTCCTACTAGATAGATAACCTTCATAACACTTATAGCCTAAAACTTCACTTTTTCAATGAGCCTGGGGAAAACACAAAGAAGAAATATTAAGAGTTCTGGCATTAAGCATGTAATATGGTCTTGAAACTGGCCCTTGATAGCTACACTTTACTATCCACCTTATGGCATTTCTCTTCCACTGTACAGAGCTGGAACCATATCTAGAGGCATCCAGCATTTGTCAAATGAGAGGCCCTACTTTAAAAGCTGAGATGAGGCACATTTGTCCCTGGATAGTTTTATGATAAGTTGACAAAAAAAATGAGTTGCCCTTATATTAAGTTTCTACCATGAAAAGGAAGTAAAAAAAAAAAAAAAAAACCGTAATAATTCAGAAAACCATGGGGCAGAGAAGAAAAACTAAAGAAAACTGTAGTGGAATCTTGTATTTTCATTTCTAAAGGTGTCAAGACAAGTCACAAGAGGAAGATGTAAACTTTTATGAAATGTAGCAGTAAGGATTTAAGATAATCTAGATTTTATATTAGATAACACAGATGTTAAATCCATGCCCAATAGGTAACAATCTAGAGAGTAAACAATTTGAGCCTGTTTTAAAAGTATTTATATATTTTCTTTTATGACTAAATATTAACACTGAGCTAAAATAATTTATACAGCTACAAACATAGAAACATTAACCAGAAATATAATTCAAGCAAGAGCAAGTATCACCTGTCAGTTGGCTGTTATGAAAACAAATTATAATTAAAACAAATTTAGATTAATTCAATTTCTTTAAAATTCTTTGCAAACAGTGCAGCTATTTGAAAAACGAAAACTAATTTGACTTCCATTACTCACAATTAGCATTTGTTAATAAGACAAGCACTTTTTTCAAAAAAGTTATAGCATCTCTGCTTCTAAAAGTAGGATTGGCTATTATTAAATTGAAAATACAATTGCTTAACTTTGGTGCCTTAAATGCAGTGACTGAGAATTTTGAAACTGTGAAAATAACGTAGATATTCTAGGTCGTAATCTTCCTGAAGAAGTATTTTCTACTTTCTATTTCCAAATATCCTAAAAGGACTATCACAGTCTTTTAACTGAACATTTAGGATGACTCAAATACCTTCCTCTTGCTTCCTCTTAATTTTCTGTAAAAATAAATGTGTAATAGACAAGGAAAACATAGTCTGTTCCTTTAAATTTGCAAGTGGGTGACAAGTTCTTCACCTTCAGAGAATGAGACTAAAGAATAAAAGAAAATCACCCCAAGACTAATACCTGCTTAAAAGTTAATTCTTTTTTTGACATTTGTTTTGGGCAAATGAAACTTTACTTTAATTCACTGTGCATTTCTACTGGGTTGTCACAGACTTCCCTCGACTCCCCGATTTCTCTTCTGCAGCACTTGGGAAGCCCCACTCAACACCTCTGTGGTTCATTTGTCTCTTTCTTTCCCTCTCTTCACGTTCAAAGGCTCTTTAAATCCCTTTTCTTAGTACAGATTCCCATGACTAAAGAATACAAAAGAAAGAAAGCTAATCTTTCTGTCCTTAATTTCTTTTCTTACTAGCACATTTCTACCGTACAGCAAAACCACTCCTGGATTAGTGCTTGTACTTTAGCACTTTCCTATCAGTACGTGCATAAAATGAGCTATAAATGCTTCATTCAAAATAGATGGTGACTTTTCAGCTTTATAGAACTACCTTTTTTATATGTTAATCCATAAAAGTTCTTTTCATTTAAGATGCCTTGAGATCAGGGACATTATCATTTGGAAATAATTTTGTGGATCCCACAGAAAATGTCCATGTGACATAATAAACAGTGTGATATAGCATTTGGACTAAATCTGCTCAGCACAGTATCCGAAAGATTGCAAAGTCTTAGAGATAATTTTTGTGTGCAATTGCTATGATTATACTTAGTTTAAAACAGCAGCAGGTATTCAGGGGCCAAAGCAAAGTAAGAGCTCCATGATGTTAATATAGCTTTTAAGACACTGAAAAAATATACTTCTCGACTATAATGTCGGCAGTGATGAAATTTGGGGCCTAAAAAAGAAGCTAAATAAATTGGTTATATTGATCCTCCGTTTAAAGGAGAAAAGAAGGACTATTAGGCCTCCTAGGAATTTCAAATATAGAATGTAATTATTTACCCCATGCCCTTTAGGTGTTTGTCTTCATGTATATCCATCAGAGCTAAACTGAACTGATCGCTGTCCCCCAATATTATGACACCACCATCTGAGAGATCCAGTTGCTCATCCACTTTAAGGGACAACACTTCCTCAGTGAGCCATAGGAATCTATGAGCCATAGGAATCCATCTACAAGTTAGGGTACATATCAGGAGCCTCAGTGACTCTTCAAATCTAGCAATCTACTAACAATGTATGAAGTAAATACTGGTAATTTTACGTGTACTACTTAAGTGAGGCTTCATGATAACTGTAACCAATAACTGGAGGCACCAATTAGTTGTTTCTATTTTACAGACTAGAAAATGGGATAGCAATAAATAATTTACCTGAAGTTTGATTGCCTAAAAATAACAGGACTAGGATTCAAAACCAAAGACCATTTTTACACTTTCTTTTTGTTCAAATTTCAAGAAAAACTGTGATATGAATATTATTAGACTTGATTGGTGCCTGAGGATGATCTGTTATTGAAAAAAATCAATTAAGGTAAACACAATTATTTTCAGATAGATATAAAGCATACAGGTACTGTGAAATAAAATAAACTATAAATGGAATGCTTAATGTTTTTATATTTGGCCAAACTTTTTCTTTCAGTAGGTATCTTATTCTATATTCCCACAAACCAAGGTGTAGGTTTAGCTGTGACATCTCAGATTCATCACACATACAATCCTCTGGGTGATTGTGCCTCAACAGTCTATCCAAAGAGTAGATAGAGAAGTGGGTACTATTTTACTCATAGACTCCTATGGCTCCCTGAGTAAGTGTTGTCCCTTGAAGTATTACATCTATGGGACTTTGGGTGATCATGGCTCTGGGCTGAGAAAGATTGTATATTCCTAGAGAAATCCCTTGATCAGAGGCTCAGAGTGACACTGGTGCTTAATGTGGGGTGCTGTTATAGGGCCAGGGCCTTCCCTCCTGAGATTATAAATGAACAGGGCAAAGAGATGGATGGAGAACCAAGCATTACCAGGATCTGCTAGAGCTACAGGCAGAATACACAAATCCTTGTTTGGAATTTGTCATAATTTTTCTGCTGGAGCTATTCCATATTTCCTATAAGTTTTCATCCATTTAAAGTGAAATGAAAAACTAAAGATACTTTGAAATAAAAACAGAGAGTATTTTAGGTTATTGTTTTATATACTTCCCAAAAACATTTATAATCATTTTATTTTCCATTAATTCCACAGAAATTTTTGTAGAATGTTCTATACTAAGTCAATCAACTCAAACAACTTTCTCCTGGTCTACAGTATTTCTACAATACACAGAATAATTTCTTCAAATAGATATTACTTTTGGCAATATGCACCATAACCAGTACAGTCACTAAGGCAGATGAGTCATCTAGCCTTTTTTCTTTCTTTGGATATTATATAGTAATTTTACTAAAGGACTTGAGACCATGGTTTGACCTTGTGGGTTTGTTAAACAGAAACTTATTTTTAAATGTAACTGGTATTCACTGGTTCCATGGATCTGATTCTTAGTCCTAGAAAGGTGCAGCATGGTTATTTCCTTTTTAAAAAGGAAACTATGAAGAAAAAACATGACCTACTGTGTGGCCTAGGAATACAACACCATTGCCACATATGCTACACTAATATCACCCTATGTTGCAGCCATGGCTAATTGATGAGGAGAGTTTCCTACATATCTGAAAAGTGAGGAACTAGATTTAAAAACTTTAGTGAATTAAAGAAATCCTTTAAAGTATTGATGTATCATAAATTCAGATAATCACAGACTTAAAGACTGAAATATATAACTTTTATGAGAATCAATTACACAAGTCAAACACTAGGCAAACATACAAAGTGGGTAAGTCACCCAACTTTGTTGTACTGCCTTTTCTTGAAACTTTTCCCATAGTGAGGCATCCTAGCCTCGCTAGGGAAAAGTGAGTGTTATGGACCCTCCTATTTGTGTAGTATGGCATATTGGCAGGAAGTTGTGCCTCCTAAGATTTCCTTTTCACTCCCCACTTGGATCTAAATGGGCTGTATGACTATGTTTTAATGCTAGCCACTGAATGGAAGCAATATGTATATTTTTGAACCAGATATTTGGGAAATGAGTGTGCCTTTTCCTATCTTCTGCTATCTGTTAGCTGAGCATTGAAACTCAGGGTCCTGGAATATGACGGCTTCTTCAGCTTTGTCTCTGGATGACTGAACAGATGGATTATGATCCGTTCCTAGCCTACTGTTTAAGCTGGAATGATCTGAAACAATGGCATGTGTTTCTCCAAATGTTTTCATTTCCTTCAGTATAGAAAAAAAGCATAATACTTAGCCTTCTTCTTATCTTAGGTATGATTTGTGAGATCTGGCTTTGGGTAGAATTGATGTATACTATTTCCACACCAATCCAGAAAACTTCTTCCATGATTACACATCCTGACTACCCTTGGGAAGGCTCCCAGAGATTCATGTTGAAGATGGGAAGAGTCTGGGTCCCAAAGTGACTAAGTGGAAGAGTTGAATTCATGGGGATTTGTATCTGTATTAGTAATACATTGAATTTTAAAGTTGTTTACGTCATCTTTTGAATGATGTAGAAATTGTAAGCATGAAGTAGGATGCTGCCATAAAATAAGGATAAAACATGTATACTTCATTTTATTGTCAGAGCGTAGCTGATGAGGGGATAAGTACCACAAGCTGAATGATTGCAGCTTCATACTGTATACTGCACACATTTGGCAAACTATCTCCTACACCTCATGCCTGTTGAGCTTGCTTTAGGGGAAAAAGTTAGAAAATAAGGCATTACTAGTACATGTTGGTTGTTTTGGCAATATATTGAAAGAAAGAAAACCTAAGGAAAAAAATCTGACAATCAAAAAATTAAAGCTAGAAAATGTTGCCTTCCTTTTCCCTTTCAGATACCAACTAGTAAGAGATAGAGCTCAGAAAAGCTTTTGACTCAGTAAACCTTCTCAGTGGAGCAGAGAGATGCAGTTTTGTCCTCAAATTTAAGTTAGGGATAAAACCTCCTAATGTCAGTCCTAGGAAATGAATATACTGTACCAAATAATTCCAAAGCCCAATGGGATACCAAAACACATGTACATTGCTTACAGTCCAGTGCATTGACAAAATGGGCCTCTGCCCTATGGAGTCACTCGTATTTCTAGATTTTGTCAGCCATGTGGCTCTGGCATTCTCAAGAAGTTGCTTTTAACATTTCAGCAAGAGAAAAGAAAGCAGAGAGTATCAGACAGGTAAAATTTGGCTATTTGTGGACAGGGCAGGATTCAGTCTTATGATTTCAGTGTAATCAAAAAGATGTATGAAAAGATGTAGTCTTTCTATGTGCCAATAAACTTGTCATGGTTTAGATATAAAATCTCCCTCAAAAGGCTTGTTTTCAGAGGCGGGGCCTGATTGGAGGGGGTGTTATGTGACCAGCAAGAGTACGTTCTTGTTTCTGGCTCTTTCCTTCTCTTTCTGCTTCCATGCTGCCATAAGGTTGAGCAAATTTCCTCCACGGCCTCATCCTGCCATGCCAGTTGTACCTTGGAGCCAGCCAGCCATGGACTGAATCCTGAGTACCATGAGCAAAAATAGTCCTCTCCTCCTCTAAATGGCAAACTTGATGTATCTTGCCCAGCAATAGGAAAACTAAGTTTCAGTTTCTGAAGGCTGAGGTAATTGCTGGCCTTTGCTAACTTTCAGATGCATTACTTTAATCTCTGCCTCCATCCTCACATTGACTTTTCTTTTGTTTGTGTGTATGCCCCACACCTTCCTCTGCCCTTCCAATGACATTTCCCGTTTGACTTCCGGCTCACCATTCAACCTACTATAAGCACTTAGCCTATACAATTGACCAAGCTTTGAAGCTTTAATGCAGAAACACAGCGTTATAGCTGTATTTCCTCAGAAATGCAGCATTGCTTTCTAAAAGAGAAATCATTCTTTACAAACTGTAGCAATCTAAATGAATTTAACTGAACCATATGTGAATATTGATGATTATATTTGTCATTTTTAGCTTCATTCTTAATAATATAAAATGTCTTATGTAAATAAATTCACTTAAAAAGACAACATGTTAAACAATTAAAAGAGCACAATGTTAGTAAGCAGTAGAGAACTTCCTTGAAATCAACAGGGCTTTCCGGATTTCTTTGAAAACATGGGTTGAAGGCTTGGTTGCCATTTTGATGGGCTTGAACCATGAGGACTCTAACTTCATCACATTCAATAATCCATTGATAAGTTCATGAGTGGGCTGTTAGCAAGTGGCGCCTATTGGGAGGAAATAGATCACTGTGGGATTCCCTTCCACTCTGGTTCACCCTTATTTTTGCTGTACTTTCAGGCTGCTGTGAGGTAGGCAGCTTTCTTCCACTCTGTATTTTTGCCATGATGATTGTGCCTTCCCACAGGCCTAGAAGCAACAGAGCCAAATGACTATGAACTGAACCTCTGAGACCATGAGCCAAAGTAAACCTCTCCTGTTTTAAGTTGTTCTTTTCAGATACTTTGCCACATTGTCAGAAAGCTGACTAACATAATAGCATGTGTTAGGAAGTTATGATTTGACAGAGCATCCTTTGACTAAGTCAGAATCAATTAAGCATAAACTAAATCAAGTCGAACAAAGACATGTTACTGGTCTTATAAAAATCTGCACCAAAGGGAAATATTTAAGGATTTCCTTATAGGCTCTGTTTATACTTAGAATTTTCCACCTACATATTCATTATAGACATTTTACTAGACATGACTGCTGTAATGACTTATGTTAATTCATATTCATTTTAAGTTAAACTTTATTTTAAAAAATATGTATTTTTGCATATTATAAAAATAAAGAATTAAGGCATCAAATAGCAGGATTAAATCTCATTCTTATGAATATATTAAACCCAAAATCTTCCTAAAGTCAACAGAAGGGAAAGGAAATTAATGCATTACTGATATTAATTTTAAATCTCTTCTAATTCCCAAATGTATTTATTTTATTTGTTTATTATTCTGTGATTAAAGGCTGTAGTAAAAGTAAGTTTATAATATTTCCCTTTTTGTGCATCCATCTGTACTTGCTTACTTATGTGAGCAGAAGGTTATAAACTGAACATTAATAATCAGTTAAGTATACAAATTTTCTTCCATATTTTGACCAATAAAACAACAACCACAAACAACAACAATGAGCTGGGCATGATGGCACATGCCTGTAATCCCAACACTTGGGACGCTGAGGCAGGAGTATCATTGCGAGTTCAAGACCAGCCAGGGCTAGAAAGTGAGCTCAAGGCCAGGCTGAACTGCATAGCTAGGGCCTATCTCAAAAAAATTAAAAAAAAAAATTCTTTGGCTGATGATCAACTTTGTATTAAACTGTGGTAGTTAACATTTTTATATTTTCCTCATCTTATTTTCCATTTACCCTAATTAAACACATCCAACAATCCTCTTGGTGATGGCAACGCCATTGTTCCATAGGTCACACTTGCAATAAGACACTATAGTCTGCATAAATAGAAGTGGAAATTCTTAAGACAAATCACATTTGAGATCTTGCCAAACAGTGCCAATTATTGAGATCATTGCTCAGACCTAACTTGGAGGACTATTTACCTGACATCCTGCAGTATATTCATTCTTATTTGCCAAAATGTTATCTATGCAGATCTCCTAGCCAAGAATTTACTTACCAAAAAGAGAAGTTACTGGAGGCCACAATCTACCAATTATCTTCTTTAGAAAACTTGAAAATGTTATTCATTATTGCATGCACATATATAAAATAGATTTACAGGTAGGGGATGCTTAAAAGTACAACGAGAAAATTGAAAACACTACTAAGAACATAAATGTTTGAAAGAAGCATTGAACAGCCTCAGCAATTTCTCAAAAATATGTCTTCGTACCTGACAATAACATAGTTATTTAGAGGGAACATGTCCTCAAGGCTAACTATAAGTGTATTGGAATCAGAATGTCTTAGTTTGAAACAGAATTCTTTGATTCAGGAACCATGTGATCTAGGATAGTTAACTATTCCGTGTCTTGGATTCTTCACAGCATCTTCTACTTCAAAGATTTGTATTAGTATTTACTGCAGACCAACACGCACAAAATAACACAAACAAAGAAAAATAAGCATTTCTTTATCACTCATTGCTCTGCGGAATTGTAGATTGGCTGGAGGCATCTGCGGATTATGTGTAGGTCAGTTCCATGTGACTATTTCTGAGACCTGGGTGGGAAGTGCAGTATCTATCAGGAAACATATTTCCCTCATAAAGTAGTCCCGAAGCAGAAACTGTTACTTCTTTAGACCCACTTCTACAAATGACAGTCACTTTAACTCACACGTTATAACCAAACAAGCCATATGCCAGGCCCAGCATTCAGGCATTATATAAGGATGCTCTCTTCCAAAAGGTGGTAAGAGAAAAGGCAGTGACTAATATTTAACAATAATTTTACTGGAGATTTCTTAGGTGTTTAAAATGCACTGCAAAGGGTTGGAAAGTGATATATAGTAAGTACCCATTAAATTCCTAGACAAGAGAAACCTTTAAAGCAATACAGAGGCAGAATCTGGTTGAGTGCTCGCCAGCTGTTTTCCTTCTGCTCTGGGACATACAGCTCGCCCATACTGCTCAGTTGCTCTTACAGGTAGGGGCAGCTATTTGGCTGAGTTCTGGCCAATGGTCTGCTGAGCCTCAGCCTGGCTCACAGAATGTGTTCTCCTTTTCTCATCCACAGGCTTAAAGTAAGAGTTCCAGAGAGAGATGCAGAGACTCAGGTACAGACCATCCAGCAGAATTTTTGTGATGAAAAAAATGTTTATTAGCCACATGCTCCAGTAAAGTAGCTGTTATTAATTAGATGTATAGATATTCAACTCTTTAAATGTGGTTTCTGAAGCTGAGGAGCTGAAATTTTCATTTTCATTGATAACTACAGAGACTAATGATTACCATGTCGAACTCTGTTGTTCTAGGGAAAGAGAAACATCTTGGAGGGAGCCTGAAAGACTGCATTGGAACCACCTGGCTACCACTTAATGGGAGCTAGAGAAAACATTGTGCTGTAATAAATCACTGAGTTTTTAACGTAGTTTGATGAAGCTGCTAGCCCATTGTTATGGTTTAGACTAGGTATGCTTCCTCTGAGACTCACAGGTTGCGTAAATGGTCCCCTGTGAAGCAGCGTTCAGAGCTGGGGCCTTTGAGATTAGATGATAAGGACTGTGATTTCACTGACAGATTGACCCATTGATAAATTTGCAGCTTCCGAGTCCACTTGAGCACAGGGAAACCTTTAGGAGATGGGGTCTTGTTGGAAGAACTGGGTTACTAGTGTCTGCCTTACAAGGAGGCATCTTGTCCACCACTCCCCTCCTCTTCTTCTTAGCAGACATAAGATGAGCCACTTCACTCTACCATGTGCTTCCTTTCATCCATAATATTCCACCTTGGCAGAGACCCAAAGGGATGGAAATAAGCACCTATAGACTGACACTTCGGATACAGTGAGCCAAAGGTAACCTTTAGACATGTAAGCTGATTTTCTCCAGTATTTTGTCACAGCAATGAAAAACTGATCAACACATCTGCTCTAGTAAGGGACTACAAATAGCAGAGGTTTTAGAGTTCAGTTTTTAGGCTTCAGAGACACAGAGTAGGGTGATACCCTCACTTACATTTCCTAAGTGCACAACATTGGGCAGCTTTACCTATTCAGTGGGACTCTTACCAGAACCTAATAGTAATGTTGTGTGAGGATCAAATAATCTGCTGTGCAATGTCTTTAGAATGATAGCTAAAATACAGTAAAGAGATTTTTAAAATAATACTTATAATTATTGCTACCCACTTAAACAGCTGAAAATATGCATCTTTAACTTAGTTAAATTAGTCAACTAAATTTACACAGGATCGATGGGTTATCACAGTGTAAGATCACATTTCAGTATTATATCTGGGACTTTAATAAACTTCACAGGAAAAAAAAAAAGAACTCCAACTATGTTATAAAAATGATTAAGGAGAGGGAGTGCCCTAAGGAGACACACTAATTCATAATAGTAAAAATTTATACCATAGATGAGAAACCATTGAAAAGGAAATAATGTAGCATGAAAATTTAAAAGAGCTTTGTTTTGTTCCAGGATAATGTTCTATTAATACCACCATCTCAATTTGATAATGATTTGTTTCAGACAGTCAGCATTTTGAAAATATACAAGTGTGGGTAGATGTCCATGCAGCTTGAGAGGAAAGACAGTGGAGGTGGAAGTAGGGTGAGGAGTTTGTGACAGGATGCTTACAACTAAATAAAATGCAAATTAAGCAAATTATTGTGGAAGTGTGAAATTTCCATAATAATTTAACAATTACCATGAACATAATTTCATATGCACTTTAAAGCAACATTTATCATCAACTTAGAAATGCTTTATTTCATCTAATTAAAACAAAGCTTAATGCATTTTATGATAGAAATTTACACTAGAAAGTAATACAATCTAAAATCATATTTATTATGTCTCAAAGCAAGTGACTTGTTTTTAGGAAAGAAGAAATCAGCCCTCCAAATGATAACTCCAACTGTAGTCTTGTTAAAACATGAAAAATTATTATGTGCTTATGGTAATAGATCATGGTTTTAAGGCACATATACTTTGAGTGGGACATTCATATTTTTTTAGATTGGCATATATCCCAAGAACATTTCGAATATTGACTTTAAGTACCCATTTTACAGTATTTGAAATAGAAGTCACCAAAGTATTATAGACACGAGTAAATAAACACATTTTTTTAATGAACTTCTTTATTGGGGGGGATATTTTTGTTTTGTTTTTGTTAAGCACATATCTCTACATAAGCAATTAGAAATCATCATCCCCTTAGAACATCTCACCTAGTTTCATGGCTTAAATATAATCAATATGCCAATGATTTCAAAATTTATATTTCCACCCCTGGCCAAATCAGTCAGCTTTGCTCAGACAACAAATACCCATAATATACTAGTGGCTTTCAGCCACATTTATTTCGTGTGCACAGTACTGCAAATCCACAGCATGGATGGACTTGACAGGAGCATCCTTGTGTCATGCATCTTCTCATTTCAGCTACTATGCTTGAGGATAGGGGAAACTGAGACATGTCACTTGCAGAATGGAGGACAAAACAAAAGGGCCAAAACAAACCATGCACAGATACTTTCTGCTTTTGCCCAGACGCAGCAAATTTCAGGATTGTGTATTTCCTGTTATCCAAAGCCATTCAGCTGGCCCAAACAAAAGTAATGGACTTCCAAGTTCTCTACACAGGGAAAGATAACCAGAGAGAAGAGACAAATTCTTATGAACAAGTAACCCCATCTGCAACACCACCATCTCTTTGAACGATGGATTTGCAAGGACACTAAAAGTGCTTTATTACTCTGACTGGATTTTTATGAAGTATATCCTCCTATCATGTCCAAAATCACAATTTTGATTTCCAGTGCCCTCTGCAAACTATACACCACTGGACTGGCCTTCCTGTCTCAATAAATGTCACAACTTTCTAGTCTATTTCTGAACACCACTCCTTGACAGAGTACGCCATCAATATTTACAAACCCAAATTTAGGAACTGGATTGATTATTACACTGAGAGAAAAATTGTGTCTTTATACATTTTTATAAATTTGTATCATGGAAACTTTCAAATATATGAAATACAGAAAGTGATATAATGAATTCCATGCTCCAGGTTCAATAATTCTCAAACTCAATGATAATCTTATTTCATAAAACCTCACTGACTTCCAACTCCCCACAATTTTCCAAAACGTTTTTTTTCACATTCCAGATATCCTGTTATTTCACACTTGATAGTAAAATGTAATGATAGTAGTATACTTAAATCATCAGATAAGTCATTTCCTGTTCTTGGAACCCTGCAATAAGTCCCTACAGCTATTAGAATAAAATCTAATTTCCCTTCTACCTATACAATCAGCCCACACATGCCTGTCTAAACTCTGTTCTGTCATTGCTGCCATCAACCACATCAAATAAATTCTTGACACACTGGAATTTCTGATCATTAAATGTTCCCTTTACTTTCAAAGCTCTCTCATGAAATTGTTACATAGCTACTATTCAAAGCCTTCTTGTTATTTAAGGTAACTATCAATCTGAAGTAAAATCCCAGCTACTGTATAAGCAAACCTTTTAAAAATTGTTTTTCATAATATTTTCATAATCTTGGCTATATTTTAGCTAATTACCTTCTGTTTGTTCACTCTACTAGGATACAAAGTGCTGAAAGAGGCAGATTTGTGTTTTTTTCTACCACATCTTTGTGTGTGGAACCATACCCACTCTATTGGACTTGGTTAATAGATATTTTAAAGTGATGACTTTGGTTGTATAGGTTGATGAATTTTCTGCTACTTCGACCCAGTACATTAGTATTTCCATTTAAGGAATTATAGCAGCTTCATTAAGTCATATGGCTTTTGCCTCTTGCAACATAGCCATGTGCTAGATTTAGAATTACTAAACAGAAATAAAGGAATGCTGCCTGGCTGTGTGTTGATGTATTTGTGTCTTATTGAAGTGAAAAATGAGGTGTAAAATCTGGAGTAAGAAATGCAGAGGGCACTGAAGAGCAGTAAAAGACATATCTAGGGGCTGGGGATTTAGCTCAGTGGCAAAGCACCTGCCTGGCAAGTGCAAGGTTGTGAGTTCAATTCCTGGTACCGGAAGAAAAGACAAAAAAAAAAAAAAGGACATGTGTAACATCCCTCTTGAGACAATATTTAAGGGAGTTTGAAAATAAAAATGAAAAATCAAAGATTTCAAGTTATATTTTTCTTTTTGTTGTTTTCCCATATAAACCCAGTTCCAACATATCTAAGGCATTTGTATGGACGTTCTACTTTTCCTTTCCTTCTTTTATTAGCCTACTTCTCAACACAAGACCCCTAAAAATCATCATCTTCAACTAATCTTGGACAACATTTAAAGCAAACTGGACAAGCAATTAAATAAAATATATAAACCATAAGCAGATATGTAAGGAGGGTTTGAGAAATGAGAAACCTTGTTAACTTTCCCATTGTCTCTGTCCAAAGGAGGTGTCAGTAATACCATCTTGGCAAATGCAGTCATTTTACAACCTTCCAGCTAGATGAGTTCTTTTAAGATCCTTGTTGGGAGAAATTTAGGAGTTGCTAATGGCTAAATGTATTTTTGCAATAAAAAGTGAATTACTAAAGAGATTTTAATTATGAATCAAGTTTCTTTCTACCCATCTGAGATGGAACAAAATATTCCTCAGTTCATTCTTAAGTGAATAAAAAGATGGGGAAGTAAACTTCTTGTTATTAGCATCAAAACATTAAACTAGAAAAAAATAAAGACCTCATCTTGCAGATGAATTTAGCATATGTCAAAAGAAAATAAGGAGAAAGTCGGTTAAGGTGACGCCATTTATCAGTTTCCCTATCTTCCTCTGTTTGTATTCTGCACGCACACAGAGATTGTAGTGTGGATTCCAGGTTAGGAAGAGAACTCAATCATCAGTGTAAGAGGTACAACCCTTTCAAACTCAGCCACGCAAAGTTGTGATTCTCTTTATTTTCTGTACCTCAAACTGTTTTCAATCTGAATTCTGTTCCAATCCGGAGGAAAAAAAAATAATTTTCCAATTTCAAGTGAGATAAAGGATTACTCTTCCCTTTTCCCTTCTTCCCAGAGTTGCATCTGAATAACAAGATCGCTAACGTGAACGATGGCATGGGAGACAGTGGCATCTTGTGTTTCATCAAGATCTATCTCCCACAGTGACATTCACTAAGATGTATCATCCAATCTCATTTGTAGAACTAATGTTCTATCATGGCATCATTTGAGATACCCAACTTCCACATGGTCATGTATTGTAGAGTCTGTATCACATATGCCACTGTGAGTCCCCTCCAATTTTTAGTTTGGTTTTGATTCACAATGCTATGCTAACTTCATCCAGAAAAACCATCTGTCTCTACCATACCTCTTACTGGTACATGGAGAACTGATGTAACCTTTTCATTTTCACTCTTCTTTGCCAGGAAAACACATAGAACATAGATGATAGATTTTCTTTGATTGCAGATTGTTCAAAGTACCATGGAGTTATTATTATTCTCCATCAGGTTTAACTAAAGTTATCGAGGAGGGGATAAGAAATTTGCATCAATAACTTGGTTGCTAACCTTGTTCCTTCAGGTCTAAGGATTTTTGTCTAGACAGAGCTCAGAGAAAATCTTCTTCTGTGTGAACATGTATTCGTTTCCTTATATTTTGTTGATTTATACCTGAGGCAGAACCTTTTAAAATACAAGAGGGAAGAAATTTAGGTCTGTTCTTTTGTTCTGCTGTTCTTCTGAGGCCATTTTTTCCTGCAGCAACAAGTTCTTCTCATGTAGCTGTGCAGAGTAAGGATGAAAAGTGCCTAAGGATACAAAGGAACTTGGCATTTAATCTTTCTCAATGTTTTACTATTTATCAATATTACCTATGGCTTAGTTTTCCCAACTTCATTACTTAACTAGTGACACATAGTATTAGTCTCTATACTACTCATCCAGAAAACTTCTAAAACTATAGTTTGAATTTGTTTCATGTTGGACTTTCCTTTTGTTTGTGTAGAAAGATAACATACAGCAATTAAATATCCATCGCATCTAAAATTTTTGTTATATCAGTAAAATAGTGGATGGACTCACCAGAATATACTCTTAAAGCCAACTGATGTTTAGCTTACAGAATGGAAGCTTAAATAAGAAATTTTATTTTTTTTCTGAGGTAGTAGTATTTATTCATGAATACTCACTTGTTAAAATATTTTAAGTGAAACTGAAAATTATTCAAACAGTGTTACCAAGGTAATTAGCGAGGCTGTTTCAAACAATTATGATTTTATAGAGAAGCAAGTAAAAGCCATTGTGTTCCTTGCCATATAAAATTCAAAAACTAAAGTCAACTCAAGCCTTTCATCTTGTGATAAAAGTAATCTACTAATAGTAATGAGTATATAGAATCGTGTTGACTTACAACCTTCAAGGTGGATTTAATATTCAGGTTCATCCAGTACTCACAGTAAGTCTATGAAGTCTGAAAAGTGATAAGTAGCTAAATGATAAGCAATTAGACTCACGCAATGTAAAATACATACTTGAGGTCACAAACCATAGATATTTTAAAGAACTAGAACTATGTGTCCTGAATGATAATGTAATGGTTTTCTACTTACTATCACTTTCAAAATTATTGTGAAAAATAGGGACAAGAACTTTAACTTTATAAAAAGATGATTTCTACTTCTTAGCAGCATCACTTATTTAAGCATTCTTATAAATACTGTTACAGGCCTCAGAGATTATGATTCTTGAAGATTTCAATAGATTTCCTCATTTTCTGAAATGTGCTAATCTGTAATATTTTTAAAGGACATATAGTCTATTGATAAAAATTCTTGCAGTGTAATTTACACTGCTAAAATGTTGGCCAAAGTATTTTCTGATATCTTGGAAAGGTAAACATACATGTACTTAGTCTTCCTTGAAATAGCATAAATCACGAGGTGGTCAAATCATCAAATCATGATTAATGAGAATTTATTGTATACCAACTTAGGAGTCCTCGATAAACGATTCTCCTTCTCTTTTAACTCGATTGACTAATACAACAGTGAAGAATGGATGCTCTGATAAAGAGCTTGCTCTCATGATGGGGATTCAAGTGACTGCTTTATCCTCCCAGATTTTCAAAGAATTGAGCAAATACAGAATTCATTGCAGTTCTTCAAATAAAACTAGAAGGAAAAAAGATCAGTTCAATTTCTATAAGCGAGATATTGGAATTACTTGAAACAGGCTTGTGGTAGCTATTCTCTGGGGAGAATAGTTGTTAACTCAATAGAATCAAGTCCTGAGATGGAGGGGGAGAAAAACAAACCAATCAACGCTAATGGTTCCTGATGAACCCAGATTAAACACAGAGATTGGTGTGGTTTAAATATACTCAAGGGAACAGTCCTTCAGATAAGAGTATCAATTTTCACTCTGGGTCAATAGGATGAAGAGTGTGTGGTTAAAAATCAGATATTGCAAATGTATACAGCTTGAGGCAGGATGCCTGCTGGAGAGGAAAAAAAGACATTCAGCAATCGTAAGAAACTCTCAGAGCCCATGAAGAATTAAAATGATCATAGCCATAGAAAGTATTAAAATTAATAAGGGAATTAAGCAAGGTAGACAGTTAAAACATGTGTGCAAAACTCACCAGCTTCTCCATATGACTCCACCTTAGAAAATGGAAAATATTATTAATATTTCAGAGTATAACTTCCTCAAAAGTATGAAATTAGTAAATGAGATAAGCACCGTAATAAAGAGACATGACTGTAGATGGATAATGCTTAAATATTGTAAAGTTTTAAGATATTTATTTCCCTTAATTTCTAGGTTTAAAATAAATCCTATCAAATATAAATATTGCATTTAATTCTTACAAAATGATATTAATATATCAAAGGACATATTAAGAAAAGGCAAATGAATTAAAAGATTTTTCTATAAGGATGTTCAATGCAGCATTGCTTAAAAGGTTTAAAAATCTAATAACTTGAATATTTAAATTAATTACACAGCATCTGATGGCTGTAATTTTCTGGTCCTTAAAATTTTTTTCCTAATACATTGTTAGATAAGTCATAAAGTGGTATTTATAATAATGACTTTTATTTTGAAAATACTTGACATATAGTATATTTGCATATATTTGCATATAGTAAAAACACTGAAGCAAACCCTCATTGCTCCCACATGAGGGCAGACAAAATGCCCATGACAGAAGTGAAGAGGATTTCAAGGCCTTTTTTGAGAAATACACTGTGAGCAATCAGCATCTTTCATAATTGGCCCTATCATTCCTGTATCCCTACTCCCTCCTTCAATTTGATTCCACAGAACTTCTCCAAAGGAATAATTATTGATTTTCCCATTCCATGTATATTTTTATATCCACGCATGTGTTTATTTTATAATATTTGCTACCACTGAAATTTTGAGGCTGGAAGGGAAATCTGTTGCACGCACTTACTCTGTAAGTCTAAAATAAATTGGGAAAATTCTGGAAATGTATTCTGTCAGCAACCATTAATAGTGACACACTCATATTTGCAGCATTTTTGATTAAGTTGTAAAATTATAAATGCTTTTTATTTTCCTTCCTAAACTCACCCATGGTAGCTAATTTTTTTTTTTTTTTTTTGGTTCCAGGGATCGAACTCAGGACCTTGCACTTGACAGGCAGGTGCTTGTGCCGCTGAGCTACATCCCCTGCCCTGCGTTGCTTTTATAATAATAAAATCCACAATATTTGTTAGGTTTTAGTATCCTTAACAATAATTTTTTTATTCAGAAAAACTAAACACATTGTTAAAGTGTTGTTGGCACTGTCCTATATGACTTAAAGAAATAAAATGGATGTTTTCTCATATGACTACACAAAAACCCTTGACCACACCAATGTATAAGCTGATATTGAACTAAACAAAGCACAGTATTAGAGTATAAATTACCTTTGAAGATAAAACCCTGCCAAATCCATTTTGATAACCTGACATGCAGCTATCCCAGCGCCTTATACATGGTACACAGTGAAACTGACCTGAGTTAAGCTCAAATATTTAAGATTGACTTCCTATACATCTCAACCCCATTACATGAATGACCTTGTGCATCACAGTTTGATATACTTGGGTGATATGGGTTCTACCTTCTAAAACATTTTAAGATTTTTGAGAAAAACTAAATATCAATATTTTAAAGATAAGAACTTAATGGCATAGTATCAGGTTAATAACTTTCCTTAGTTATTGAGGGCTGATCAGGTTTGCAATGTCTTGAAACAATATATGGTAAAGGTTAAATAAAAAGAGACAAATGGAATGATTTCAGGGTCCCAAAGTGATCAATTCTCATATGAATACAATTCATATGATCAGGGGCTGGGGATTGAGCTCAGCGGCACAGTGCCTGCCTGGCAAGCGCAAGGTTGGGAGTTCAATTCCTGGTACCAGTAAACAAAACAAAACAACAACAAAAAAATGCATATGATCAGTTCTCATATGACTACACAATTCTCACAGAATTCGAGATTTTCTCAGGGCTAAAACCAAGACCTCTGGGTGGCCCATATTTATTTGGTTATCAGAAGAAGGGAGGGGAGTACTTAAGAAGGGCAGAATCACTCAAGGACTTCTCCAAGCAAGGTATTAAGTTATCCACCCAGGAGTGCCCGAGGCTATAGTCTTTTATCTAGTTGAGATTGGATCCAGGTCTCCTTGGCTGTGATCTTATCTAATCCTTTGAGGCTTTCAGGTTTCATACACCACTACAGGTTTTAGTAGGGATTGGTGACTCACAGAGGTTCACTTACTAGGAGTCCACTAATTCCAGACAAGGAGTCTAGGCCTTGGATAGATTCACAAGTGAACATAAAAAGCCAGTTGATTAATTTAAGTCCTGCTCAGGTCTGTTTTGAAGTGGTATCCATCAGCATAGTACCCCCTTATTAACACTGTTTTATTATCTTTAAAAGCTAGTAGTTTCTGGTACTACAATGTTCTGTAAAGAGATACACATTTCTCAGAAGATTACCTGCTTGAGATCTGAATCCATTATTTGTCTTTTCATTAAAAAAATATTTTCCTATCATTATTTCAGGAAAAGAAAACCATCTTATAGCATGCAGCTTCAAGTAGAACTGTCTAAATCCAGTGATATTATCTTTGTATGAATTTAAAAGATATGTGTGCTGTTTCCCTTCTCAGTCCCCTAAAGGGGTTAAAATAGGTGTGGTATGATAGTTATTGGTCTTGGATTACAGAGCCATTCCCCAAAGACTATTCAAACTAGAGACCACTGAGAAACATGGATTCCTGGGGCAAAAATATTAAAAACATCCATTTATATACATTTATGCAGGATTTCAGGAGAGAGCTGGGCTTTACTGGGACTCTTTCATGCAATGTGAATGAGTCAGCACCTGTAATCTATCCTTCTACTTGTTTTGTTGACCTGGATTAACTGTAAAAATGAGAAGTTTATATCTGCTGGAAGTATGTGCACTCTCCAAATGGTTCTATGTAGCAACTACGCATGAGAAAAAAATCTAATTTGATTGGATTGCTGATTGATTTCCTAAAGTCCCATTGCTTTCGATTTCTCAGTGATGACATACTTCCCTGCAGTCAATATGCATCTCTTAATTTGTTTGCAGGAAAATTGGCCTCTTTTGCCTTCTCAAATCACACTTCATAATCAATGGCTATGTTCTAAATGCAACTCAAAAATGTCTTTAGAAATAGAGGACAGTTTTCATAAATTACTTTTAGTCTGCTGCCCCTTTAGGAACTTCTCTTAAGGCTGTACCATCACTCTGAATTATTCTTTTCTTCTTGCATCTACAAACCAACACAAATTCTATTATATAGTCTCAAATTTACAGAGGGGTCACTTGTTATATACATAATTCATTTAATAAAATCTTTTTTCAAATCACTTCTTAGAAATAAACCATGGTTCCTATGGTTTTCTCAAGCAAGGAGCTGATACCCCTACTTGGGGCTGCAAAAGTCAATCTGCAATATTTGCAAATGAAGGAGATCCTTCATTAGTATTTAGCCATAATACAATCCCTTAGTTAACTCTTTTTGACAAAGAAGTGTAAATAAAGGAACACCAGAGCCAAAGCCAAAATGAAGATCATAAAAGAAAAAGGATCAAAACCTAGAGTCCAAGGTTCTCAACAGGGTCATTTAATGTACTACATACAGTTCTCCAGGACTGAGGCTAATCTAAGAGTTGCTGGTATTTATGCACATTTATGGCTCATTCATTCACCAGTACTGTTCTGTACACCAGTGCTGTTTTAGGCAATGTCTTAAAGGTGGGATAAATAATGAATGTCACGTCTTAGTTATTTTTCTCATCGCTGAGACCAAATACCCACCACCCACAAGTAAAGGGAGGAAACGTTCACATTATGTAGAGGTTTCAGTCCACCATCAGCTGACTCTAAGGCAGCGTGGCTTGGCAGAGAGCCATCACAGAGGAAAAACAGTTCATGGCGGGCAGAAGACTGCAAAAGCAAGCAAGCAAAATACCCTAGCAACTTGGTTCTTTCCTTTTTATCCTCTGTATTGACAGGATTAGGGTGGGGACAAACCAATCAGTGGACTGATTTAGTCATCACATACCCGAATCCCAGCAATGCACCATGAATCAATCACATACTGTAGATTGAGTCACCTCTGAAAAAGCCCCCACCATGACTGCATGAGGCTTTGGGTGGACCGCTAGATACAAGGCATAACAGTATGAAATCCCTCCTCTTATGCTCTCATACAGCCTAAGTTTTAGATAGAACAAATGTGCACAAAAAGCGGATGACCTTAAAGTATTGATAAATGTTATAAAAAATGCACTGTACAGAATTCTTAAACTACGAAGTTGCACCAAAACTCTGTGAAATATGCTCCCAAATACCTTAAATATAACGCTGTTAGAATTATAAAATAATAGAACTTTTCCAGAGAACATTTATATTTCTACTTATATAAGTAACTTTTCTGAACTTATTAGCAGCAGGATTAGTGTAAGACCCAACGTTTTAAAATTCTGGACTTGTGCTTAGATGTATGTCTTAGCTTTCAGCTTTCATTAGCCATGGGCTACATTTAAGTTTAAGGATTATAGTATTACCTTAAGAAGAGCATTAGAATAAAACTCCGTAAATGAGGATTCTAGAGCTTCAAGAGATCATGAGATCCTGAACAAATCTTAATCTCTTTGTGTTAGTTTCCTCCAACTAGCAAATGTGGATAAGCTTTTTCAAATAAATATGAAAGCACATTTGAGAATTTCTATCCAATTCAACTTGTAATTTAGCAAGAACTGTGATAAGCAGGGGCATGCATTGAGGAAAGCTAACATTAAATAATTCGTTACATATATTAGAAAAGTGGAGACCTAGTCTGTTGCAAAAGAAAGATGAATCACTCTAAAATTTAAGAGTAGCCTTACAGGGTGAGCCTATATTAGTGAATATACTAAGGTTTTATAACTAAGGTTTATATTTGAAGTCTTTGTGGTTCCCTGCAGAACAGCAATGAATACTTGTATGATAACAGTGGTGCAGCTCATAATATTACAACTTCATATCAGAAAAATTTATAGTATGCATCAAACTCCCAAATAAATGATGCATATATGAAAATAAGTGAAGTCTTGGAAATTAATATTTCCCCCACTGAATTGTTGAGTGAAATGTGAACCAATCCATTCAAATTCAGGACATGACAGTCATATGTATGTTTTCAAGATGTATTTTGAACTTTCCTGTTTCCTCTTTTGATTCTTGTTTTTAATTTATGACACTCTCTCTTTTCAAAACAGCCATGAATTACCACACAGCATAGTTTAGATAAAGTACCACTTGAAATTGTTCCTATACATATTGAAGTCCTCGGAAATAGATTGAGTAGCTGTAAGGAGTTTTATCTGTAGAAAGCATCTATTTTTAACAGAAAAGATGAAACATTCCTTTTCTATTAACTTTGTTTTTAAATAAATTTTCATAAATTGTATAAGGTTGATCATTACCATAAAATACTCTCTAATGTGACTTAAATATCAAATTTGAGTAATAAATTCAAACAAACACACACACACCATACATTCCAATAATAGAACAAAGAAATAAGATTTCCAGAGCCCACAATACCTACATCTATTTTCCATTAAAAGCTTAGAATTTAGCTAATCTCATTTAGTAATAACCTAATTAGTGAAAGTATGGAAATAATAACATTCATTAATCTATTATCTTTTTTATATAAATTGTATAATGAAATTCATTTACAGCCATAAGAATACAGGTTATAAATTACTTTGATAATGTATTAACACACTGAGAAACCCAATTTAACTGTAAGTACATACTTCTTCCCTGAAATTGCTCAAACTCCATTCATCAGGCTTTTCCATCAATATTCATTTCCTCCCAGTAGGAAAAAAGGGGCAGTGGAAGAAATAAAATAAGACAGGGGTAGGGAATAAAGGTAAGAAAGAAGGAATCTTTAATATTATACCCTTCATCAAGCTTTCAAATACCTAACACAAAATAAGTTTCCTCTACCATATGGTGACACTAATCATAACCAATAATGGTTCTTCTCCCTAGTTTCAGTAAATGCTAAGAAAAGTAATTCTTGATCTTACTTTTGATTTTTCCACTATTTAAACTAAGCTTAGTTTCAATATTGATTAAAATAATTACTGTTATATACCTCCTAAATATTTTAGTTACTGTAGGGGTAGAGAACAGAAGAAAAGGAATATGAACACTGAGATTTTAAGTTGAAGACAGGTGAGTTTTGGTTTGGTTTGGTTTGGTTTGGTTTAGTTTGAGACATTTAACAGAGTCCATGAGAAGGGGACATTTCTCCTCCAGCAGAAGATCCCAGACAAAAAACAAGAATAAACTTTTTCTTTGATGAGCCATAAAAGGAAAACAGTTGTCAAAAGTCTATGCATAAGACCAAGAGGCCTATATCTACATACAGACTGTCTTAAAATGCATTCCTTTAACCATCACAGTTTGAATTGTACTTTAAGTATACAGTTGTTTACATTTATTTAAAAAATTTACGCTCTATTAATAGTGAAACTGCAGGATGTTATATTGCCCTGTTGTTGGAGAATTTCTTGGCAGAACAATACCTGCTTCCAAAGGGTTCAAAAGAAGGCTGAGATGCGTTAACCAAGGTGATGTTTGGGGGAGGTATATTAATCAAAGAAAAATTATTAAATGTATGATATAATGAATCATAAGAAGTTTTTAAGTCAAACCACAAATTGTAGGTAAAATTACACTTGGCATAGACATAGAAATCTCCATAAAGGGAGATTACATATTTTCCTATGTTAATAATTGCAGCAGGAAACATGATTCAGACCCAGAGATTGCCTTCCTCCCCTGTGTCATCTACTTCTGCATTCACCCTAAGTCGCAGTGAAGGACAGCTATTAGCACTGCACATTATTATATATCCCTTTTAACATGAGAAGTCAAAGGAAAGTAAGTTTCATTAGGAAAGAGTTGATCTGTCATCTGAACTGCACAAGACGTAGGAGATAAGAGCAGTAAACAATAGAAACAGATTTGAAACAACATCTGCAAGACCTCTCTAAGCCCAAAGGAACAGAAACTAAGGCACTGTCCAATCCAAGGTTATGCAGAAGATAAAAACAAAAAACATAGAAAAAAGAGTGACTAGGAAACCAATCCAGGGCTTTCAGTCTCTTGTTCTTACTGCATGAATAATCTCACCATCATTAAAGTTCTTTTCCATTCAGGTTACACAGAGTCCTGTGGGATTCATTCCCCCTTGTGAGGGTTGCTTAGCTGAGCCATACATTTCTATTGGCCCTATTGATTAGGCATCTGCTACTTCTGTAAGGATGGTTTGCTCTTGTGGAACCGTGTTTAGCAGCTGTTACAGTTCAGATGAGTGTTGACAGGATGAAAATTAAATTAACACCCAATAACATTTTAACACCTGGTCCAACAACTGCAGTATTATTGAATTTCACCTTTTTGAAATTGCTGCAGGAGTTAATTCATCCTTACTTTGACTTTGACCTGAGGAGACATTCCTATAATTTTGGCGCAAAAGTCTCTCCCTAGACTGTTTGTTTTTAATTTCCATGAACCTGCCTCTTTTCCATGTTCAATGGTGGCACAGACAGTCTGAAAAACACATGGTAGAGATGCCCTGTTGGAAGAGGTGCCCCCTCCTGATGACAGATAACAAGTGAACAAAAACAAAACACATTGACCAAAGAGAAGTATATCCCACTGTAGGACAAGCTGGACTACGGGCAAATAACCATCTTCCCAGAGAAAGGTAAGTTAGAAAATACCATGCAGAGTTCAAAGACGAGTGTGGTAGCGTGCAACTGTAATCCCAACACTCAGAATTCTGGGGCAAAAGGATTGCCGCAAGTTTAGGCTAAGTTTGGGCTACACAGTGAGTTCAAGGCCAACTTGAATTACATAGTAAGAGTTTGTCTTGGAAAACAAGCAAAAATGTTGGGATGTTGGGATATGGGGATGGAGGGTGGGAGGGAAAGTAAAAAGAATTAGTATGTGTTGTGTACACGTACCAACAACCCATGATGAATGTATTTATTACATACCAAAAACGTGGACTGATAAAATTCATAGAGAAAAAGTAACAGGTGGGATTGGTATAAGGAAGGTAACTATTCTAATCTGCTAACATGGAAAAGTAAGTCTTCCAGAAGCAGAAATCAAATGACAGGAAGTGTGGAATGCTTAAAGGTGAGATCAGACACATTAGGGTGGTATGGCCATAGATTGAATGCTTTCAAAATGTTATAAAATAGCTTAATTCCCTCACTTTCTTAAATGGTTCCCTATGTCTTCTCAGGAAAACAAAACCTTCATTATCCTAACTCTAGTAAAGATCTAATCATCCTGGGGAGAATATGTAAGTAGTTTTAAATACATAAGTATTAAAGATATTATACACAGCAACATTTATATCATGGATTCATTCTGTATTTCCCAGATAAAAGTTACATAATCTGAGATACATATGTTTTTTACTGAAAATAAGTTTTAAAAAATGATTTCTAGTCACCTAAGTATGCACTTATCACCATTAAAATGTTATAAGTGTCACAAATTCTCACAGATGTGATAGAAGCTTTATTCAACCATTCTGAAATTTAACTATTTAGCATCAGTAGGCACTCTTTCTAAACAATATATGCACATGATGGTCAGGATTAAGATTTGAATGTTATATGCAGAATGAGAAAAGAGAAATTTTATGTCTTCGGTAAAGCAGAATATAATTGAACATTCTTAAGAGACCCTGGCACAGTTACACTTGGCTTTGAATAGTTTAGTCTCCACAGCAGTGAGCTGTGGCCACCTGGGAAAAACATTGTTTTCTTATGAAAGATAGAAACAAGAGAAAAGTAGAATTGAAGTCAGAAAAAAAAATTTCTTTATTTTATTGCCAATATATGGAGTTATCAAGCACTAGCTCATAAAATTGTACAACTAGAAGAGATCTTAATATTTCTTTCAGTCTACACCCATCCCTCCTAGAAGGAAGCAGAAAATCAGAGAAAGAGAGTAAACAACTAGAGTTTTGAATTCAAAAAAAGAAAAAACCTTTTGGCTAATATTTAGAAATATTTTAGACCCTAGAACAATCACAGTACTTTGAATTCTCATCACATTCATAATCAATTTATCCAATTATGTAGAATGTGATAATTTTGGCAACCAAACCAGATAGGACTCTTCTTTTTTCATTCCATCAGCCATGCAATAATAATAATAATAATAACTCCTAAAATGCCTATAGAATCACATACCTAGAATTAATGCTGAGAATTATCTGGAAGGAATATTTCATTTTACAAGTACAGAAAGTATAATTGTAAAATACAGCACACATTGCCCATGCTCCCTTAGATAACTGGAAAAGGACCAAGATTCCCGTGGGAGGACACTCTGCATCTGTTTTACTACTGCAGTCTGAATTGTACAATGTCCGTTATTATTTTTTAACAACAATGAAATCACAGCAGATACTAAAGAGTATGAAATTTCTAGGCATTTTACTTTATTTTCCCTGGACAATGAGTTTCTTAGCCTCTGGGAAATGGTCAGACATGGTATAGTAGAAGTCCTTTGTCCTCATGTCTCTAGCCTCTCTTACAGACCTCTATCTGCTACAGATGACCACAAATATGTGTATCCAAAGCAAGAAAATGCTGAAAGTTCAAGTTCAAGTTAATGGATTTGTTAACAGCATATGGGCAAGGAAATTACATATGTATATAATAGCTAATAAAATTAATGAAGATATTATTTCTTGCATGTATAAATAATTAATGTGTTAACTGTTGCTGGCAGAAGATATGGTGGCCACTTTCAGAGGTTTCTCAATCTCTGCCTTGGGCGTTATATAAGAAGTAAACGGGGGCTGGGGATTTAGCTCAGCGGCAAAGCGCCTGCCTGGCAAGTGCAAGGTCAAAAAAAAAAAAAAAAGAAGTAAACGATTTGTAAACTCTGTTTATTTCTTTATCCCCATTTCATTACCCATTTTAAATATATCACTGATTTAACTTTAATAAAAACTACTATGAATGAATAGAAACAAACCAACAAATAAATAAGTTTCCCATAGTAATAGAAACATAATTATCTGTATTACAGATCACCATGAAAGCAAAAAGCATTCATGAAATATTCAGGAAAAGAACATCAAGAATATAGTCTTGAACTGAGAATTCTGGGCTGATGATGTTCTTTAAAGCAAACTTGATGCCTAATCAAGATGTCATGTTTCTGTGACTCATCATATCTGCCTCCACGAGAAACAACTTTGCACAGGGAAAGAAACAAATACAGATAGACTTCTCCACTGGCTGAAGCCCTATTCATTACATCACCACCAAATGTTAAGTAAACAGGAAAGTAGATTTTTTCTTTCAAGCGGGAGGGAACAGTCATTTATATAGAAATTTTGATTTAAAGTTTTATTGCCAAGCTGGGGAAGGAAATGCAGTCATATTTGCTTTCAGAGCGGAATAAGGCTTAATGCACTTACACAAATGCAGCCTTTCTAGGAAAATAGATATTAGGCTTAGGTTCCTAGGAGTTCATAAAACTTGGAATGAAGGAAATTGCCTTGGGAATCAGTTACATAGCGAGAATAAATTTCAAGATGATGTAAGAGAGCAGTTTACATATATACACGTACATCCTATATATCCTAAATCTGAAATTATATTGTTTGACAAAATAAAAAAATCAAACAAGTAATATTGCCATCTAATTGAAAATGTTACAAATTAATATATATTTGATTTCTTTTAGTGATGATATTCAAAATATTAATTACTTAAAATATTTTCCATCCAAGCTATCGGTATTTTTCTAGAAAGAATTGTTTGCCAAATACTTGAAATTTAACTGCGTTATCAATAAACTCAAAATATGACCATGAGACAAATGTAATCATTAAACGTGGACTGGTAACTTGTTTTTGTTTATAAAAATGATAACAGTTATCTTCAGGTAGTTTCCATATTTCAGTGGAGTTCTGTTAGTTTGAAACTCAAATGTCTTTACTTATAAATACATACAATAAACACTGATTAGAACCCCCATGAGGGCTAACCTGTTTAAAATAAGTATAGAGTTGAGGGAAAAGCTTAGTATCAGAGTTCAATAGCACATTTCATCACTGCAGCAAAGAAGGTTCCCCCAATGAAGGAAAATGCATTATTGGTATATATCTAGATAACAATGCTTTTCTTTTTTTTTTTTTTTTTTTTTTTTTTTTTTTTTTTTTTTTTTTTTTTGATTTTTTTTATTTTTTAAGGATAAAAGGAGGGAAACATTAACAGACATACAACATTTTACAACATATCACAAGCACAATACAGACAATACAGAGTTACAAACAAAGTGGTAGGGAATTAACAATGGTGGTTGTATTACATATTGATATCTTCAAAGTGGCTTCTCATGAAAACAGATATAGACATGCAATACTGGTCAACCAAAGACTCATTGACAGTTTCTTTCAGCATAGAAACAGCAGATAGAAGAACAACCATGTTATCTATCCTGTATATACATACATACAAAATTTCTCCTTCTTTCCCTTCTCTTTTCCCACATCCCAGAAGCCCTTTACTCTTCGGTGGTTTCCTATCATTTCACAGTGTCTATCATACCTCCGAGTTTAACTTAACTCTTTCAAGTTTTACACTAGTGACACAATGCGGTGCTTGCACATGTATGTTTGATTTATTTCACTTATGAGTATGGTCTCTAGTTGTGACCATTTAAATATAAAGGCCTCGAGTTTATCTTTCTTTACAGCTGAGTAATATTCCATTATATAAAAGTACCATAATTTTCTTATCCAATCCTCGGTGGATGGACATTTGGGTTGCTTCCACATTTTAGCAATTACAAATTGTGCTGCTATGAACATAGGTGCACATATATCACTGTGATATGATGTTTTTAGATCTTCTGGGAAAATACCCAGCAGGGGGATAGCTGGGTTGAATGGGACCTCTAAACCTAGTTTTCTTAAAGCTCTTTTTTTACATATCTTCCCATCTCATCCCGTCTAAATATAGAGATGAATTTTAAAACACTTTTTAAAATAACTTCACTTTTCTAGATTTAATCAATTTCTCTAACTCTTATTCCAAGTTCATCATCTTCAAAGCAATATGTAATTGCAATCTCTAAAGTCATCTTACCTATTTGGATCACCTAAGAAGCAGACATCAAGATGGGAGTGGATTTTTAAGAGATCTGTTGGGGAAACATCTGCACCCATGAGGGAGAGGAAGCAGAGACACCTTCAGGCTGCAGTGCGCACCTGACAATGGACAGAAAAAATAAGGGAGTTTGGGCAGATCCAGTCTCAGACTGCAGAGAAACTGTGAGAAGATCCCAACCAGAGAGAGGAGTTTCCAAGCCAGACTTGCTGGCCAGGGAAATCCATTGTCCCCTTAGAATGGGTAGCATTTTGATCATTGACTGGAACCATTCTTGGGAAGCATGGTTTCATATTGGCCTGTATTAGACCCTTGGGGCTGCAGGGTCTGACAGGTTAGATGTCTTTAACCAGGCTTCCCCAAGAGATCTCTGTGGTTCCTTTCCATGCCTACTTTGGTAGTGTTTGGACTTTCGATACATTCAAAAGAAGCTCAAAATTATATCCTGCACCGAGGGAACACTTTAAAAATGCCCCAAAATGTGATAAAAAATATTGTATAGCCATTCACTGAAGGGATTCTATTGGAGTCACAGTTACAGGACTCAGATGAACACAGCTGCCTTCTGTGAAACATCTTTCTTGAGTAAAATGCCTCTTCACTCACATGAGGACTAAAAGAAAACCCAAGGATCCTCTTTCTCCATTCCTGTGTTTCCTTGTGTTTCCCAGTGTCGATCAAATATATCTTGAGTATGTTTTTCCATAACAGTAAAATGCTTCTTGAGAATATACACATCCCATGAATTCATTTCTATTGCCTTTGCAATTTCTATTGCCTTTGCTAATCCAACCAACTTGACTGGCAGGAGATATAGGGATTACAGCTTGGTTTAAGACAATGCCCCAGAAAGTAAGGTCCCTTTTTTTTCCTCTCACATAACTGTTACTACAGCCAAGTAGAACTGAGGCTGCTGACAAGTGTGAAGGGACATGATGATAAGTGTGAGATGCTACAGGGCCATGAAGGAACCATTGGCAAAATAAACTGGAGTATACAAGAAAAGCAGTAGTTACCTGAACTTGCCTTATCCTACTCCCATTTCTTTTCCTTTGTCAGAGAGATTAGAAAGCTAAGCATCATATTACTTACACTCCTTTAGAGACAATTTCTAGATGGGCATTAGCTGCATTTACGTGAATTTGAGAATAACGTTGGTCAGTGATAAGCTCTGACAGGAGTGTTTTTGCTTCAAACAGGCTGCATGCTCTGCTCTCTTGTCACCATCCATGGGGAAATGTAGTGACAGTGATAGTATTTGTGGATAGCAGGTATTTTCTATTGTGTGTGGGTCTCTATCGTAGCTATGGTGTTGTCACCATTTAACAAAAAGTCCAACAGCAACCTGCTCATGATTTTGTAAACATTTAATTCCTGGTAGGAAGTTTCTTTCTGTGTGATTTCATTTCCCTGAAAGGAAACCCTAATTGCTACAATGGTGATGTGGAGAACTGTGTGTAATAGAGAGATAAAAGGACTCAAGTCCTGAGGTGGAGGGCTGCGGAATGACCATACTTGCATCAAGTTGAAAGAGCCTTGATGCTTTCTATCAGAGAGTACTGAACTTCCAAGGAAGCCAACTCTGGTAATCTGCCATGGAGGAAGGATATTCTGGGTGTGGAGCAATTGTATTGAAAGTTTTACTTGTAAATTCTGATGGGGACAAGTGGAAGAAGGATTTGAGGGACTAACTTCTTAACACTTTATGATAATATATTGTTGGCTTGGAGCTTACAAAATGGAAACATCTGGACAATTTGCAGCAAGTGTCCTACCAAATTTGTAAGCAAAACTTGAGAA
>NW_004955409.1:33474753-33539563 GCF_000276665.1 Chinchilla lanigera
CAGGCGCTTTTTGCCACTGAGCTAAATCCCCAGCCCCGCAAAACTTGAGAAATATTAATACTTCTGCTTTGTGAATAAGGTAACTGAGGCTGAAAGAGGTTTTAAGTAGATAGAGTGTAGTACAATATATATTTTTCTTTTATTTGTTTTGCATTTTTGGTTTTCAGAGCATTTTCTACAACACAATACTGGTTTTGTACACAATAATCCCTCCCACTGATAAGTAAAAGACTTTTTAAAAATTTAATTCACATATAAAATACTTATGATATTGTTTAAAAATTATAAAATTTAACAGTGGTTGCTACGTTACTTTTTTATTTTAAAGATAAAAACCTAACAAAATAACAATGAAGACAAGGTCAAAACAACACAAAAACGACAAAAATGATACATGACCTCAAAACAAAATCATATGAATTAAATAATGGTTGCTACATTACACACTGTTATCGTCAGTGAAGTTGCTCAGATTACCAGATAGAAGAATGCAACATTGATCAAACCATTAAAGGAATAAAAATAACATTAAAAAAAGATTAGAAATGACACAAAGCATCACTAAACAAGACGGTTGTTATTCTCCTTAAAATAAAAAATTATAAAATTTAACGAATCTTTTAAAACCTTTATATTATCTCAAAATAAATAAAAACTGTCACACCTCTTTTCAGGCAACTAAAATTCACAGCAATGAGCTTAATGGCAGTGTCATCTCTCATGCCAAATAGCATGTTAAGACTTCATGTTCTGAAGATACTACACTTCAAAACAATTTATTACAGAGGTGAGCTACCTCTCCAAAATAGTTCCCCAGCAAAACAAAGACACTGCTCATCTTGTTCTTTGGGGTTATAGTCACCATTCCCTTGTTCCTTATTCCTACTTTGGTGATCAGATCTGTCCATTTCATGTATAAAGGTTCCTATTTAGAGGAAGTTACACTGCTGAGTGCCATGTACTATTGCTATGTGGAATTTAAATACCAGATGGTAATTGTGCAGCACAAAGGAAGTGTGTTTTATGATTTATATCAATGAATGGAGTGTGTTTCAAGGTAAGCAACAAAATAGTAGCAAAAGACTTTGGACTGTGCCATCTATCTTACAACAAACTTGCCAACAATACCAACCAAAAGTATTGCAAGTTTAAAATATGTAGCCAGAAATAAATCCATACATTGGATTTAAGGGAAATTACTTGTGGAGAAGAATTACTTCACTTTATAGTTAGAGTCAATTATCAAATAATTTTGCTACCATCTAAATAAGTGTCAGACATGTCCTAAGAGCTATACCAGGAGCTTCAACATATTAAGTTTCAAAGCAGTCATATGCAATCTTATGCACAAAAATACAATTCTATTTGTAGAGAAATTCTTCAGAAAATTTAAGAGATTATGCTAAGTGAATATAACTAATTAGTGATAACAAAAATCTTAAAATGTAGTAGAGTTTTGCCCTTGAATCCAAATCTGAAAATCTCTTTAGGTCCATAGTAGAGGAAATTGCCCTAGCTTACAACCTTAAATTATTTCATCTGATGCACTTTTTATTTTTTGGTACCGGGAATCGAACTCGGGACCTTGTGCATGCCAGGCAGGCACTTGTGCCACTGAGCTACATCCCCGGCCCCCTGATGCACTTTAAATCCAAAATTCTCAGTAAATATTTTCTGAACTCCCTGTGTTCAGTCCACCCAGAACAGCAGTGTTTTCAATGATGGGATAAGTGAATTAGACACAAACCCTGCTGTAAAAATGCTGAAACCTGAGAGGGGAAACAAGACACATATTAACAATGACACAACCAAAAAGAAGCTGTGAGCCGGGAGAAGCACATAAATAGAGTTCACTGAAAGTTTTCAGAATAAATTAATATTTTTACTAGAAAAATCAGGAATGACTCCATGAAAGTGATAGCATATAAACCGGCACTAGAGGGATGGGCAAAATTTGTCATATACTAATAACGGTTGGTGGACATTTGGAGAAACTGAAGACCTTAAACACTGCTGCTGGGCATTTAAAAATGGCACAGCAGCTTTGAAAACTGTCAAGTAGCTCCTCAGCAGATTAAATGTAACATTCCATATTATCTAGCAATTAACTGTACCCTAGGTTTTAACCTAAAAGAAATGAATGTAAATATCCAAACAAAAAGCATTGTATATAAATATTTATAACACTATTATTCATAAAGCCAAAAGATAGAAATAATGCAAATGCCCATGAAAGTACAAATTAATTAACAAATGTGATATACCCATATAACAGCATAAAAAATAAATTAAGGACTGATATATGATATGATATGAATGAACTTTAAAATATCATGCTAAAGAAACGAAGCTAGCAACAATAATCCATGTATTGTATAATGCCATTCATATAAAAAGTCTACAATGGGAACATCTGTGGATACAACGCAATGTGTGAATACTAACGCTATGGGGGGGTATGGACCTCATAGTTAAAATGTATAGATTCTTTCTAAGGCAATGCAATAGAGGAAAGGTGTTTTTAGATGCAATTAACAGCACAAGCTCTCAAAGAGGATTTAGAGGTGGTTTTTCCTTGATCTCATGTTGCTATTTGTTATAGAGTAGTTTTTAATACAGAGTTCATTTAGAGCAGTGTTATCCCTTAAAAATCTGACATTTCCCTTACTTACTCCATTAAGACACAAGCAAACTTAGAATCAACATGAAATCCTCTCTTAAACCTCTCTTTCAAAATTTAAGTTACACTTACTGTTATTAGTATTTTAAATTATTTGTCGCTGTGTGCTCTAGCGTATCACTTTTCCATTACTACGTAACAAATCACACCTTGTGCAGGTGAAGCTCACATCTCTTTATCATCTCACTGTTTTGTAGGCAGGAGCCCAGGCAGGTTTGGCCCGGTTCTCAGCTCAGAACGTCACAAGGCTAAAATCAAGGTATTATCCAGGCCAAGCTCTTATCTGCAGCTTCTAGGGAAGAATCCACTGACGGACTCATTCAGGTTGCTGATAGAATTCCGTTCCTTGTTGCTGTACAACTGAGGTCCCTTTTCCTTGCTGACTGCTGATAGGAGGTGCTATCTGTTCCTACAGGACACTGTTTGATCCTTGCACATGAATTTAGTCCATCTACTCCTTTTAAAAAAATTATTTATTTATATTAAATGTATTTTAGTTATACTTAAAAATAAAAAATACATATCAAAGAGGCAATATAACATTTTATACATGTTTATATCATGTTAGGTTTATCATTGCTTTATGTTTTAAACAATCAGAATCCTTTCTTCTAGATTTCAAAATACAGAGTATATTCTCATTGTAAGCAGTCACCTAATGCACACTACATTCCGTATGAATGTCTCTGTCCTATGTCACTGCAGCCTAGAGCCACTGCTCACCCTCTCTTCACTTCCTCCCTTCCCTGCTCTTCCCAGCTTCTGGTAAGCGCCAACTCTCGGCTTCTATGAGACCAGTGTTCAGAGATCACAGTGAGAGGCTGGAAATGTAGCTCAGTGTGGAGGACTTGCAGAGATTTCACATATAAGGGAGGCTGGGTGGGTCTTGTCTTTTGGTGCCTGGCTTATTTAGCTGTACCTAAGGACCTCCAGGTTCATCCGTGTTCTCACAAATGACAGGATTATTTTCCTCTTATGGTGGACTAGTATCCCATTGCATCCACTCTTGAGCTGATGAACACTCAGGTAGTGCCCATTTCTTGACCAGTGGGAAGAATGCTCTGGTGTACATGGGCGAGCAAGTGTCTGTTCAGCAGACTGATTCTGTTTCACTCAATCTCTGTCCACTGTCAGATCGTAGAACCCATCTGTGTTTAATTTCTGAGGAACGGCCATACTGTTCTTCATACGACAGTGCTAACTGATATTCCTTCCAGTGTGTCAGGACCTCTCTTTTCTCCACGTTTTCCCCACAATTTGTCTTTTGTCTTTTTTATCATAGACATTGTCACTGCTAATATGGTGATAAGGTGGTAAGGTGATAGCTAATATGGTGATAAGGTGGTAAGGTGATAGCTCATGATTTCAATTTGAGTTTCCCTGATATCTAGTGATCATAACAATTTTAATACACCTGTTGGCCATTTTTTGTTTTCTTTTGAAAAACTGTCTACATAAATATTCATTAAAAATATACCCGATTCTGTTATTAAATATTCAATGTTCCTTATACATTCTGGAGATTAACACTTGTCAGATACAGAGTTTTTGAATATTTTCTCCCATTCTCCAGCTGTCTCTTCACTCTGCTTCCTTTGCAGAGAAGAATCTTTTTAATTTAATAAAATCCAATTTGTCTACTTTTGCTTTTGCTTTCTGTGTTTTTGATATCTCCTTCAAAAATTTCTAGCTTATTTCAAGTTTTGAAGCATTTCTTCTATGTTGTCTTCTAGTGATTTTAGAGTTTCAGGTCTCACATTTAAGCCTTTAATCTGTTTAAACTTGATTTATGTAAGTGGTAAGAGAGAGTTTCATCCTTCTCACATGCAGAGAAGCAATTTTTCTAGGGTTTGTGTTTTCAGGAAACCCTATTCTTTTCTGGAAGAGCTATTCTTTTCTGGAAGACCGAATTTTTTTCAAATGAGGGAAGAACACTCTTGCTCTGCTGTCTCAACTTATTCACAATCAAAGGGATTAAGGCAGGAAATACTGGGTATCTGTCTTAGAAGTCCATCTAGTATACCTGGGTAAGATAAAAAGATTTATGTGCACAAGTAAATGTCAGAAATGCCATCTATGTATTAATGCATAGATTTCATTCTTCTGTAGAACATCTCTATGTGGTTAAGCAGCTTTTATACATTGTAATTTTCTAAGAAGAAAGTAGTCTAAACTGCTTTGCTCTAATTGCATATCACAGGTGATTGTGTCAACATTAGTCATAGGAAAATTAAATAGAAAATATCAAAATGAATCATATGAGGTTAAAGGTCTTTTATGAATTCCATTTATCCTTCACGTGTACATATATGCATTATTTATGATAGGTCAGGCAGTATCCTAAGAATTTAACAAAACCAACACATTGCAATATTCTACTGATAAAGAAATAAAGTACAAAGAGCCTTGCAAAATATGGGAACAAAAAATGAATTTAGGCTCCATACAGATTTCTAGAATCTAGCTATTCATGGTAATGTTCTTCAACACTTCTGCTAAATTATTCTTTTATTCTGTCATCTTTTACTGTTCTTTTACTGGTTTTGTCAAATGTATTTGAGAAATAATCTTCCAGGTAATGTTTTTCCCTAACATATATTACAGGGAAATTCTTTGTTGCATCTATCTATTGAGTTAGTCCTGTATCTTAGGAGACATTGCTTTGGAAATGCCTCTCTTTTATTTATATGATATCAACAAGATGATTCTTCCCTGGACATTCATCTTCTGATGCAACTTTTGGCTAGTTAAAATCCACACTCGGGAGCCACAAGTGGTGCAAAATATTTTAAACGTTCAATTAAATAATCCTGTTACTTTAATATTGTGTACAGAAAAGTCAGATTAAGATAACTCCCAATGAACACTCAGATTTATAAAGCAGTCCAGGAGTATCATTAAGCCAAAGAAAATATCACTTCTCAGATTCAGTTATACTCATGAAAGCCAGGGATGTAGCACAGCGGCACAGCGCCTGCTCGGCAAGTGCAAGACCCTGAGTTCGATTCTTGGCACCAAAAAGAAAAAACAATCGATTATACTCATGAGTAAAAGGTATTAAAGATCCACCAGAACACATCAATTAGCATATAGCAACAGTGTTAGAAATTCCTTAAAGCAATACAGAAAAATCTTAAAAACATACTGTCAAGTTCCAAAAGCAGAAATGGGAAAAATCTAAAGCACAATATCATTTAGGTTGAAAAGTAAAGGCAGATATACATTACCCAGGCAAATAAAAATGTAAAATTTTTCCCAAATACATATTTACAATCTCATGGGTGCATCTAAGGTTTAAAAAGACTTAAAGTAGTAAAGGTTCTATCTGCATTGATTTACAAACTATATCATGGCATTTCTCCACATACTTGTTCCATGGAACTTTACCAGATCTTAGTTCTCATTTGGAAACTATTTAGTCTCTACTTCTAGGAGAATTTTGTTTGCTTCCTCACACCCCATTTCTGACCTTGACCTGTACATTCCATAATGCTATTTTAATCTGTTAATTAAGTATAGCACAATTATGTTGCTCAATTTGGTTGATTTGTGTGATCAGTAGAAAGTCTTCTGTGTAAAACATAGGTCATATTATTTCAATAACGACAGAAATGATTATTTCTTCTAGAAGTTAGGTATCCAGACTTTGATCAGAAGCTTGACTTCCATGGTAACACAGTGCTACAAGTGTGGGTCTGGAATGGCCTCCACAGGCCAATGTGATAAAGGGTTGGTCCCCACACTGGTGCTACTTAGAAGTGGTAGAAGGGACCTATACTGGCTCTTCTAGTCATTCAAGGTGTGCTCTGGAAGGCTATTGTGGGGCCCTGGTCTATCCTTGTCACTTTTTTCCAAGTCCTAAGGTGAATGTTTTTGTCATGCATCCCAACCATGATGTTCTACCTCACGACAGGCCCAAAGCCAACAGTGCCACCCCATCAGGAACTGAAATCCCTGAAACTGTGATCCCAAAAAACCCTTTTGTCATTAACAAAATATTTTTATAGTAATGAAAGCTGACTAGCAGAAACAGGTATGTCAATTCAAATTGCAACTTTTAAAGGCCATTTGCATTGACAAGTTTTCATAAATGCAGTGAATATCAATGGATTTTTTTGAAAGCTAAAAATAAAGTCTGAGTATTCACTAATTTACCCCGCTTTATTTTATCAAGTTTAAAACTAAGGAAATTCATGAGAATTCATATTAAATTTCTATCTCTGCAAACTTTTTTTATTAATAGTGAATCAACAATTTCCTGAAATTATTTCTGGAAGACACTTGCACAAGCCATTATATGCAAATAACTTAGCTAAAATAACCCAATTATAGAAGAGAAGTTCTCAATCTCAGAAGCAAAGAAATAACAATCCTGACAACATCTATTATTTCTGTCATTCATTTACTATAATAATCAAAAAATAACAACACTTCAAATTCTTGTAATGTCAAGTTTTGACGAGATTATTTTTCTTGGCAGAAATCATACAACAATTCTTACTGACTTATAGCAAAGACAAAAGCTAAAACTACATCGTGTATGTACTTACTACCTAAGAGGAAAAATGGAAAAGTTCATATACTGCAAACATGTACTAACAACCACAAAAAAAAGCTAAAAAAAAAACCTGAATATGTCAGCCATAAAGCAACACAGCTTTTTGATACTGCCAAAATTTAGTAGTGAATCTGCATTTTGGGTGCAAAACATTACTCACTGCTGTAGGAAGAGCGTGACACTGTCTTAGCTTTCCTTGTAGGTCATAAATATGTATGTTTCTTTCTAAAATTTTTACTTCACATTAAGAAATGTCTTATAGAGGCTAAGGGAGTATAACAATATTGAAAAGTAAAGTTTGAACAATAATAATGTGCTTACACATACTTTAGTGGGTGGAAAGAAGATATAAAACTTAGAATAATTAAAATATAAACTAATAATTTGCTTCTCCAGGTAAGCAGACACATGATAGGTTGCCCATGGGTGGCCTCATACTCTGTTATGATAAAAAACTCACTACGGGTCCATATCCTTGCTAGATAGGAATAAATTCTCTCACTTTAAAAGAAGTCTATGAATAATACCATCAAAGCAATTACATTTGTGGAGTCAAATAAAGTCTGGTCAACATTATCTCAAAAATGATTACAGCTGTGTATGCTAAGAAACAGATGTGTTGAGTCGGCTATCTTGCAAGACCTTGGATTAATACCCATTTCTGTTGATAAGCTTCAGAAACAAATCATGTTTTCATCAATACTTCCCTTAATTAACTCTCATTCATTGTGTCTATCCAAATGGACTCTGCGGTGCTATCTTGTAAATTGACAGAAGAGGACAATTGATTGAGACTCAGAGAAACAGGCTTTCTGGAGACAAAAGAATTTATAGACCAAGAAGTCAAAAAGTCCTATAGTATTCCAGATATTTGAATACAGATTCAAGTCAAAAGTTAGTAATCATTCAAAACGAATTACTTGGGTTCAGCAATGAATACTGTTTTTGTACATATCTCTAGTACCACATATAGTCAGAGTTTAAGACAAATCTATGTCAACATTTTCTTTCTTTATATTTTCTCTTTATTCCATTGCAACTCTTGCCACAGAGTTTAAATTGTTCTGCTGAAGCTGAATGATAACTTAGTCATTAACTCAGGTCTATTGTTTTCCATCCTTCTCTTCCATAAGAGCACGTCTTTACATGGTGTGATCAAACTAAAGTGAATGCTGCTGCCCAGTGAGATCCATTGGAAAAACAGATTCATAAAAATAGTGTGTCCTTATCAGCTTTACTCACTGCAGCAGGCACTGTGTGACTTCCGGCTGTTCTGCAAAGTAACAGTGACCATGAAAGATAAACGTTTTTGCATTTATTCAGGGTGAGGCAGCCACAACAGTGTATTTAAAGACACTCAGGAAAAAGGACTTTTAGAGTATTTTAAGGGGGATTAATGACAATGTGTCTTTTACTGTAGTGTATTTTTGATAATATAAAGACATATAGATGTATGTAAATAATTTCTTATAATGAATTGACTTATGCAATTGTGGAGGCTAAAAAGTCTCAAAATCTACAATTGGCAAATTGGAGACTCAAGCATAGCTCAAATCCCAAGGCGGTACAATCTTATGTTCCAGCTCAAAGGAAATCAGGCAAGAATACCTCCTTCTACATTGACCAGACTCTTTGCTCTTGAAGTCTTCAACCTGCTGGTTGTGGCCCACCCACATAAACAAGTACAGTCTACTTTACAGTGTCTATAATACCAATGTAAGTCTCATGAAAAAGCAACCTCACCAATGTACCTTGAGTGAAGCTGACCAAATGCCCAGGCATCCAAAAGACTGGCTAAGTCTACACATTAAATTAATCACAAGTGAGAAAAATGAGTGACTGTAAAATCTGTTTTGTCTGTCTCTGTTTTTTTTTCTCTCTCTCTCTCTCTCTCTTTCTCTCTCTGCCATTCTTTCTTTCTCTGACTCTATATATCTTTCTATCTGTCCAGCCTCTTATCTGTTGTTCTGACCAACACCTTGGATTCAGAAATTATTGGTTAGTAATTTTATTGTCTTTGTAAAGCTTGTATTAATAGAAAAGCCTCTTCTTCTAATTAAGACAGCGTCAAGGTTGAACATTATCTGTAATTGTCCTGAATGAGTAACAGAGGTAAGAATTGCCTCTCATATTGATTTTTGAAGCTACTTTTCTTATGAAGTTTTACACTTTCTTAGGTATAATTTTACTTATTCTTTGATCCAGTTCTCTAAGACAAAATTCAACATATTTTAATCTAACTCATACTGTGCTGCCAGATTAATCTCCCTAAAGCACTCTCTCTCACTAGGTCTCTCTGTAAAAGCCCTCCATATTTCTCCCCTGGCCACAGCATAGAATCCATATTATCTATGTCACCTACTGCTAACCCTTTATATATACTATTATCTAGCCAAAGGAAAATACTTGCTGATACTTATTCATACATTGCTTATTCTATTCCTTTTATCTATAAAGTAATTTCCTTCTCAATTTTACACATTCAAAATCCTTCTCACTGTTAGAACTTAATTACAATATTATTTCAGCTATCATGCTTTCCCTACTCAAAATATATTTTGTAACAAATTCTCTGTATTTTGATAAGATGCAGCAGTCTCCTGAAATCAGCCAGGGTTCGAACCCCCATCACCTTCTCCACCTTACGCTCATTGATTTGGTGACCTCATCCTACTGTCAAGCTTTAAGCGTACTCACCAGTGAGTTACAAATTTATTTTTTCTACCTGGTGCTTCTGTCAGTATCCCAGGCTTATGTTACTCCTGGCTATGTGGATGTCTCCTTCAGAATATTTAATAAACTTTGCTGATATAACATATCTAGATTCCTGTTTTCACTGAAATTGCTCCTCCCCGTGTCAGGAAGAGAACATCATCCTTGTGATCACTTGAGTCTGAAACTTAGACTTTTACGTGATTTTCTCTCACAAAGCCTATCTAATCTATCAATGAATTCTTTTGGCTTTACTTTCTAAGTTTATCCTACATGAAATCATTTACCAATAATACCATTACTGTCACCTGGACTTAGATACCACTATCTTCTTCTCTGGATTTTTGCAACATTTTCCCAAGAGCTCCTTAAGATCACTGTTTTTACCATTCCTCCTACATAAAGCTCAGATTCTCTAAAGATGCCCATAATCTATATTTCCCATTACTTCTCCAACATCATATTGTACCCCTTTAGTCTTGGTTCATTCAAATCAAGTTTCACTTATTTCCCTGATATTCTTCACACGTACCAGCATACTCCCACAGAGGTATTCTCAGTGACAGACTTTTCTAGCTGGAATATTATTCTTTGACATATCACCATTAACTTCCTCGCCTCTATGAATGCTTTGCATACATACCACATTTTCATGAGGTCTCTCTGACCTATTTAAAATTGCAACTCTCCCTATGCTATACTCTCAATCCCATTATCTATCCTATTTCTATCTCTGGTATTTATTGCCATCTAATGCACTTTATAATTTGTTTATATGTATTTTTCATATCTCTCCATCTGCACATACTACCTACAATAGCAGGCATTTTAATGTATTTGATCAAAGGTATACCTCAAATTTCTAGATTAATAGTCAATGCATGACTCTTCACATTTGAAGCTATCTGACACATTATACATAATTATGTGTCTTATTTCTCTTTTTATTTTGGGGGTCTCCATCAGACAATCAGGGTCTTTTTCAACTTTGTTAACCACATCTCCATTCATAGTGTTCAACTTCTTATTTTGAACCTAAAATATAAGTATTAGTGCTGTTTTGGCTCAAATCATGCAAATTCAGGCAAGGTTAGTTATTTTCTGAAGTTAAATTATTTTTAGTGTATGCTTATTTCTCTGAAATGAGTAATTCTAAATACTTTTCTTTCCACACTTAATAAATAAAACAAGGAAAGCAGAAAACCATTGGGAAGCCACATATTTTCTCCTGTCTAACCCTCTGTGGTACAAGATCGATGTTCATCCTTGCTTCTTTGTGCATTTATTTCATTTCTGTCTGCCTCTCTCTCTCCAATCTGTATCATTCTCTCCCCAATCTATCTTCATATTTTACTGGTTGTTCAAATTCCTAACAAAAGATGACTTTCTACAGCTTCTTACTTTAACTCTCCCTCAAAGAACTCTTGACCCATTTCAGTTTCAGGGGCTTTGGTCTAACTAATAGGAGCCATAAAAGTCTAACATGTCAACTTTTATTCAGGTCGTTTCCTGACCATTTAAACAGCCCTTGATAGAGGTCCAAATCTCCTTCTTCAGAAAACCTGCCTAGTTCAGCAGACTGCCAGTGGAGTAACTAAGCTCAGTCAAGCAAATAATAAAAGAAATCTTGACTAGGTTGAAGGATTCATTCTGACTAATTAAATCGATTCCCTTGTCCCACTTATCATTCATTCTCTTTAAATAGCTATGCCAACTTACTTTGTCTTACTCTCAGATTTATAACCTTGAGTGTTTATAGTAGAAAAGAAATGGAAAGGCAAGGCAAAAAGAAAGTTTTAGACTCACTGAGTGAAAAGTATATCTGCTTGATTTTCACTTACTGCAATGGAAAATGATTAGGCAAGATATAGGGAGTGACCCTTTCTGAAAAAAACCTTTAGGAACTAAATACTCTCCTTTCCTTCTTTTTATTCATTTGTCATTAATTCCTCTGATTGTCACAAAGATATTAGATCACAGCTTGATTCATAAGCTCTGGTGAAAACATTATTTGACAAAAACCACAGAAAATTTAAAAAGAGATTCCATGAATTTTACTATTTTCATTTTCCATCTCACATACTTTTTCTAAATAAAAAATACTGGTTAACAACTAGAGGCACCAATGGTAAGAAGTTATTATTAATGCCACTGCTTATCATGGTATGAACTATTTCATAGCCTACTTTCTCCTTTCCATATACCACAACATACTTTGAAAATGTGGCTATAATTTACTTGGCGTATTCCTCATGGAGAAGAAGGATCCATGGCTCCTCTCTTTTAAGATGGGCAAGGGGGTGGTGGCTTTGACAAAGAGACAATGCTGTGTAACTTTCAGCGCTAGGTCATGAAATATCTGCACAACTCCCACTGTCTTGAGAGCACTTGCTTGGAGCCCTGAGTAACTGTGTAAAACTGCCAGCTAGAATGGAGTCATGTAGATCCCCCAGTTGGCATTCCTGCTAGGTGCATTCTTCTGCTTTAGGTGCTAGGGCTTGAGTAAAGAAACAATCTTGCAAGAGCGTCCTCCAGCCCAAACTGTTGCAGCATTCAGCTTTTTAAGCCACCTCCACTCTATAATTCCATGTGCATACAGAAGTGATTGTAATTTTGTATTTCTAAATTGTGTGGTAATTTGTCACATAGGAACAAATAACGGGAGCACATATCAAAATATTAGCTGGTTCTTTTGACTTCCACTAAAATAAAACATCTATAGCCAGTTATAATTTATAAAGTATTGAGATTAACTTTACAATAAGATGTTAATGGATGATAACCAATTACATTCCTCTGAGTCTCTAGTTACCTTGTTATATCAGCAGTGTGTGCTATGTAATCTCCTAAATTCCTTTTGCTTATGGCCTCTCTAGCATTTAAGATGTGCCTTAATTTTATCTCAGGAATAACTGTTCTGGCCTGTGAGGAGATATGATTTCACTTGTAAATATTTAGCTTTGAATCTTTCAGAGGTGCTATGAGATTGTTACCTCCATCAGCTCCCTCCAAGATTAACTCCGGTCTAGGGATGGTGTCAATTGATCATTCATCATTTCTTATAGGAGAGGTAGACATCTACAGCAACTCCTTAATTATTCTCTAAAATGAGGTATGTGATTTCTTTGGATCAAAGATCTGGATGCTTTCCTTCTCAACAGTAATTTAGAGAAGTGATACTTTCAGGACTGTACTGACACAACTCAGTGGGTGGGTGTTTAAGATGGAAATATTTCTGATGCTTTTCTTTGAGAGATAAACAAAAATGTTTAGGACGTTTTAGAAGACCCAAACTCACTCAAGCAAAATTTTGTCCCAACAAATTATTTGGTCCATTATTACAAATAGCAATATATTGTCAGTTTTTCTTCCTTAAAGAAATACTCTGTACCTCGTTATGTTTTCATTTAATCAGGTACTACGTAGAAAAATTTCTTTATAACTCTTTGAAAATCCTTCCTAGTGAAAAATCCCTGGGCACTATTAAGAAACTCCATGCATGCAGGTCATTAGATCCCAAATGGAAAGAGTGGGACAGTTAACCAAGTTATATCAACCACTGAAGCTTAAATCTGTGCTTTTCTGAAAACGCTGTGCTAACCTTCACAGGACAGATTGCACATGCTGCTCTTCTGGAAGTAGAGAATGACATTAGAATAACTATGGAATTAGTTTGACTGAGAACATATTGAACCTTATCATTATCCAACCCTAGTGCTTTGGCTAAAATGTAAAACACTTTTACTGAGGCATTAAAGTTCTCATTAAGTAGCCCTGCTTAGTCAAAGGGTGATTGTTGACCTTCTGTGCTTAAAGCATGTGCTGCTCCACACAGATAGAGGTTTTTCTACCACTCTTCTCTTGATGGTGCATAATGGAGTTCCATGTGCATATCAGGAGGAGAATAGACCTTAATTTGGAATATTAAGTAGCATAGAAACATAAAAAGGCTTCATTAAAATATTAAAAGTTTCCTAAACCCATAAGAGCTAAGAGATGTGCTCCTACGGGAGGAAAATTCCAACCTCAAGCTCCCTTCTTATCTCAATTCCTGACAATTGTTAATACGAAAGAACTTAGAAACTTAGAAAGTCACTTTTATCCAGTAGCTGCTAAAATGCTACTCAAAAATTAGCTCACACTTTATTTTTTGCAGAACACAGCAGAAGAGAAAAATAAGCAGTCATTGTGTCTCTGAAAATGCCGAGCCATAGACGTGTGGCTCATTTTGTCAACTTGAACTAAGCCATAGGAGGGAAAATGCCTTTATCACAGTCTTTTTTGTGGAGACGGTGATATGTTCATCAAAGTTTTGATACTATAGCTATGTCAATGGACAGTTGAATAGTCATATTTTCAACCAATATTTGGGGAGCATCTGAAAACACTTGGAATAGAGGGCTTTGGGTCTCCAATTTTGACTTGAAACTCCACTCAACAAACTATCTGGAGACTAATTTTTATATAAGCAATCAAAAGAATTTAGCAATTTCTATAATAAACAAAATGTATTTCTGAATACATTTTAAAATGTCTAAAATAAATTTTGCTCCAGATACAGATATTTTCCCCCTTTTCTAAGGTAAAGACATGAAGAAATCATAATTATTTGCTAAACCACTGTTTAAAAATGGCCATAGTATTTATACATACTTAATGTTTGCATATTGTTATCCTAATGATTCTAAAGTCATGTCATGTTACAGGATCAGTCATTTTACTTGAGAAGTGCTAATAAGTAATAAGTACTGATTTAATATATACATTTTTAAATATGTTATTTCTGTGGGGAAGATTTTGATTAATAATCATGGGATAAGGTAGCAAAGGTTATTCCTCTCACAACTAGATTAGGAAAGAATTGATGCACTTGCAAAATAAAGAGTACATAATTAGGAAGCAAAGAAAGTAGGATATGAAAATCAATGCATTAATTTTCTATGGGTGCCATAGCCAAATATCACAAATTGGCCTAAGCTACAGAAACTTATTTTCTCACAGATTTGGAGACTTGATGTCCACGGTCAAGGGTTAAGTAAGACTAGATTCACTGAGGCCTCTCTGTTTGGCTGGTAGATAGCTGCCTCTCCCTATATTCTCCCACAGTCTTTCCTCTGCTTATGCACATATATTATGGGATTTCCCAGTATGCAAATATCCTCTTATAAAGACTACAGTCACATATACTATTGTCTGGCCCTAAAGACGTCATTTCAAATTCAGACACCTCTCTAAAGCCCTGAGCCCAAAATATAGTCTGCTATACTGGCAGCTAGAGGGTCAATACACAAACTCGGGAGAGAGCCACACAATTCGGTCAGTAACATTTAGTTTGCTGTCTTGAAGGTCTCAAAAATCCACACTGGTAAAATAGAGATTCTGTAAGATTTTAAAACATGAAAAAAATATTGAGAAGAGAGAATTTCAGGTCTTTGGTTACCCAAAACCTCATAAATTTACAAAGGAAAAAGGAAATAGTGTAACCAGGAAAGAAAGTTCTTTATAGCAATATAAAGAACAAATCCGTGGCATGGTTCTATGTTATAAAAATGAATGGTCTCTTTGTTAGAAACAGGCTGTTACACAACCTACTTGGGAAAAGAGAGGGGGAAACATATGAATTTCAGCAAAAACAAACTTCTATACATGACCACATGTGGGATAGTGGAAGAAAAGAAAAGTTATATGTTAAAAAGCAGCCTGAGCTTTACCAACTCCTTAAGGTTCACGGTGAAGCTTGATTTCCAGTACCTAGAATAACTGCATGTTCTAGTTTTCACAGGACTGTCCCAACCAATTCCTGTGATTTACTAATATTATGTCACATTACTATGTCTTTGACTTTCAGTATTACCCCAGTAAGAATGATATTATCATACATCTGTCACTGTAACTCCTTCTTCCCCAATGTGCATATATACCCACACAAGTAACAAGTATTTGGTATTCAAAAACCTGATTCCAAATCGTCAATAGACTCTCTTTACTTGCTACACTTGCTTATTGAAACTTTTCCCATCCAACAAGAAGAAAGGACCTGAAAAAAAAATTATATGTGTGCTAATTATTTTCACATATATGATAGAAAACATGCAGCACCTACCATTTAAACAAAATTTTGTTCAGCTTATGGTTTCAGATGGTCCAGTCCATTGTTTGAGATGGTCAAGTCCATGATTAGTTGGCTCCAATGCAGAAACAGCATGGTGGAAGGGCATGACAGAGAAAAGCTCCTCAACCAGTGGCAGCCAGGAAGCACTGAAGGAAAGGATCCAAGGACAAAAATACACCCTTTCTGCCCATGTATATAGTGACCTACCTACTCTAACCAGATCTCATCTCCTAATGGTATTTTCAGCTGTGGACTCATCAGTAGATTAATTCACTGAAGAATATAGCACTTTCACAATCTAATCACCTTTCAAATGCCCAACTTGAGAACACCTGAGATATTTTGGAGGGGTCCATTAGATCTAAACCATAACATTCCATGTCTGGCCCCCAAAGGTTTAGATGTATGTCATCATGAAGAATGTGTTTGGTTCATTTCCAGCGTTACCAAGTCTTAACAATTCCAACACTGTTCAAAAGTCCAACTTTAAAGTCTCCTCTGAGTCAAGTCTCAAGGCACTCTGTAAATTTTAAAATTAAAGTTAAATATTTCCAACATACAATGACACTAGTGAATATTTTTATTCCCAAAGGGGGAAATAATTGAATAGAAAGACATTGGAACAAAGCATGATTGAGACAAACAGAGCAAACATTAAACCCTGTAGCTCGGAATTCAGCATCCAGAGCACACAGTGATAAGATATAAACTTCAGAGTGCTTGGGCATCTCTGGTCCTGTAGTCTGCTGGTGCAGTCCAAATGGTCTGTAAGTTTCTATGGCAGGTATTCCGTGTTCCTATCATCTCCAAATTTTAGAGGTCTCTATAGTAACTTTGACTTCACTTTTACAGCTTTGTTCCTTGCCTTCTCTTGGGATGCTGGAAAAGACTAATATCCTATCATACCACAATGCCTCACCTCCCAAACCTTCCTCTGAGACTTGGGTGGGAGCCTCACCAGCCCTACAGATTTTGGATTCTGCATGTCTTCACAACTAACACCATGTAGATCACACCAAAGTCTACTGCCAACTTGGATAGGAGCTGCAACCCCTTAGAATGTAACTACACCAGCATCTGAGTGCTTAGATGTCTGAACCTGGAGATATTCATCCCTTGGTGGCTTTGAATTAGCAGAGTGGTATATGGTATTTTCTTAAAAGAGTCTTTCAAAGGGTTTTATAATTAATACTGCTCTGGTTGAGTTCTGGGCAATTCCTGAAATGCCCTGAAATTATTTTTCTTATCATTTCAGTCCAAAATGTGGCTGCATTTAATGATGCTAATCTTTCTAGCAAGCAAACTATATTTGGCCCTAAGTTTACACATGTCTCCTTTCTAGACAAGCTGAAAATCAGATGTGATTTTATGCTCCTGATTCTCACTATATATTTGGCAAAAAGCCACCAGAGATATCCATGCCACAGCCTGGATATTGAGCTGCTTTGAAATTTTTTTTTCTTTTGCAATATTGGTCTACCACTTTTAAATTTAACCTCCTACAAAGTTTTAGGACATAGATAACCCATAAGCAAATTCTTTGCCAGAATAAAATATGTGTAGCCAGTAAGTCAATTTCCAATAGAATCCTCATTCTCAACTGAATCTTCATGAGCCTGGCATATACTGTCCACATTCCTAGCAAAGCTCTGTTCTTCAGGTTCTGACAAGAATTGCCCATTAAGCACCGCTTACACCATGCTAGGGCTTCTCTAGGCTGATCTCCAGACTTGTACAAATTCCCCTCACTAAGCAGTTCCAAAAGCTTCTGGACCATAGAGTTAGGTACAGTCACAGCAAGGACCTCACAATTAGTAAGAATTTTCAGTATTAATCACTTTCCTATCATTGGAACTAAATATCTAACAGTGACAACTTAGATATGATTTTGGCTCAAGGTGTCTGAGAATTCAATCCATGTATAGTTTGCTGACTACAAGGCAGAAATAGCATGAGGAAAGAACATGGCACAAGAAAGCTGCTCAATTCATGTGAGCTAGGAAGCAGAGTGAGGGAGAGGAGGGAGGAACCAGGGACAAAAACATACTCTTGCAGTTCTCTTATTCTAGCTACCTACCTTCCAGCAGAACGCACCTCCTAACACATTCAGTTATTAACTCATCAACTGATTCATTGATGAGTGTAACAATACCATTCCCTGTCACCTTTCAAAACCTCTTCTCTGAACCTATGAGTCTTTTAGGTGACATTTTAGATCTAAACCATCCTTGACACTATAACCTAGATTTGGAATACAAAAAATAAAATCTGCTATATTTTTCAAATTCTAAAATTTAATTTGGATAGAGATAGTATCATAATCGTGGCCCCTATTTTGTAAGTCGTTGATCCTGAGACGTTGCACACATCACTTAAACTGTGTAAGCCTTCCCTTCTTTATCCATGTTAGGAGAATAAAATAGACACAAGAGCATAATGGCATCCTGCCTATTTCAATTTTAAAAGTAATTAAATGAAATAATGTCTAAATATTTTTAAATTCTTTAAGTACCATAAAAATGATAACTGCTGTTAAACTCACCTTCAAAAAAAAGAAATAAATAGTCAGCCTAATAATTAAGTAAGTTTGTTAATACTTTTTCCATGGAATTGGTGGTGTTTGTTGAAGTTACATTTCATTACCACCTACAACCTTTTGTTACCACCTTTTCACATTATTACTCTTGAAACTATGAAGATTCATACCAGTGAGGCGAAAGGAGAAAAACTCTGTATGTTGCAGAGTTAACACTGTATGACTGAAACACTAGAATTTCAAAGGTAAAAGTGGTTTAAAAGCACAAAATTACTCCTTATGCTTCCCAGTCACATTTTCATGAACAACTGAACATTTGAGTTATTGAATGTTGTATGTCCTGTGATTAGTAAAGAATCAAAATACGAGACAGTATTTTTAACTAAGATCTGTATGTATGAGATATTACCTTAAAATAAATTACCCATTGTTTTTAATGTGTCTGTGTGACTTTTCAAGAAAAAAATGTATGTAAATGTGTTGTTTTGTGCCGCAAAAGACTGTTGCACATACACAATCTTAAATCAGGTCAAAAATAAACTAATAACATAGTAGATGGGCCCATAGGTTCATTAATGTTGTAGCAAATAACATGATCTGATTGCTTTATACTACTGACTAGTATTCTACTGTGTATATGTACCACATTTTTGGTCTATTTACTGATTATTGAATGCTTAACCTTATCTCATTTCTTGGCTATTGTAAGTGGCAGTGCAACAAATAGGAACGTGCAGATAATTTTTACAGACTGATTTTCTGTCAGTGTGAATGGATACATACCCAGTAGTTAAATTGCTGGATAATATTTTAGTATTTGAAATTTAAATTCTATTTTTTTTTGTAAGCTGCCATACCATTTCCTACAGTGCCTCTGCTGATTTACATTCCTACCAACACTATATAGGAGCTCTCTTTTCTCTACATCATTCAAAAGTATAATATTTTGTTTTTTGATAAAAGCCATTCTAACATGAGTGATATGATATCTCCCTATATTTTTTAATTTGGATTTCCTTGAATATTACTGATCTTGGCATTTTATAAGATACTTTGGGCCATTTGTATGATTTTGTTAGTAAAATGTTAGCCTCATGTAAGCATGGGAGGGCCTTTTTGGTGGTTGTTGGATCTACGGTGGGTGATACGGTGATTAAGAGTGTGAGATACTTAATTAGTCCACTTATTGGAATTTACATAGTTTCTGAGTGTGACTGAAGGGATTTACTGAAGACAGAAGCCCCAATCTGGGTGTGGGTGGCACCACCCAAAAGGTTTGTAGCCTATTTGGGAAAAAGGGAAAGGCAGTTTCACTTTTACTGCTGCTGCTGCTGCTGCTGCTGCTTGCTGTCTTCTGCCTCCCACACAATGAACTGTTTATCCTCTATGATGCTCCTCTGCCATGACCCTCTGCTCTGGAGCAAAGTTTCTGGACTAAAACCTCTACAAATTGAGATGAAATGAATCTTTCCTACTTTAACTTCTGAGTGTTGAGTATTTTGTATCATCATTGAGAAAAGTAACTAAGACAGAGCCTAAGTAAAGTAAGTCAGACAAATATGAAATTATGTGATCCAAATATACAACCTAAAGATTTGAGCTCATAGAAATAGAGTATAATAGTGTCTACCTGACAGTATTATAAATTGGATTTATAGTGGCTGAGATGTCTGGGGAGGTAGAAGATGGAAATATTGGTCAGAGGAGACATGATTACAGTTAAATATAAGAAGTAAATCTTAGGGGACTATTGTACAGCAAGGTGACTATAGTTAATATAGTATGTTATTAAGAAACATAAAGATATCAGATATTATGAGCTATTACTACAAAATGGTATGTATGTGAGACAATATATTTGTGGAGCCCACCTCTCTATCCACCCTGCACTATACATCAGCTGTCTAAATATTTCTCAGATTTCTCAATTTAACATTTCATTCATACATTTCATCTTTCTGCCCCACAGCACCATTACTGCTATATTTTTCCTGCTGTGTTTTCTTCTATATTAGGTAACTGAGTCCGCCACATGCCAGGTCAACTAAACCAAAACAGTGAACTACTTTATTCTACTTTGTCCCCACATTTTCAAATTTTGCTATGTCCTATGACTGCTACCTCTTGTCTAATTCTTTTATTTATCTTCTCTTCCCCATGCACCGTGTTATCATTTCAGATCATACTTCACCTTTATATTTAAAAAGCTGAAGTAATTTATATCCCTTTCTAGTCTACCTTGACTATGAGTAACCTTTATAAAATTAATATTCTCATTTGGTATTCTAAATGGAGCATCTTCAATGACATTCCATTATCACTACGATACACGCTGTGAAGCCTTTTAAGATATATCTCTCTTGTAATTCTCCCCAGCCCTCAGTTTCTCTCAATTTGTGGTAATAATGACCTGGAGCAACCTATTCTTGTTTTCATAAGCCTGACCCTATCCATGTGTCTCAGGTGATCTGTGTGTTTCCTTATACACTCCAATACCCATCCATGTAGGCACATGCACTCATACAGTGGAAAAGATATAGTGTGATGAGAAGGGGTTGAATTCTAATCCTGGCTACATTACTCACTAGCTATGCAAATTTTGGCAAGTGAAATAAACTCTCTTAGCACAGTCTCTTTTTTCTGAATGCTGATCTATTTTTGTAAAAACCATAATACTATTAGGTTCTAGGATTTATGACAGGGTGGAACAGGGTAGGTAATTTAAACATTGCGGTGCATCGTATTTAGTAACTTTTCATTCATATATCTGTCAGAGCTCAATTTAAGAACCATCATCTGTCATCCAAAACTTCATTCTTTATCATTCCACCCTTCATGCTTCCACTACATTCTCTTTAGGCCTTTACCGCAGCAGCTGTGGTGCAGAATGTACTTCTTGCCTTACATCTGTCCTCACTTGTTTTTGACTATTTTCACCTTATTTAGATGACTCTTTATTCATCTTTTAAATCCCAGATATAGCATTAACAGATTGGATGTCTGAGTGAGTTCAGAAACAGGTGGTAGGAAAAGTTTCCAGGTAAAAAGGAAACATTACACATGCACTCAGGATGCATGTCATATATTCTCCTGCTATTAAATAAAACAGACTGAAGAAAATAGACTGAGCTTGAATCTTTCTCAACAGTCTTTTAAAAATATGCTAGACAGCATGACACTCATTCCTCTTCAATCAGTGAATTTTTTTCCTAGAGCTCTCCCCAGATGTATAAAATGACTTTGGTTGGCCAGTCTTACAGGGTAAGTGCCAGAGCCAGCTCTCCAGATGTATTGAATTTGTCAATAATAACAGCATGGAAGTGTTGATGCTGTCTCTCATTTTGTTATACCTGATGAACCAAAAAAAGAAAAAAAAGAGAGAGAGAATGTCAGTCCTACCCTACTGTGCCCTGATTCTTTCAAGTGCGCAATTTACAAGAAATGGGCCAAACACTGAAACAAGGATATTCTTGCTTCAAGGATTACTGGTCAGTCACTGAAATATTCTGTTTTTCATCAAGAAATATCCCTTTTTATTTCTCAATTATAATATTAAGAATGAGAAAATATAGGCAAAAGAAGCTGAGAGTTGTAAAATAAGTTTCAATGGATGCAATATATTTTAAATATTGACTTCAACAAGCTGTGCACAATCATTTAAATGGTACACATTTGCACATCACTCAGGGCCTCCATGTAAGAGTAACCAATCTCTCGCAAAGCAGAACATCGGTGACATAAAGATTTTACCCCTTTCAAGATTCCTTTTCCTTCTCTCTCCCTGCTACCACATGCACTATACTAGCTAAAGTCAGATTGTACAATCTGAGAATACCTAACAATGAATTTCATAGCGGAGTTTCCTCCAAAACTACTATCTCTTGCTCAACACAGGGATTTAAAGTTTGCCAGCAGAGTACGTGATGTCCAGGCTTGAGTATCCCATACTCCTAAAGTCATATTAAAATTGACAGAGACTATTCATGTCAATTTGAGAAGCAATAGAGAGTAGAAAAGTTTGAAAGATTTTTAGAAATAAATAAAAAAACAAGAACTATGAGAACATGACATGATAAATAAGTAGAAGCCAGGAGGTAGAATTAGAAAGCAAGGAGTGGACACAAATAAAAACAGAATAATAAATGGAATAATAGAGTGCCTAGAAAAAGGAGAAACAAGGTACTGTTTCTCCTGACCTCCGAGGGTACAACCAAAACTTCCTGGAGACATATACAGAACTCCTGGTGTCCAGAGATTTGGTTATTGAAGTAGATTCTTGCACTTTTTTCTCCTCTTCTAAACTTTTAATGAACTCTCACTGCACATGGAGATCAAAATACATTAGTTTTGTAACACATGTAAGTACTTTAGTAATGCACAGGGAAAGCATGGAGAACATGCATGTCTTTGTGCTAGTGAAAATTTATAGGTCAAGTTTTCTATGGGCTCCAACCAGGATCAAAAATTTTGACCCTCAGAATTACTTCAATGTGTTCCACCTCCTTCCTCTTACTGTTGCTATGGTGTTAACTGTACCTTCTCCTCGTGTGACAATATCCCTAGTATTTGGCTTTTCAGAAAAATATGACTTAGTAAATAAAATAATGTCTCTCAGTTATGTTAGATTACCCTTTCTCTTCATTAAAAAAGTGAAAATAAATATTTTAAATCAATAACCATAAAAATATGCTTCAAAACCAAAACACAAATGAAATAAAGTGCAGTCATTTTATTATAGCTTTCTCAACCAATTCTTCTGTAAATTTTAGTCTTTCTGTCTAGACTTTCTGTAATATTTCATCGTTAAGACACAGAAAGAAGCATGCTCAGAGAAGGGTTTCTTTCATTTTTGCCTGATTCTACTAATGCTTCTAAGGGTCTAAAATATGTAGCCCTTGACCACTAACTATGCACAAGATCATTTCTGCCATATACTATTGGCCTAAGTAGTTTTTGAGCCTGCTTTGATGAATGGAGAAATGGATTTCCCTACTTCATGTGAGTGACACATATCACATTTCACAAGAGCACCTAGGATGATGAGGTTGTAGTTATTTTAGACAGTACTATCTACCAGTCTCCAAAAAAAAATTAGAAAGAAGCCTAGAAATATTTTGCAAAATATATTCCACATCTTTTTCTATTTTTATACTATTAGCGCAGTACTTGTTGTACAGTGGGTGTTTTCATATGAGTACAGTTTTTTCTTCAAGTAAAGTTTGAGAGATTTCTAATACCATAACAAAGTATAAAAAGTAGGCATTTCCAGGCGTGGTGGTGCCCACCTGTAATCCCAGCACTCACGAGGTTGAGGTAGGAGGATAGCGGCAAGTTCGAGGCCTGCCTGGGCTGCATAGTGAGTTCATGACTAGCCTGAATTACATAGTAAAACTCTGTCTCAAAACAAAAAAAAACAAACAAAGTATCTTGGTTCTTTTGGGGTTTGGGTACAGATGAAAAGGTGATACCTCAAAACAGTGGCTTAAATATTCATGTGCAGTAAAGTTATTATGTGCTGTATTAAAGTTATTATATGCTGTATGTTTTTCTTTATGAACCGTGACAAGGAAACTTCATCTGTGGGATCACCACATTATAAAAGCCTCAACTGATGAATATATTTTCATTATCATATGACAAAATTTGCTATCTGGATGTAGGTAATGCATATGCTTAACCTGAATTTGATGTGTCTTTCTCCAAAAGATGCATAAAATTTATTTTTAACAGGTTCCTGTAGCACATTCGGCAGGCAAGTTTGTATTCAGGGAAATAAACAAACAAAAAACAGCCTCCAATATCCTAGATAAAGAGTTTCCTTTCGATTGTTGCCAAGGAGACCTCATTGGAAGCCTCCCTCTGTGCTCAACGTGCATTGGCTCATATTCATCACTATTGACAGTCTCATATGTGTCACTGTCCAGCAAAAATCCTATCTGTTACTATTAATAAGCTATCCTTTGCCATATTGATTAGTTGCTTATCTGAGTTGTACAGGCAACAACCTTCCTGCTTGTCTCAGAAGCCTCATATTAGTCAGAATGGTACCCCTAACTCTTTGCTTTCTATCTTCGCAACTTTAAGTACACAAAGCTTTGACCTTAGATATGTTCTTTGTACCTCTGATTTAGCATTCAATCAAGATATTTTCTTTTATCCTCTGCAGTATTAACTCCCAAGCAACCAAACTGCTCCATCCATACTGTTTGGCATGGATTCCTTCCCTAATCTAAAACTTCCAGAAGAGTTCTAAGTTAAAGTGAAATGACTCTAAAATTACATGCACAGAAAGAATTTTTATAACTATTCATTCAAATACCCAGTTTTCTACATGATCTAGCTCCATTTCCTGAAAACAATAACATTAGTTAAATGGAACTAGGAAAAAACTATTAGATGTGGTCCAGTAAATCAGTTTTATAACACATACATTGTTAGGAGAGAAAGGAGGAGTCTGTGCCTACCTTAGCCATTAACTATGCTCAAAGATTCAAATTTTATTGAAACTTCCCAGAGAATTGGCAGGGTTGAGCCTACCAGGAATTTATTTCACTGGTATCTTGACATAAAAAGTACTTTATCCTTGAGTGCAGCCTTCCAAGTCAAAGAATGAAGTCAATTTAGAAGGAGGAGGTAATTATGAGTAGACCCTTTATCCTTCAACCTAATTGCATGACCTCAAATTTCTATTCTATGTAGACTGACCTCAAGAAGAAGAATGTGTTATCACCAAAATCTCTATGAAAGATTAGGGTCCAAAGTGTCCAGTCACGCTGTTTGTGTCCAGAACATGAATTTCAGCATTTAACCAAGGGGGAAGGAATGGCTTCTCTTTCCTTCAAGCCTAAACAAAATGCGCACATGCACCAGCAATAACTGTAGTTTTGCAAAGGTAGAGTAGCTTCCATTCAATATAGCATGGACATGAGTCAGTTTCAGTGATAATCAAGAGACCCTGGCCATATCAGCTTTCATAAAGTTCCTTTATAGGGTTAAGTGGGCACTCTTTTATCAGCCTGTATTAACTCGTTTACAGAGTAAGAAGGAAGGAAAATTTGACGATTATACCAGAGGTCCCAAAATAAAAGGGAAGCTTCGAGAGGACCTGAAGTTCTCATGATAACAAATCAAGAGAAATACAAAACAAAATATTATTTGTTATTTTTAAGCTTAGTCTACTTTGTTTTATTCATAGCAATAGTCTGGGAAAACCGGGGGAGAGGAATTAACACATGGAATCTAGAAAAGCCCTGTACTGTGGCTTTTAGATGGATATTTGAAATAGGACACAGCACAAGGGACCCTTGGCTTCATCTGCCATTCACATAGTAGCAAATGGGTCGAAGTATAACATTCATCAGGTGAAATCATGTGAATAGGCTGTGCATATAGGGCACTGTCCAGCCACAGGGGTGAAAGCTGAGTGTTGACTTTCCCATGCCACTCTTTTGCAATCTCTTTCCTGCCCATTTTCACCTTTGTTTTATTTGTTTTTAACTATCAAAGATAGTTAAAACCATTAACCTGCGTCTTCACACCAAGTAGATCTAATATACACATGATAAAGAAAACATAGTTTTTAAAAATTCCATGTATAAAATTAGAAGAAAAAAGTCCGGTAGCTCATTCAGCTCAAGTTGCTGTTTCTTATTTAGGATGCTATCATAGCTTCTTTGCCAGAATGTTGATTTTTAGATTTGTTCACTGTTAGTAATTCACCATAAAATTCAAGATGGGTGTCATATGAGACTTCATCAAAGAGTTAATCAGATTCCTTTAATTTTTTGCATAGTTTCCTAAAATAATACATACTACCCTTAAAAAAACAAGTTCTAAAATATGATCAAAGTAAAAATAACCTGTTCCCTGTGGAAAAACAAAAGCTCCAGGAAGCAGCTTTCTAATTTATATAAACAAAGATAAATAGGTTAATTTTGAACACTTTTTTCTTAATGCTCTTAGCCAGTAAATATTTTTACAATTTCTTTTATCAGAACTGTCTTTTAAAAAGGTGTTTCTTCAAGACAAATAAATCTCATGTTACAATTGGCATGAATATGTTATGTGAAATTAAATTATGTTGGCCACCATTCGTCTAAAGGCTATTTTCTCATACCATCCATTTCTCAACAATAATATTAGAAAATAATGAATACCTTCAGGACAAGAATCTGAACTTTATGCAAATACAGATTAGAGAAGTCCAAATTATTTTTTAATGAGCTATATGTATTATGTCTCCCTATCTAGAGTTCATCTGGACCATGGTATTAAATAAGCTTAGAGTTAATTAAGCGTATTATAACCATTCCTGGCTTCTTCCTTTATTGGTATGAACCTGCCAGCTCAGAGGCACTCCACAAACATGGAAATACTTTATCAACACCGTACTCCAAAACACCTTGAAATATTTCAATCCTGCCTGTACTCTTGGGATAATTCTAGAATCTCAAACCTATTGGACTCTTTTCGAAATCCATTACTTTTCTATTTCTATAAATATGAATTGCAGGAAAAGAAGAAGCTTTCTGTGTAGATGTTGATTTATATTATTAAGTGCTATAGTCAAATAATTGCTCTTCGGCATATGCACATAGGAAGATAGAATATCTCTTGCTACAGAGATACTGGCTCAGGCAGCAGATTAAAAGAACAGATTTATTTTGCATTTTAGGGTACTAAATTGAATACAAGTCATAATAGAAAATCTCCACATGCAAATGAAATCCGAAAAGCTTTTCTAATTTTCTGGAAGTGCATGAGAAAATCATTCTCAGTTAAAAAAAAAAAAAAAATCTGCAGACTACTCATTAATAGCTGCTCACATTTTGGCAGTACCCAAACTAATTTAACTTTTACATATTCAGATGTTACGTTAGTTAGAAGAGCAAACCCAGTTGTAAGTAACCCTATTAAAATCTAATCCAAATTTGAAAGAATAATCAATTGCATGAGATAATCCTATGGAAAGAAAATACCTGAATATCAGGAGAAAAGCAATTGACATTTATTTTCTATTATGAACTCAGCAGGCAAAGAAAAAAGAGCAAAATCAAACTGTATTTTCCTTGGGTCTAGTTAGTATTCTGTTATATACCCAAAGGCCATATTTCCACAGCTGTGGCAAAATCCTTTAGAGGAGAACGGTTTGACATTTGAAGAGTTTTTCCCAGTCTCTTCCATGTGATTCTGTGATGAAGCAACAAACTCAGGCACCCTGGACGGGGAACGGGATATCAAAAAGGAAGTGGACTTTGGATTCAAACAAACTAGACATTAAATGCAAGCATTGCCATTCACTAGGTGAATTACTTTGAAAAATGAGTTAAAGTATCCTCAGCCTCAGTTCTTTCTACATTAAAGAGAATTCACAACACAGAGCTACTGAAGGGAAAGTACCCAGTAGACCTTCTGAAACATAATAGGCGCTCCGTAATTATTTTTCACCTATCTCCTTTTCTTCGGGCACTGTCTCCACTCTCTAATTTTCTAAGCTATCAGCTGGTGCTCAAAACTTTGGGTTGCTTCATGGGATTGTTTTTATCTGTAGTCTTATATTCTCCTTTACTACTAAATGCTCATCAGTTTGGCCACATGCTTTATCTTTCAAGATACCTTGAGACTTCTGCTTCTCCCCATTTCATTCCATTCCTCCCCTTGATCTAAGAGAAGAACAGAGCAACAGTCAAATAGAATCAACACCATAAGGCTGATGTACTAAAAGGTGGAAACAGTAAAGAGGTTATGTTGACAGCTGGACCCAGGCAAACATAAGTCTGTCTGTATTAAATGGCTTTTCTTGTGAAATACTTTTCTTAGAATTCCTTATATCCAATAACCTTTCTCCTTATTGAAAGAGGAATTGTTTTCCAGCTCCATGACCCTTATGTAGCTTTGTTCTCTAAAGTGTTGAACAGATATATATTTTGGAGACAAATGAGCAGATTATTCTTCTCAAGAAATGATCTCCGTGAAGACTCACGCAGTGTGGTCAATGTAGGGTGCAATTGCCGTATGAGACGAGCAGAAAGTTTAGATACTCAGTCCTGTCCACAGATTATAACACTACACCTTCAGGAGTTATATAAATATAGGCCAGTTTCTTGAGTTACATGCAAGGCAGTTTACAGTTCTATAAAACAAAATTTTATAGCCTTACTAAAAGCAGCAAGATTTAGTACCTCATAAAAACAAACTTCTTTTCAAAAAAAGGGTATAATTTATTTGTTTGTATAATTTATAAGAACTTTCCTAGATTATGCATTCAGGAAATTATTTATGAATACTAATTTTTGATGAGCCAGCCTAGTAGGCTGAATAATGGCTTCCCCAAATTTTTATATTCTAATCCCTGGGGCCTGTGAATATTCTTGTATGACAACAAGAATGTTGCAAATGTGATAAAATTAAGGATCCTGAGTTAGGGCAAGTACCTTACATGATCAAATGGACTCTAACTTGTAATCACCAGTGTCATTACATGAGACACACAGAAAGAATTCATGACAGAAGAAGAGAAGGTGATATGAGGACGTTGCAGAATTTCCGTTAGAAGAAAGAATCTTGGGTCAAGGAAGACAAAGACATTGCCTCAGAAGTAGGAAAGTGCTGAAGAGCAAGTTCTCCCCAAGCTCCCCTGGGGAGCACAACCTTGCTAATATCTTAGTTTCAGCCCAATGAATCCCATTTTGACAGACTGGCCTCCATAAGTAGAATACTGATTTCTGTTGTTTTAAACCAACAAACGTGCTGCAATTTATGATAGCCAGCTCAGGAAACTAATACAGCGAGAAAAGTTCTAAGCAATGAAGTCAGAAGTGTTTTAACCAAATAGAAACTTGCTGAGAATCAAATATTGGGAGGTGTGGACAAGAACTAAGCTTTTCCCAAATTCCTCAACTTTGGTTAGGTGCAAGTGTTAGGTACACCCACTACCACAGATGAGCCTCTCTTACTGCCTCTTTCACAAGACTGTAAAGCATAACTACTTCTTGTCATTCTTACCTAAAAATAGAAAGCCCAGGTCAGCAAGATCCACCTATCTGCCTTGTTCATCTGGGTGTCCCCAAAGTGAGTGCAAGAGCTGACACACAATAACATCAATCTACATTTCCTGAAAGGTGAAAAGGGGATAATAAAGGAAATAAATAATAACATTATCTAACAAGATTCCAAAAAAGGGAAAAATAAGTTAAGGTAATAGGAATAAAAGTATATTATTTCATACACTTACCAAATCGTTGTTCAGAGTAAAAAAAGAAAAGTCAACTGATTCAAGGGATTATTTCACTTTTTTCCTTGCTCATCATTTCCTAAACCATTTATTTTATTTTATAAGTTATATTTAAAATGCATTTAAATGTGCACCATGCAACACAGATAGCATTATACTATTATATTGCTATTATATAATCTAAACAATGAATCTCAGTAAAAGTTACATATACAGTGATATTACCATTTTATACAAGTAAAGAATTGATAACCAAATTCAAGAAGGAATTAATATCTTTTTTAATTCAAGCAATTTATAGAAGTCAAATGGGTGTACTCCCTTCTTTTACACAAAAACTATACACAACATTCAGCAAAGCTTTCTTCTCTTTGCCAGTAAAGCACTTCTCTTTAGAGAAGTTTGCACACTCATATACCTCAAACATGAGATTCTACTTTGGTAACACATAAATCAATTGTGTCATAGGGTTTTTTTGTCTAATGACTTCCTTCATACAAGTATTCATATGGGTCACTCAAGAGGGGTAGGTTTTCTCCTTCCAATCATTCTAATTTAATGTTTATGAAAACCTCCTGCTTTCTTTTTAGTATATGTGCTGCTGAAGTGAGCGCAGCTCATGCTTATAAAAGATGTGACCATTCCTGTTTACATCTACATGATAGCCAGGCTTGTAGAAGTCTATCACAAACTAAATTCTTCCATTGAGTGAAAGTGTATATCCCGGCATCTTGTGCACTGGTTAATCTCAAAGCAAAATGTGGGTCTGAAACAGTTTTCAAAATTTTATCTGCAGCTGTTCAAACCAGTATGTTGATATGAAAATCAAATAATATTTATTCTGAAGGGGAATTCATTTTTATAATGATGCATGTTTTAGAAATTCCGCATGTAGATAAATATTGTTTTCTTCATATTTAGATTCCCTTTTAAAAGATTTGTTCTGTGCCACTGAGCTCCTCTCTAGTTTGGAACCCATATATGAATACATAAATAAACTTCAGTAGCAGAGACATTCACTGGAAATCAATACTAATACTAACACTAATGACTTTAGTATTTTACAAAGAACTTATCAGAATCAATATGCAGCAATATATAGTATAGGAAAAGGCCAAAGGAAAAAATTCCTAACTGAAATCTTGCCACAGTGAACAATGTTCATTATCAAAAAGATACAAGTCTAAATAATTTAAGTTCTTTCTTGAAAATAAGATATAAAAGAACACCTGCCTCTATCTCAGCATAACTAAAGCTAAATTTGAAAGTATTTTACATACAGAATTCAATTTTGAACATTTCCAATACTACTCAATAGCAATTAAAAATATGAATGAAGGCACTTTTAAAGGTTTCTAAATCATGTTATAAATGCACATTCAAAAATTTTAGTCTTTACTTCAGAAGTTTGCCCAATTGTCCTAATATTCCTAAAAAGTAAATATCAGTTTGTCCTACTGTATGCTACAAATGTTTTGTGAAATCAAATTATGTTTAGATTATTTCAAATATTTTAGGTATAAATTTCATTATTAACCATTCAAGATAACTCTATAGTTATATAGCCCTTTTTCTAACGTATTTTTCATATTTTGACATTCCCAAATTGTATGCAGTTTATATTCAGCAACATTTCACAATTAGAGAACATTTTCTTATTTTTATCTTTTTTACTAGTACGATATAATGGTGCATGTGACAGCCGATGTCACCTTAGATTGACAAAATGTAGTGAGCTCTTCAGTGTATGAGACCAATACATATTTTAGTTTATTTTTCATTATGTCATGTAATATAGAGAAAAAGTAACCATAATGTAGAATCAGTGTTAAGAAATTATAACCTAACATTATGCATTAAGAAATCTAAATAAACACTGGGAATTTTGGTGTAGTTTAAGATTGGCTTATAGGCTTATAGTAATCAAATATAAATGTGAAAGACATGGTGTGGGGCAATATCTACATGTGTATAGTCGTTAATTCTTGAGAGCTTGTTTAGAGATTCTAGCAGGGGAGCGCAGCTACTGCTATACCCTTGAGAGAGGAACAGTCCTACTCTTTGGGAGTGGTCGTCCTCTTCCACCAAGCACGCAGCTTCTGGATGATGCACATGGAGAGTTGAGGGATGAAGGGGACACCCGCCTACCCAGCCAGATCAGCCGAATCAACCCTGGTGATCAATGGGGTGACAGATGTCGCAGCCAGATTCCCCTTACATCCTAGTCATTAATTTTGAAAGAACAGCCCCATATATTAGGAAGGAAATAAAACCCTTAGAAAGGGAATTTGGTACTTTCTTTTGGCTGCAAAACAGCTTTACAGATGAACGTTCCTTGCAGGTCTAAAAATCTTATTGTCACTTACTGTGTATCTAAGAGAAATGTATGTTCTATGTTTACAAAATAAGTATGGTTACTATAACACCACAAACAGAGGTCAGCATAAGCCAGAAGACTAGATCACAGAAAGATGAAACGTATCACAAATCTATTTAACTCTGATTGACCCACGTGCCTCACATCCCCAGCTCACCTGGTTAAGGTGTTTCTCCTGAAATCTATTCACACTTGCAATAGCTCATTCCTGATCATCTACCACTCATTAACACTCCAGGATAAAACAGCCTATAAAATCGGTTAGCTGTTAACAAATGAATTGCTAAGAAACAGCACACATTTTGATTAGAGCAAGAAAATGTGGCAAGTATTATAAATATTCATGTCACATTGTAGCAGTAAATGATTAGTTCAGATAAGACTTATTAATGAGTGATATCAGTACAGGATGAGTAAGGAGACAGTTGGAAATACCCTAAGAGATCACACGATAGGCCCCAGTAATCAAGATCTGCCCCTGAAAAGGAAAGAAAAAACCACAGAATGTCACTGATTTGGGTGGCTATCTGGTAGAATATCTTGCTTTGGGCTTAAAAAAAAGATTAGCGAATCCTTTTCTCACTCTAGTGCATCATGGTAATAATGACTTGAATTATATTTCCATGAAGAGCATCTCTTCACAGAAAGATAGAAAGGAATATTTAAATATTAAAAATGATTAAACTTATAAGATAAGAAAGTGAAGATTAAAAATACCTCCTTCTTTCTTGTATGGGAAAGAGAAGAAATCCAAGCCAATTTGGAGCTTGTGAAGAGATTGTTAAAAAACAATCACTCATTTTGAATAAGGACTCCATAAACATGTCTGCGCTGTTGAACACTTTGCGTGTGCAGCTCTGCCAGACTTCTGCGGTCTGCAGTCACAGTCTGGCACCTCTCCTGTGCACACAGCCTGTTTCACAAGGAAATTTGCAAAATAAAGAGAGTTCAAAGTGCATTTAAATATGTGGATGAGGCTGAAGGATCTGTCAGTGGAAAACATCTCTAAGATAGAAAGTGATCTTTAAAAGGCAGTTACTATTCACCAACAGAACCGAAATAAATCATCATTTTGATCCAGAAGATGAAGCTGAGGCATATTTGCAATTCAGTGTGTATTTCAGGTTTCTTGATTAATTGGTAACTTCCAGATTTCTTATACTCTTTCTAATCCATGTCTTGAAGAAGAATAATACCACACAAGGGAAGGCCAAATCTATTAAGAGGCCAAATGTTACACACAGATCGGACCTTGGAGCTCACCTTACATGACTTCATCATGTTGCAGATGAGGAAACTGAGATGTACGGATGAAAAAGTCACTGGCCAAATACTATAAGACCTTTCACCTTTCATCTGAAAGTGGGAAAGAGAGTCCAGGTCTCCTTGCTCCTTTCCCTAAATCACAACAAAGAGCAACTGAATGTGAGTGAATGATTTACATACATCATACTTGAGTTTTGGCAGTATATCACTATTTTTTAAAGACATAGTTATCTGAGCTACTAAAGACTGACAGTACTATTTCAGTTAAGTTTATTGTTCACACCAAACCATTACAAAGTATAGTAAGGGATAGAACAAGTTTGATTTTTAAGTTGACTTTTTGTGCTTGGAGCATGTGATGAGGGAAAATGTTCTGACAGTTCAAGCTTACTCAAGCTTAATGACAGATCTAAATTGGAGCTTGGAGATAAAAGAAATTCTTTAGTGATGCCTCAGTTGTCATTGATTGCTATGAGCAATTTTAAAGCTATTCAAGACAAGAATTGCCAGCTTGGTTCTAAAAGGGAAGAAAGTGCTACATAAGATTAGAGGCTGGTACAAATGCTCTCTTGGCTTAAAAAGAGGACAGTTTTGTATCACATACATAGGTGACAATTGTGACTACATGTAGACATTCATCAGCAGGACATGATGCCATGAATGTTCAGGGTAGTGTTGGCACCAGCTGTGCTGGGTAGGTGCCAATGAGAGCAGCTTCCCTTGGAAAGACCACCTGGAGCAAAGAGGTTGGGGGCTGGAGCAGGCAGTTGTTAAAGCTGAAAGCTAATAAAAAATATTAAAGAAAAACTCCTCATAAATTACAGAATATCTCCCTCCAACTTGCTAAAGATGTTTGGATTTAAAAGATATAAAGGGTACATTGAGAAATTCCATGGAGCCAAATGGAAAATGAAAGCATCTCCAATTCTATATATACACTGAAGCCTTTGTGCTCCATTTGCACTGGGTGTATGGAATCCATGAGTTTCTACCTATTGAGTCCAGATGAATGGTGGCTATGAGTATTCTATTTTTAACTCATCTTTAAAGCTTCTTTCTCTCTAGGATTTTGCTCCTATCAAATATAGTAATTCCTCAAGACAATCAACGTGCTTTCCACTAAATATGCTAACCATTTCATGCATTTAAAGGTAGGAACAAGAAATAGAAAAATTCAGCCAGCCCTAAGACTTTTTTGCAAAACTAATTTTGCCTACAGGTAGGACAAAGAACCCTAGGAAAAAAATATACTGCCCTGATAAACATTTTCTTCCAGTCTCATGTCCTTTTTATTTTCACTGACTATACTACGCATATTCACAACCAGGGCCTTTTTAAAAATGAAGCCATCCAGCTGTCTGCAGTGCCTTTTAAAATATTTTTACCTTGTATATATGTTCCATTTCTTTATGATCTAACTCCAACATGACTTTAATGATTGGAATTCTACTTGATAGAGAGAAATATATATCCTCACTTCTGTATTTCTAGGGCACATAATTTCAACATACAGCAGTATCACACGTAAAATTTATTTGCCCTTTTCCTGCACAATAAAATTGGGAATGCCCTACAGCATATTATTGGTCTCAGTAAATTCATCACTATTTAGTGAAATGACTATTACATAGACAATAATTAAATATATTTGTTGAAAGCAGTTATGGCGTTGTGCATGCTTGCAATCTCACCACTCTGGGAGGCTAAGACAGGAGGACTGCAAGTTTGAGTCTAGCATGGAAAGCTCAGTGACTTAGGCCTTCAATGCCAGTGCACCACTTTTGGAACAACCTGACTACAGAACAGAGTACAAATTTTGCTTCAAATTCTTGCTCCTTGAATTTTTCTATCAATTTCATACAAAATTTTAAAAAACTGCAATCTTCAATATAATTAAGTGAATGAGACTGTATCTCAAAATAAAAAATTGAACAGGGCTGAGTGTTTAGCTCAGTGAGAAGGCTAAAGTTCAATCCCCAGTATCACAAAATATGTTGCATGATTCAGTTAAAACTAGCTTATCAAAAGGATTATATATTTGTATTCTCCCTAGAGAAATTACAAAAGAATACAGTTATAGGCAATCCAACCATTGAATTTTTCTTTTACATATTTCACAAAAATGTATATTTTTACCCAAATATGACTTATGAAAAATTTTCAGTACATGTGTTTCACCTAAGTATTTATTCTTAATAAAAGAGATTACACTGCAATTTTAAGAGTGTTTATATAACGAGATAGATAAGATTTCTCCCTTTATTTTGCAGCAGTATAAAGGAAATCACCAAAAACTGTACTTTCTGTTGACCTATACTGGGAGAGATAAATATATAAATGGAAAGCTCTAATTACAGATTTTGCAGAATGCACCTTCTTTTCAGAATTATGTATAGGCTAGGTGGTGAGGAACTGAATCACACAAATACCTCTCAGTAAAAACACATGTTCAAGCTGTGTCCATCCCTGATATTCTCACCTGTAATACCATAGTTTCAGGTGTGGGAGGCGAACCTGGGGATGCGGAGATAGGTGAGAATGGAGAAGAAGGGGAAGTAAAAAGCATCAAGGTGATACATGTAGCCAGGTGTGGTGGAACACGCTGTAATCCCAGCATTCAGGAAGCAGAGGCAGGAGGGTCATGCAACTTCGAGACCAGCATGGGCTACAAAGTGAGCTCAAGGCCAGCCTGAACTGCATAGCGAGACTCTGTCTCAAAAAAAAAAAAAAAAAAAAAAAAAAAAAAGAGATGATACATGTTTATGAACCAATTCCCCTAGATGAATGCATTTATTATTTTTTACACACATAGCACAAAGGGAAAAACAGTTACAATACCATACCACTTGCCAGACAGTATCATTTCATATTCCCTTCAAATATATTTTTTGTTGTCATTTGATCCTTAGCTGAAAACTATGGTTGGTTTTGGTAAAGTGAATTGGCAACCCCAATGTGAATCCAACAAACAAAGCAAATATTTTAAGTGGTAAATTTGGCCACATCAGTGAAAATCTTTGTGTAATATCAGACGTTTATCTTCTCTATTAATCCTCTGAAATTACATCAAGAATAGCAGTATAGTAAAATGCTAATGAAATTGATACAGTAGAGCTCAGATTTGGGTCTCGTAATAATGAACCTGCCTTATGCTTTTCTGACATAATGAGATGGAATCTTTTACCCACCCCCCTACAGAAAACCAGGTTACACTGCTTTGGAGAGAAACCAAAGACTCCTACAAAACACCTTAACTTAATAAATTAAATGAGAAAGGTTGAGTATGTTCAGACACTTGAAAGTGCAATCTATTAATTCATTTCCATGCACAAGCTTAAACACTAGTTTTGCACATGACTAAACACAGGCAATAACAGCAACAACAACAGCAACAAACTGTTACTTTTGGATGACATTTCAATCATTACTTATCACTCCAATGTGTGCCCCTAGCTTATTATCTCACAAGTACTCGAATACTTGTTGACCAAGTAATTTAATGCCGATTTGGGCTGTGTATCCTTGAGCCTGAATGTCGTGAAACAGAATCTGTATTTTTTACATACCATGAAATTGATGAGCTTGATTAATAACCCAGAAAGTTAAAATCTCAGTTATAACATTTGAATATGTCAAAATATTTCTTTTAATAAATATTCCTTTATGTTTGAAGAAATAACAATTATATTCTCAGTCTTTATTTCAATAGTACAACTGTGAAATGGCTCTTTTTTAACAAAGTAAAACATACTTGATTTACAAGGGATACATTTTGGGGGGCTTTCTTGTCCTTATTAATTAAGTGATACAAAACATTTCACCTTCATATATTATTTTATTTTTTCTTATAACAGGTATAGTCTTTGTTTTAGTTTTAAATCAGATTGATCATTTAGGTAAGTAATTATATAATCTAATATTTCTCTTTAAAACCAGTTTTATGCTTTCAATGAACATATCTATATTATCCTGTCTTTTAAGCAGTAATCTAGTTTTTAAAATCTAAAATTAATGAAATAAGTAAGGTTTTGAAACAGAAAAAGTCTATATCAAGCTTAGAAAAATTAGATTAATAACTGTAAACAAATGACCTAATAATTAGTTGGATTTTAATTCAATAACATACAATCTATAGTTCACAGAACAATAGCATTCAAAATTCAAGAATATATGAAGATACTGTTGGAGAGAATCTCCTGGTGAAACAAAGCACTATAAACACAATTATTAAGATACTGTAGTGAATGTCACTTTACTGGCTCCAATGTGACTATCTCCCTAGTGTAAGAACATGAAAGAGTAAATAAAATCCAAAAGGTGCAATAAATATTGTGAAAGGGAAAGAAACTGCTCAAAGGGAAGGAACAGCTGGGATGAGGGAAAGGAGAAAAGAAAGAAAGAAAGAAGGGAAAAACCAAATATATATATATATATATATGTATGTATGTATATGAATGTACATATGTATACAAGCTGGGATAATTGTACTGCTATTGTCTGTTGGGTTATTGAAAGGAACAGTTAATGCTTAATTTTTTTTCTTTTTACTTTTTTGGACCAATTTTGCATGCTTATATCTGGTAATCTGAACAACTAATTTGTTGTTCAGATTAGAACAATATGCAATATAGCAGCCATTGCTGAGTTCCTATCATCTTGTTCAGTAAAATTCTGCATCATTTCTAATGTTTTTTTATTATTTTTATTCTTTTTAAAAAATAAAAAGTAAAGAAATATGGAGACTAGACATATGTAAGTGTGAGCTCTTTATAACTGTAATACTGTGAGGGGCTGAGGCTGGAGAATCTCAAATTTATGCACAACTTGGGCAACCTAGTGACATAGTAAGACACTGTCTGGAGTCTACAACCATACCAACCTGAACGTGCCCAATCTCGTCCGAGCTTGGAAGCTAAGCAGGGTCAGGTCTGGTTTGTCCTTGGAAAGGAGACACTATCTGGAACTAATTAATAAAACTGGTTGAGGAGGATATAGCTCAGTGTGAAGGCCCTAAGTTCAGTCGAAATACTGGAAAATAAGAAGGTAAAGACTAACTTTCATTCATATTACTCTACAGTACATTGCTAAAACTTAGGGATTGCAGGGCAAATGATGAGATCATTTATTTTTGCTTGTTCTTGGTGATAGATGTTGCACATGGTCTTGCATATGCCAGGCAAATGCTCTACCACTGAGCGATACCTCCAAGCTGTGATCATTTATTTTAATCTCTATAAGGAATGTTTGTCCTTTGTATTACATATCTAATATTTGTATCTATAGTATCACCCTTGTTGTGGTCAGGGTTTTGCAAAGGGAATAATTTAATATAGAACACATAATTTATAGGATTATTTTATGAGTCACCCAAAGAGTCAAGTTCAAAAAATTGCAGGAAATCTGACCACACACTAAAGATCAAAAGAATCCAGGTGAGGGCCTAGATCCCACAGCAGTGTCCTGCATGAATTCAGCTAAAGACCTAAAGCCCACCATAATGCCCCCTACAAGTCCAACTGGTGGCCAAGAGACCACGACAATGTCTTATGTATATCAATTTCATGGATTTGAGCTGGAAAGGCCCAAAGGTCAGTGGTGGAATCTAGAAAGTCTGTGCCAGCAGGATAAAAGATTGGTGCTATCAGGCTGAGAGATCTGCACTGGATTCAGAAAGCAATTCTCAAAGTAACAGCCAGAGCTCCCCTGAAAGGTACCACAGCCATCCTTAGTGACAAGGTCCCGAGCTCCTCTGACATTGAGAACAGCCGAGTCCATATCAGGAAAGCCAGTATGACAAGGTTTTCCAGGACACTGATTAGTGTACCATCTTCCCTTCAAGACCCAGGAAGCTATGCTGAAAGTAAGGATCAAAGCTCCCCTAAATGAACCATAGCCATTCTCAGCAACAATAAGGTCTCTAGCTCCTTCAACTACAAGAACAGCCAACCAAGTTCATATCAGGAAAGCCAGCCTGATAAGCTCCTCAGGAGAACCAACAGCACCAGGAGAATCAACAGCTCCCTAACAGTGCCTCAACTTCTTCCTCTCCAGTTCTGCCTCTTATGCTCCTGACAATAAACCTCAGGTGGGCCTCCCACACCCAGCACCATACTGACTCAGTTCAGCAGGGGGTTACAAGTTGACACCAGTTAATAATCTGCCACAGCGCTTTTTCTCCCTCTTGATCATTTTGAGCAAACATTTAGCTCTTGTGTCTTTTTAACAGATTCATTTTTACTTCATTAATGACCTTAGTTATTTACATGCTTTCTGTATGTCTCTAATTCATGGGCTCAAGGTTTTACTTTATATTTATTATCAGTTTTTTTCTGTACATGTTTTGGACTTATTTTTCCCCTAATTTTTTAATGAGTATGCTGTTCATTTATTTATTTCTCTCTGCTAAGGTGGCATCATACCAGGTAACTTTCAAAGTTGTGTTTCTCTTTCTGAAACAGATTCACAGGTTGTGAATTCTGATGTGTAGCACATTTAATTTGAAATACTTCCAACTGACATGATAACTTTGATTAACTTTCTAGAAGGATGATTTTAATTTGCAAATATGTGTTAGGCTCTTTCTTTTCTGTTTGTTCTTTACTGTTATTTAACGCTACTATTTTAGAAAACATGGTATAAAACATTTTTGAGATGTGTTGTGATGCATTGTCTGGCAAAGTAGTATCAAATTTTATATAAATAATCAAAGAATATTTTACAAGATAAGACACATACAAACAGGAAAAATGATGTGTACATACAGATTTTAGTTTTATTTAAATCTATGTGCTTAAAATTTTTAGTGATTTTATCCACTTGTTTTTATTTTTTTATTTTTTTATTTTTATTTTTTTGTTTTTTCTCTGGTACTGGGAACTGAACTCATGACCTTGTGCTTGCCAGGCAGGCTCTTTGCCACTGAGCTAAATCCCCAGCCCCTATCCACTTGTTTTTAGAAGAGTAATAAATTTGTTATTCATAATTTTACAAGAAACATTAATATATATTATCACAGCTTCTTCACTTTTACTTCTTGGCTTCTACTAAATTCACTTATTTTTAGAAGAGTAGTACTCAAATTCACAAAATCTTTTTTCATAATTTTTACACAGAGTACTAATGAGTATTTCTCATTTTTTCCCCACTCACACTGCTTCATGAATTCTACTACGTTATGCTTCTACTTCAGCTGGCCCTGCAGAGTTTGTTTCTGTAAAGTAGCTCTTCGTATTAAGCCACATTCTTATTAATCTTAAATTGTTTTCTTTCTGGTTTTCTTTTTAAATACATATTTTAAAAATTTGTGATAATTTTTACATTTAAATATAAAAAAATAAAAAAGCCTTGGAGAGTTTGAGGTTCTATTTTCTAATTTTTCTGCTCCATTTTAATATCAGTATATGATATAAATCTCGTCATAAATTCAGTGTACAAAAATGTACACTGAATGCAAGTTGAATTTTCCAGAACTTCATGCTTTCCATATATACAGATTTTCTACCTGGGGTTACCCATAGTTACCCAGTCTATTGGGTGTTTCCACTTTATTTCAGGGTTTCCTATCATTTTAGAGACTCAATACTTTACAATGGTTTGCATCAGTGCTTTGCTTTACTTAGAATAATACAAGTCTTGAAGGAAGGGATGGATGTAGTTCTAGGCTCTTGTCTTCTGCTCATTATGATGCACTTGGACTCTTGTGTGAGCAGTAAATACCGTGACTGAGAGCGCAAGCAGGAAGATTAATCTCTCTGTATTTCCATTTCTTCTTTTGTAAATGAAAACAATAAAGTGTGTACTACATCATAATAGTGCTGTGAAGTGTCCTTGACATAGTACATAGAAAAGACATTGACTACTTAGCATCTGCCAAGAAAATCATGAATGTTAGGCATCAATAGTTATTATCTCACCTGCATTCAGCCTTCAGGCCACATGAGTTGCTGACAGATCCTGTCCGTGGTCCTACATTATCCTCATTCATTTTTGTGTGCAGATCATATATGTATTTTCGCATTCCTGAATGCAAGGCTTTTCAGGTTGTGCTTTCTCTAGGCTATATCTGCATCCATCTTGGACCTACTCAAAGCATTTGAAATTCTAGCTGCCTCTGGCAGATGTACTACTCACACCAAGTTTCCATCTCTGTTCCCTATTGTAACTAAATGGAAAATGCTGAGACTAAATCCATAATTTGGCTGGTGTGAATAAGAGTATAAAAGCAGTGTTCTCTCTCTCTCTCTCTCTCTCTCTCTCTCTCTCTCTCTCTCTCTGTCTCTCTGAAATACACACACACACACACACACTCTCTCTCTCTACATATGCCCCCACACCTAAGTCCTCTTCTTTAAGTGTATGGCCATTATGCATATTCAAAGGCAGTGGACATTTTATTTAATCTGAAAGGAAAGCAGATGGTGCAGAATGGTTTCTCAGACTTTGAATTGTGTTTGCAAATCTATTGTATATAGGATGAACTTCAGGCCCAGCATTCTTTAGATGTTAAAGTTTAAATATCAGAATTAACATGCTCTTGCCTCTCAAAAGAAACTTCAGACACTTAAAACATGTATTATTTTCCCAGAAGATTTGAAAACATCATATCACTGGAATATATGTGAACCCATGTTTATAGCAGCACAATTTGTCATAGCTAAATCTTGGAAACAACCCACATGCCCATCAACTGAGGAATGGTATTTTTAACAGTGAAATATTATTAAGCTATAAAGAAACATAAACTCAAGGCTTTTAGAGGTAAATAGATGCAACTAAAGACCATACTTATAAGTGAAATAAATGAGACCTGCATATGTAAACATCATATTGTCTCCCTAGTGTAAGAAACTGAAAGAGTAAATAAAATCCAAAAGGTACAATAGATATTATGAAAGAGAAAGAAACTCCTGAAAAGAAAAGAACAACTGGGATAGAGGAAAGGAGAAAAGACAGAAAGAGAAAGAAAGAAAGAAAGAAAGAAAGAAAGAAAGAAAGAAAGAAAGAGAAAGAAAGAATATATAAATATATATACACACACAAGCTAAGATAATTGTACTACTAATTTCTATTGGTTTATTGAAAGGAACAGTTAATTCTTAATTGTTTGATCAATTTTGCATGCTCATATCTGGTAATCTGAACAACTACTTTGAAAATAACAATATATGATATTTCTTTTTCTTTTTTATTCTCTTTGAAATAAAAAAAAGACTGTAGATATAAGTAAAAAGGGAGTTTTGGGTAAAAGAAAACCTTGGAAGAAACACATAGCTAATATTTTCATGTGTTATCCTGCCACATATAATACAAGGTTTATACTAATACTCCTTTCTATTTAAAAATATTTTGTAAATTAAGTCACACTTTAACCCAAGGCTAATATCAATTCTAGGTATTTTTGAAGAGTGAATGATTTTCAAAACTTATAAACCAAAGAGATTATACATTATCATATAAAAAAAATCTTGAAAACTTTCGAAGTTGGAACTATAAGAAAAGATACAATATTTAGTTGTAGGGAAGACCAGCTGCACTTTAATGATTTGTCATGATCCTTTCCTCACTTCTAACTTTATCTTCTCACAAGGTTTGAAGCAGTGCTTTGCTTACTTTGCCAGGGCAGTTTGGGTAGGCCATTTAGAGGGTAACTTTAAAGAGTATTTAGCCAGACCAGCACTGGTTTAGCAATGAGCTTAGGAAATGTGAAAGAAATTCAAATCATGTTGAGTAAGAAGAAGTGAAAAGAATCTGGGATATTTAGCAATGATAAAACTCTAAATTCCATAAACTGTCATAATCTTCAAATAAAGGAAAAGTTTTAAATTTTCCAAAATAATTACGTTTGGAGTCAGGCTAGATGTAGTACCAGTGGCTGGAAAGTTAATAGGAAAGATTTCAATTTTCTATAAAGCAGTCATTACTATTCAAATATAGAATGGATTATGCAATTCAGCCTATGTGGAAATTTTTCCTATTACTTTCATTGGGTTTATCCAAGGGTAGGTTAGAAACCCTCTAGGTGGGGTTGTGTAAGTCAATTTGATCATGACATTAAGGTTTGAATTTCATGACCTTTAAAGTCCATGCCAACCCTGAGACTCACCGAGGCTCTGAAACCCACTCCACTGGGAGTGTCACCTGCCAAATTAGTCTTTGCATGAAAGACACAAGATGATGTCAATTGTTGCAGCTGCAGTGAGTCAGCTGGACACTGTTTGACAAAGGCAAAGTTCAACCTAGTTACCAAAGCCCAACTCATTTTAAATCATTTTAGCTTTCTTACATGGCCCCAGAATTACACTCAATTAATGCTGCTGATTTGAGCCATGTCTCAAAAAAAGTGGCAAGAAAGCAAGTATTTGAATAAAACACAACAAAGAGACTATATCTATTTTAACTCTATCCTCAGTCTTCCTGAGGACTCAGATCAAAAGCATGTCATAGTTCATGGGATGGAAGATTGACATGAAAAATTGGGTCCACCAGTTGGATTCCATGCCATATTTCATTTTATTGATAAAGAAAAAGTTTTCAGTGTCAGGAATATCTAGACTTGAATAATGGTTTTATTATTACCAGTTGTGAGAATCTGGAGGATCTACAAGAGATCTGAATCCCAAAAATTTTATCTAGACTAACAATGGTAAGAAGACCAAAAGAATTCAGCAGAAACCTTACTGCATGTCTGTCACTGCACAGGAGTCTCACACTCAAACTTATTCTTTGTATAGAATTTTTAGGATATGGGCATTGTAACATGTTAGAAATGTAGAAAATGAATTTAAGAGATAAAGTTACTTACCAAAGTCACACCGTTAATGGAATTTTTATCACTTTGGCCAGCATTAATTTGTATTTCATTGGAAGCCCTAGCCCAGGGATGGCAAACATTTTAGAGATGAGAGGAATAGCCAAACTACAACCCAAAATTGACTTATTTAACCCAAAAGTGCTAGCATTGCAATTAAACCTGAATACTGAGGTTTTAGCTTAGAAAAAGCAACTCGTACAATAACATCTTTTGTCTTAAAAGAAAAATAAATAATACATGTGTCACAGGTTTGCCACAACTGCCCTAGACAATGAAAGGTAAAAAAACTAATGGATGCACCATAAGGATTCCTTTGAATTCTTATGCCATGACTCCACTCTGCTGTCTACAACAGTCAGTGACAGCTCCAGCTGTAGGAAGTGACCAGCTCTAGTCCTGAGGTCACAAACTGGCAAGAGGCTGAGTCCCTAATGATCTGCAGAAACCATTGTATCTGTCAAAATTAGCTCAGAAATGAAAATTTTTAACATGAAAGAAATACATGTCTGTAATTTTAAGCTTTTTAAGTCACTATCAATATGAGTTTTAGTTAAATAATGTTAACATAAGTGATCCAGAGTAACATATCGTACATACAAATAAATTGTGTTTCTGGATCAGAGGGCTCATGCCAGGGCACAAGGTGAAAGTGTAGATAAATTCTGAGTTAATAGTAACTACAGAAACAGAAAAGCCATCTAGTGACCAACAATCACTGTAAATTAAGAAGCAGACTGTGGTAAATATTTGGGCAGATTTAAATACAAAGTGGTGTGTGTGCAGAATAACTTGGAATTGATGGTAAAGTTTGTCTTAGTAAGCTATAATACTGGCATGTCTACCCTTATTAGTGTACATCCAACTAAATAGTAAAGAAAACACAATCATCAGTTAATGGCAGAGGCCAACACTCTCATCCTGTGTTTCATTCAGCTGTCATTTTCCATGTTTCATGCCAGCCATGTGTGCGCGTGTTTGAGGACTGACTGGAGACACTGAAGTTAAAGAGCATGACCCCTACCCTCTAGTGGAAGACACTTACAATTAAATAAATAAGCAAACAATAAACAGGAATGAGTGTTGCAACAGAAGGAAGCACAAGTTGTTCAGAAAGTCCAGGGGAAAAATTTCTGGCTTGGGCTATGGAGCAGAAAGGTAATTGGTATCTTGGTTACTTTTCTCTCTCGTTGCCGAGACAAAATACCTGATAACCAAAATTAAGAAAGAAATGGTTTATTTAGCTCACAGTTTGCAGAGGTGTCAGTCTGTTATCAGTTGGCTCCAAGGCAGGGTGACATGGTAAAGGCAACAGTTCAGGGAAGCAGAAGACAGCCAAAGCAAAAAGTGCAAAAAGCAGGGAGCAAGAATCTTTTCCTCCCTGGATTATATGAAGGCTACCCACCCCCTCCAGGACAGGTATAACACTTGCATTACCTCCCTGGCTTTCTCTTACACAGGATCAGGGTGTTTACAAAGTAAGGGCCCTGGCCCCCTGCTGAGTTGCTTAGTTAAACTTCTAAACTTCTCAAGTTGACACAATGTATCAACCATTGCAATCTACCCCTTGTCAACGTGGCAACTAAAGACATTTCTTTAAGGCAGTTTCAAGATACAAAGACATGCTTATTCTTATCATTTCACACCTTGAACATTATAGTCCAAGTTTACTGATTCTCAAGAACCAACACTAAGTCCACCAGCAGTATATTACATCAGAACCACAACATTCTCCTCTGGGCCTCAAAGATCCATGCACATCCCTTTATGCGAAAGGTATTTAGTCCATCTCTAATAGTCACTACAGTCCTAACTGCTTCAGCATTGCTGAAAAGTCCAAGTTCCAAGTCTCCTCCAAAATGGTAGGCAAATTCTTAGCTGCAAGCCCAAGTCCAAATGAAATGTTAAACACTTTCAACATTCAAGGGCACAAGATAAACATTTTTATTCCAAAAGTTACAAGGAGGGGAATACAAAAGATTGGAATCAAAGTAAGTTGAAAATACCTAGGGCAAACATGAAGTCTTATAGTTCCCTATGCAGCATCTGAGGAAATTAATGGCTAATTCTGAGCTCCAAAGGGCCTACATGGCTCCACTCCTATGGCACTACTGCTGGTTTTAGCTCCCACAGCTTCTCTCTTGGGCTCGCTTTGCTCCCTCCTGGCAGTTTTCCTCAAATGATCCATGTTCCTGGCTTCTACAAACTTCGGCATTCTCTATTGCACCTTTGGCTTCACCCTCACAGCTTTACATAATGCCTGCTCAGTGGCACCTTCTGAAATTGAGGTGGAAGCCTTTTAAACCCCACAATTCTTGCATCCTGAATGTGCCTAAAACCAGTGCCAAGTGGGTGCTGCCAAGGTCTGCTGCCAGCTGGAGCAGTAGCGAGGCTTTCCTCCCTCTTGGTTGCCGGGACTGAGTGACTAGATTGTGGAGCACTCTGAATCCAATTCTGAGGAACAAATTTTCTATGCTGCTGCCTTTCTGGAACATAGTATGGCCCCACTTCTCTAGTACCAAATTCTGTATTAGTTACTTTTCTCTTGTGGCTGAAACAAAATACCCAGCACCTAAGTTAAGGAAGGAAAAGTTTATTTAGCTCACAGTTTGAGGAATTTTCAGTCTGTAATCAACTGGATCCAAGACAGGGTGAAATGGCACAGGGGAAATAGTTCAAGGCAACAGAAGACAGCAAAAGCAACAAAAGAAAAATGGGAGAGCAAGACTCTTTTCCTAACCAAACAAACAAAGAAACAAACAAATTGTATGGGAGAAACCATTAAAACAAAAAAGACTCTTTTCCTCCCTTACACTGTAAGCAGGCTACACCCCAGTAGGTGGATGTAGCACTCATATCATTTCCCTGCTCTTCTCTTCCACAGAATGAGGATGTTTACAAAGTGAGGACCCTGGCCCCCTGCTGTGTTGCTTAGTAAAACTTCTAAACTTGTCAAGTTGACACAATGTGTCAACCATTACAATTGACCTGAGCTCTCAGTCATGCCAAGGAAATATCCAAGCACACACAGAGCAGCCAGGCACACCAAACAGAGGCAACTGGATTTGCAAGGCCACAGGGCTGCCAACCTGACACATTTGGGTTGGTGTACACATATAAAAGTGCTGAGGAAGATAATGTAGCAACCATCATTAATTCCTATTATTTTGTGTTGAGGTCATGTATACTCTGTTGTTTTTGTGTTGTTTTGATTTTGTCTTCATTGTTGTTTTTTGTTAGTCTTTTTTAATCTTTAAAATAAAAAAGGGATGAGAAAGGGGGCACATAATAAGAAAGAAATGCTTAAAGTTTATTCCTCAAACACTAAAGTCTCTCCTGAGCCATAAAAGGAATAAACATATTCTCACATGTCAACCTGGCAACAGTGTAAAGACAGAAATGCAATATTAATGTATATTGAAAGGATGTTGAGGGGCTGAAAATAACTGAGAAGAATCTTCCAAACTCATAAAGTAAACACCATTTGGTGGAAGAGTGAGTCAGGGGTGCATCAAAGAAAATACAGAACAGGCATGGAAAGAGGGCTGAAGGAACTTGAAGAGGAGATGTATGAGGACTCCATGAACCATATTTCCTTTTACAATAGCAACAACAAGAAACTGCTTGAATTAGGATGACTCCTGGGTATAACAATGTAATATTGGCCAGGCGTGGTGGTACACACCTCTAATCACAGCACTTGAGAGGTTGAAGCAGGAGGATTGCCATGAATTCAAGCACAGCCTGGACTACATAGTGAGACCCTGTTTCAAAAAACAAAAACAAACAAATAAACCAAATAATGATTTGGAAAAGGAAGGGAAGGAGTATACTTTTTTTAAATAAACTACAAATAATTTCAAATTTTACATTCTAATAGGGGTGGGGAGGTCTATAGAGGGATAAGAATAATAATCAAGAAGATTTTGATGAGTGAAAAGGAAAGTAGGAAGGCACATGAAATATCCAGTGCATATTGTGGGCAGGAAATTCCATAGCTCCTGAGAAGACACTTAAAGCATGAAGGAAGGGTTTTAGTTTGAGTTAAGCACTTGTACCAATGGCCTGCCCATCCCAGGAGTAAACCAGTTGGAAAAGCTAAAAAGATAAATAAATCAGACACTGAGAGATTTGAGCAGTCACATTATCTGCTTTATAACGATCCAAGAATCACAGCAAAGTTGTGTATCTTTCCCATCCAATGCTTATCTTATCTTATCGTATTTGCTGTTTGTTAAGTAAATGGAAGGCAGGAGAAATGAACAATTCTTAAAACATTTTTGTTTATCCTGAGGTAGACTAGAGAAAAACAGCCTGATTAAATGGGACAATGATCAGGATTTGAAACAATAAAATCCAATATACATGAAAGGGGGGTGAAGGACAATCAATTCAAAAATTATTAGTGTTAGCCATAAAGGCAAAAACAGCATTGTCAGATAATCACAGGGAAATTAGAGTTGATTTTGTGATATTAACACTAGAAAAAGGAAAAGGAGAAAACAAATCTCAGGATTCAATTCCAGAGAATAGAAAAAGCATTCTCAAAATGCAACTGTGACAGTGGTGAAGAGTAATTAGTGTCTTTTCAATCATTCTATGAACCCCACTTGCTGCTGGGAGACACCTTACAGAGGTCATGAATAAGTGCAATCTGGATATCACAACGTAGAGTATACCATGAGTTTCATATTTTCCAAGATATATTTAATCATTTTCTTAATATAGGTAAAGGGAGGCTGACAGTTCTTTGACATTTTAAAATTCAATGAATATATGTTTCATTTGACGAATAAAAACAGTGTACTACATTTATTTTGTGCAATATGAGGTTTGGGGCTATGAATGTGTTTGGAAATGACTAAATCTAGCTGATTAACATGAACACATTTTCACAGGCTTGTCTCTCTGTGTGTGGGGATGAGAATGCTTAATGTCTACTTTCAGTGATTTTGGGAAATACAATACATTGTTATTAAATGTAGACACCAAGTTGTGCAGTAGATTTCTTAAATTTATTGCTCCTAGGTAACTGAAATTTTGCGTTCTTTGATCATCTCCCCAATCCTCAACCCTATTGCAGTCCTCCTTAACCAGCATTCTACTCTCTGCTTCTGGAGTTCAAGTTTTGTTCCCACATGAATGAGATCATGGCAGCATTTGTTTCTATACCTGGTTAATCTTACTTAGTATAATGTCCTTCAGGTTCATCCACTTTGTTATAGATGACAGAGTTTCCTTCCTTTTACCGCCAAGTGGTATCACACTGTGTGTATACATTCCTTCATCCATTCATCAGGCCATGAACACTTATGTTGTTTCCACTTCTTGGCTATTGTGAATAAGGGTACAGTAAACATGATGGCACATATGTCTCTTCCTTAGGGTGATTGCATCTCTTCTGAATGTATACCCAGTATTAGTTTATTAGTCAGTTTTCCCATCTCTGTGATAAAATACCCAACACCTGAAATTCAAAGGAGGACAAATCTATTTTGGCTTACAGTGTTAGGGCCCACAGTCCATGTCTGGCTGGGTCCAGGGCAGAAACAGCATGGTAGAAGAGTGTGGTTGAGGACAGATCCATAATATGTGCTCCTAACCAGCTATCAAAGAGCAGATAGACAACTTTTTGATAAATCATCAAAGTTACAATCTATTAATTCTTTTTTACTTGATTTAAATTTAAATTTGAGAATTAGTTCATCTTCAGAGTCTGACTACATTTCCTACAACAAACTAAGTTTATTGAATGTAACTTAATTTTAAAACACTCTCTGAATTTCCCATCTTCTTGCATGAATTCTTTCCTTGAAACAATAAATATGCTTAGATTTTTGTTGGTTTTCTCACATATTCCCTTCTCATGGCTATGAAATCTATCCAATCTCTCTATCCATTCTTGATTTTGATATTAAGTCCTCCTCTTATTCTGTCAGAATAATATTTATTTATCACCTACTATCCTAAGAACTATCTGTGATGGATTGACCACTGGTGAAAAACTTGTGACACCAGTTGAACGTGGTGCTGGATGTGGGAGGCCTGCCTGAGGATTGTTGCTGCTGGGAGCTGTTGGGAGCTGTTGGGAGCTGCTGGGAGCTGTTGGGAGCTGTTGGGAGCTGCTGGGAGCTGTTGGGAGCTGCTGGGAGCTGTTGGGAGCTGTTGGGAGCTGTTTAGAAACTGTTGGGAAGCTGTTAGGGAGCCGCTTGTTCTCTTGGGCTATTTGCTGGAGGACTTTGTTATGCTGACTTTCCTGATGAACTTGCTGTTCTAGTTGGAGAAGGAGCTCAGGGCCTCCATGTCACCGAGAATGGCTACATTTTGCTTTCAGGAAGTGATGGAGACCACTATGTAGCAGCTCTGAGCAGGATTTAATGTTAACCATGTTAACCAAATAACATGGCTTTCCATGTTTACTTGTGAGTCACCGGTTCCTACTGAGATCTGTAATGGTGAAGCCATGAGGCCTCAAAGGCCCAGACAAGGCCACAGCTGAGGACTTTTGGCTCCAACTCCAATTAACTAAAAGGAGGCTGTAGCTGCAGGCATCTCACTCCTGCAGTGAAGGCCTTCCTAGAGTTAACTTACTTCTCTTAAATTAACATAAATATTACTTGGAGAATTCTTGTTTCCCAAGTCCTACTCAGATTCCTGTATTTTCTTCAGTACCCCCACACACACACTTTATTTGAAAATCTAATAAATATGGGCAGCAGAGAAAAGTCAGAGTCTTAACTCAGAGAATCTTAACCCAGAGTCTTAACTCAGAAAATCTTAAATATTGTAAGAGTGATAGACCCTCCTGGAGCCCTGAAATCATTTTGTCTCATTTATTTAAACCTTCACTGTCCACTCGTTTGGGAGATTGTGGGCCTGATGAGCCTGCAATAACTAAGGGTTCTTAACCCAACAGGGGAACTCTGATCTTCTCTTTGCACATCACTTTCTGGCTCTGGAGGGGAAAATGGTACGCTGTTCCATCTCCTGGAGAAGCTTGTCACGTTGGCTTTCCTGATGGAAACTCGGCTGTCCTTAACATTAGAGGAGCTCGAGACCTCACTATTGCTGAGGGTGGCAGTGGTACTTTTTAGGGAAGCTCTGGTTCTTATTTTGAGCATCGCTTCCTGGCTCCAGTTTGGATCTCTCAACCTGCTAACACAGATCTTTCATCCCTCTGCCACAGACTTCCTAGCTTCCACCACTAAGGTTTGGGCCTTCCCAGTAAAGATCTGTAAAACGGATCTGCATGAGACATTGTTTTGGGCTGTAGGCCTCCAGCTGGACTCATGGGAGGCATCGTTATGGGCTCTAGGTCTTCAGCTGGACTCAGGCAGGACATTATCTTGGACTCAGGCCCTCAGCTGGATTCTTTGGTCTTTAGTGTGTAGGCAGATTTCCTGCACTCCTTTTTGGATATGATTCTTTGGGTGACTATTATAAATAATCTTATAAAATATATGCTCTGTATTATATTGTTCACCTTGTAAAACCCCAAACTAAAACACTATCATATATACAGGGATACACAAGAGAATACCCATCTATACAGTTTATTCTTCCCATTCTTCCCATATATTATGTAATTAAAGTAATTTTGAACTGTATTTCAATTGTACCTTATTTAATTCTGACATACAAATTTGAAAGTGCATAACATAAAAATACTACAGATTTTATTTTTTATTATTTATTAGATTTTATTAGTTACAATCATTCCCTTAAAATGTTAGATTAGAGGGATTTTTGTTTTTTTTTTTTTTAGTACTGAAGATTGATCCTAGGGCCTTCTTAGTGAAACAAATTTTCAGCCCTTTCTATTTTTTATTTTGAAGCGGGGACTTACTAGTCACTCACTTGTCCAAGCCAGGCTCAAACTTGTAATCCTTCTGCTTCAGCCTCCCAAAGTGCTTCCTGGATTACAAGCGTGTGACAGCACACCCATTTTGGAGACTTACATTTTAAATAGAAATATTTCATTCAATGCCACTTACTCAAGCAAAGAATACATTGAACTGTGTGTATATAATCTAGATTTTAGTCAGATTTGTAGAAATTGAAAGTTTATAATTCTCCATGATGAGTTTACATTGTTGTTCATGGTATTAGATCATTTCTGTTCTCATAATTTAGGGAGGAAAATATTTTCATAAGCCAACCTCCATTTGAATGCAACCATTATGTCTCTCCTTCATTCTATTCTATTTAAGTTTAAGAGCTTCAGTTTGTGACAGTGTTTTATTGATTCTTCATCACCTTTATCAGTGTTCTCTATCCACTCTAGTTTTGCAATGCTTCTCTAAAGTTATGGCACTCAAAATAGCCACATAGCAAAAGTGATTGTCTGAGTAATCACAATTCCCATCACAATACCAGTAACATTTCTCACATAATTAGAAAAACAATCTTAAAATTCGTATGTAACTGTAAACTACCTAAATGAACAAAGCAGTTTTAGCAAAAAAAAAAAAGTAATGTTGGAAGTATCACAATCCCAGATTTCAAATTATACTACAGAGTCATAGCAACAGTATAACACAGTATTGTCATAAAACAGGCATACATATATGTATGGAAAAGAATAGGAACAAAAGGAACAGAATACTGGTCCCAGATATCAAGTTATGCAGATACTATGTCACAGGCCTGTAATCCCAGCACTCAGGAGGCTGAGGCAAGAGGATCGTTGCAAGTTCGAGGTCAGCTTGGGCTACAAAATGAGCTCAAGGCCAGCCTAAACTGCACAGTGAGACGCTGTCTCAAAAAGATAAAAAAAAAAACCAAATGGTGCTGAAAAAAGCTGGATATCCACAGGTAGAAGATTGAATTAGATTCCAATCACTAACTTATATAAAAATCACCTTAGATTAAAGACACTAACCTAAGACCTGAAGTTTCTCCACTCTTGGGGAGAATATAAGTTAGTATAACTACTATAAAAATAAGTGTCATGATTCCTTACAGAACTAAAGGTAGACTTATTATATGATCCAGCCCTACCACTTCTTGACATACTCCCAAAGAAATTGGTCAGCATGTTACACAGACACTTACATACTCATGTTTATTATGACACAAATAACGATTGCCAAGTTATGGGATCAAACAAGATGCACATCAGTGGGTAAATAGATGAAGAAAATTCAGGGTATATACACAATGGAGTATTAAGCAAACTGGATGGAGATTACATGCTAAGCAAAATAAGGCAGATACAGAAAGGTATATGGAATCTAGAGGGGAAAAAGAAGATATGAGAGTAGAGAAAATACTCTTAAAGAGGGAGGTTTGGGAGAGGAAGGAGGGCAAGATAAGGAATGATAATGGAGAAATAGACCCAATCAAGGTATGTTTATGTACGTATGAAAATACCATAATGAAATCTAATACTCTGTAAAATTAATAAGCACCAATAATATATATATATATGTGAAATTCTGTTATTATAACAACTACAAATCATTCAAAACAAAGCATGAGGCACTTCTGAAGGTGATGTCCCATGAGACTCCACTGCTCACATGCCTGTGTGCCAACCACCCAGTGGATATTTGCTCTCAAGAAAATCTCTTTCAAAGGTCTTTTCAACCTCATCCAGTGATTTCCTGCTACCTCAACCCTATTAGGCTCTTTTCATTTACTGTTGTTTTTCCTCTACAATATTATGAAACCGAGCAATAGTCCTTGGAAGTAGCAAGATATTTCAAGATTGTTGGCCCTTTCAAAATCACTAATATTCATAAAAATATCATAGTACATCTTGTACCGAGAGAAAATGAGATAGTGAAGGAAGAACTTGCATTTCAAAGAGATTTTCTGTAATTCCCAAGTTCTGCTATCAGCATATCATTCCTCTGAGTCCACTGACAAGTATGTAAGTGAAAATTCCTCTGTGTAAAGGCCCATATTCCACTTTGTTATTCATTTAAGCCTTGGTCACTGTATTGTGAATGCCAAAATTTCTTAAGAGGGTAGATGTCATAAAAAGGGACACAAGAAAATATTTGGACATGAAGGGAAATGTCTATTAAGTAACTGTAATCATTCCAACAGTTGTGTACATGTGTCCCAACTCATCAAGTTATCAAGTTAAATATGTGCAGTTTTTTATATTACTGGTACCTCAGTAAAGGTAGGTTTTTTTTAATATCTCCCAAAAAAGGGATGAAAAGAAAAGAGAACTGGATTACTCAGATTAACCAGCAAGGAGCACCACAAAAATTCCTGAGATGTACATAAAGTAAAAGTATGAGCATTAGTCATCAGTTCATTGTAAGCTCATTGGAAATTGAATCTTTTTTCCATATGAAATTCAAGCTATTTTAAGACTTAAACTGGCCAATTTTCTATGCCTAAGCAGAGTAAATTATATTCATCCTTGTTCATTATTAGTGTTACTTTCAGCTCAGTATTCTAGTTCTAGTGAAGCTAAAATTTGATGTGATCAACTATGTTATTAACCATCCCTCCCAATTGTTTTCCATCCTGAAGTGTGATAAGTTTGTCATAAATGACTTCACCCAAATAATTGATAACATTTTTCAACAGTCTGAAGGCAGAAGCCAGAGCCTTGTGGCACTCCCAGATGGCAGCAAGCCATTGATCTTTTTTTTTCCTATTTGTCCTCTTTGTAAGTATTTTCTTATACAATAAACACAAGCTTGCTACAAAAATTTGAACAATACAGAAATTGACAGTTTGGAAGAAGAAGTGCTTCTGTTACAACCTTACTCTCCAGAGGTAACGATTTTGGATATTTTGTTATACAGTTCTATACCTAGATACCTGTATCTACCTGTCTCTACTTGTACTTATTCATAATATTTTTCACAAGCTAGATCACACTGAAAACATTGTTCTGCAAACTTTTTCATTTTAATTTTATTTAGTTATATTATTTTCCTCTAAAAACTTCAGGCTACCTTGTTCTTTTGAAATGTTCTATTGTATGCTGTCTTGGAGTTGTATCACAGTTTATTTAACTAATCTCTTTCTCATGAAAGTATTTTGCTAAAATTTTTTGCCCTTACAAAATACATTGTTATATATTTTCACTGTAATATGTACACTTTCTTGGCAGCAATGAGAGTATCATTCCCTAAAGTATAATACTTGGTTAGAAAGTTATCAAAATTTTGGATCTAATTGATACTGCTATATTGGCCTCTAAAAATAACATGGCATTATGCTTCAATCAATGTTAACTGTATCTATTTGCTTTCATCTTAACCACAAAAGAACATCATCAATCTTAAAGTTTTTGTACCATGAGAAGAAAAACTTTAATTCACTTGGTTTTGCTTATTTAGATTTTCGATGAATTTATGGTTTAATACTTGATAATCATGTAAATTTCTTCTGCAAATTATCAAATTTTACCTTTTCTGTGTTTTCCAATAAGATTGTTTTCTTAAAAGCTGTTTAATTGCAGAGCTTTTATGTATGTCATTTATTTTCCCAAAGCTGAATGTGTCTTTCTTCTTGTTTTATGTTGTTGATAAAAAAAATTTGTCATATATTAATATAAACATTTTAATATAACTATATTGACACATATTCAAATTTTTAATTTTCAAAAATTATTCCTGTGTAGCATTAAACCTATTGGAATATAAAATAGGTAAAACACTTGAAGATGTAGATGTAGGAAGGGTATTCTAAACAGAACCTCACCCACACAAGAAATAGCAGCAAGAATCAACAAATGGGATTCTATCAGACTCAAAAGCTTGTCCACAACAAAGGAATCAATCAGTAGAGTGGAGAGACAAGCTACAGAATGGGAAAAAAATTTTGCCAACTAGTTATAAAACAGGTGACTAATGTCTAGAATATAGAGAGAACTAAAAAATTTAAACTACTTAAATTGAAAACCCAGTCAAGAAATAGGCAAGAGGAATGAACAGACACTTCACAGTGGAAGAAATACAAAAGTTCAACAAATGTATGAAAAAATGTTCAACGTCTTTGGCCATTAGAAAACTACGAATTAAAACAACATTAAGATTCCACCTCACTCCAGAAAGAATGGCTATCATTAAGAAATCAAACAATAATAAATGCCAGAAAGGCTGTGGTGAGAAAAGAGCTCTCCTTCATTCTTGGTGGGAATGCAAACTAGTACAACCATTACTGAAATCAGAATGAAAATTTATCAAAGACCTGAAGTTAGAAATTCCATATGATCCAGCAATCCCCCTGCATGTATACCAATGTTTACAGCAACACAGTTCATAAAAATAAATCCCAGAAGCAGCCAGGATACTGATTAACAGACAATTGGATTTAAAAAATAAGAAAATGTATTTATATATAATGGAATATATTCACCTACAAAGAATGACAACTTTGAGACATTCGTAGGAAAATGGATGCACCTGGAAAGCAAGTTGAGTGTAATAAACCAGACACACAAGCTTAAATACCATATGATATCTTTTGTTTGAGTGAGGCAAAGTACAAACAAAGAAAATAATAAAAGATGGATAAGCGGAGACAAGAGAATGGATCTCTTGCAATAGGGAAGTTGTGCAAGAGAACGTGGGTGAAGGATGAAGAGGAGGGGAAGGAGAAATAAGAATAAAGGTAGGCCATGTACAAGAACTTAATAACCCCAATTAATGTAAACATACATGCCATAACATGGCCTAGGATTGATAATACCAACAGGAATGAAAAAAGAGATAAAGGAACTGGAGGAGGACAGAAGAAGGGAGAGGAAAGGGAGAGGGGATTAATATAGAAGAAGAAAGAAGCACCCTGTAATATGTCCATGTAACATATTACAGTTGGACTATATTAAATTCCTCCAAGGTAATTGTAAACTACTTGAACTGGAAATGTGTACAGATAAAATTAAAAATTTTAAAAAGTTATTTCTGTGTCTTACATTATGCCTTGGTTAGTTTTACCTACTACATAAAGAAGCACATAAGTACTCTAAATATTTTGTGACCTCATAATATACAAATTCATATGCAATCTAGCTTTATGTCATAGCAGGGAAAACAACCTTAAAAAGGTGGGTCTCAAGTGCCCATTAAGTTATCTCATTGTCATTTTATAAATATAGTCTACATTAATTTGAGATAAAATCTATATTCTTCCAAGTTCCCGTACCTTCTGGGATCCATATTAAACCTTCTATTTCATTTAACTTGAGAGTATCATACTATTTTAAATGAACTAGAAAGCAGTCTATGTTTCTGCCTAGTAAGCAAGTAGTATCAATTATTTTTTAATCATCACCATTAATAGTATTATTGATATTAGGAATATAAAGGTAATATATAGTCCTACTGAAAAAAATAGGAAAAAAGAATGACAAATATTAGAAGAAAAATGTAACAACTATTTTTGACCATGTTTCTAGCTTGATAGACAACTAAACACTTGGTTCTTAATCAAATTTTTCTTTCAGTAATAACTCAAGGAATTTATAGTTAATAGAACTGATCAAGGTTAATACATATCTAACAAAACCACTGGACTTCATTGTAGAGTCCCTATTCGGCAACTTTAACCAAAATTGATAAGAGTTTTACCTCCCCAAAACAGAGAGCTAAATCCATGAATTGGAAGGCCAGTGGGGTACAAATGCTAGCAGGGTACAACAGTTTAAGTTATCCTGCTACTGATTTGCAATGTTATCCTTCAGCTCTTCGAAATGAGATGATTGATGCAAACCCACTTTTACCTCTCATAATCACATACATCCCAACTATAGCCTGACAAGATGCCAATATTAAAGGGAAAAGTGCAGAAAGAACATGTTCCTTAACTGTTCGTCTTGATTTTGTAGTACCATTTAAAATACAAAATGAAATAAAACCACATATTTTTGCAAAACATGAAACAAGTTCCTGTCCCCTGCCCATGATTTGACTCTATTTTAATATTATACGTAATAGATGATTTCTGTTTGACCCAGAATGCATGGTGATTTATTTCCAGTTTTTGTTTCTTTGTTTGCATTTAGATAATAAAACACAAACCTTTCTATTTAATCTTTCATGTGTGGAATGCTCCCTGTGGTGGATTAACTAATGGTCAGTTTGTAACACCCAGCTGAATTGAATTGAATCACCGGAGGGGAAGATGTTACTGTTGATTTTCCTGGAGAAACTTGCTGTGCTGGGTTTCTTGACATGAACTCAGCTGTTCTCATTGTCAGAAGGTCTCGGGTTCTTGCTGTCCCTGAGGATGGCTGTGGTTCTGTTTGAGGGAGCTGTGATCCTTACTTTGAGCCTCACTTCCTGGCTCCTGTGCAGATCTCTCAGCCTGCTGGCACAGATCCTACTCCACTGGCACAGACTTTCTAACTTCCACCACTGACTTTGGGCCTTCTAATTGCTGATCCTTGATATAGACATGCATGAGACATTGTCATGGGCTGTAGGCCTCTAGCTGGACTCATGGAGGATATTGCTGTGGGATTCAAGCCCTCTCCTGGATTCTTTGAGCTCTACGACATGGACACACCTCCTGCACTTTTCCGCATTTAACTTTTTGGGTGAATATTATAAAATAACCCTATAAATTATATGTCCTGTATTAAATCTATTCCCCTATAAGCCCTGATTGCAAAACTCCCTATAATTAAATATACAAAATATTTATTATTCAACTACTTCTCAGTCATATGAAACAATAAGTTTTCACTTGATGAACTCTTAATTGTTAGAGATAATATAAATGTCCTCAAATCTGGATGACTACATAATCCTTTCAAGCGTTTTAAAACAACAAATTTTTAAGGCTTAGCACTGGAAATTCTAGTGTTGTAGGAGTGGCATCTGGCATTTTATCTAAAGAGTTTTCTAGATATATTTTGTCTAAGTTTTATAAATTCTTTCAACTTATCATGCCATAATTTATACTGTACATTCTTAGATCACCAATAATAAATTATACTATCTAGAAAGATAATTTTAAATAACTATAACCAGTACAAAGTGCAGATACACTGATTCAGACAATCAGAAAATTATGAAAGTTCCAACCTTAGGGCCTACCTCGCTGTTTCGGTAATATTTGCTCTAGTGCTCAGAAGCAATTTCTACAATAGTGTCATTGATTTAAAATAGAAAAGTGGATTGATTACAATAAAACTCTTGGATTTTATTTCTTCTATATTTAATTTCAGCAAAACACTATCACCCACGATCAATGGAAGTCAGTGCTGTTAATTTTAATTTTATGTATATTGTCATTTTGTTTTTATATAAACTGAGGATTTGATTTGATAGTTAATTTTCAGTGTGCTAAAACTTGAGCCATTTATATTCTGTCATAGATTTAAACATATTTGAATATAATTACAATAAAATTAATTTTCAATGACATGGTGGATACATGAGAAATGGTACTTTTAAGGAATATTTGATTGACAGCACACTAGCTCTACAATGAACTTGCTAAGAAAGCAGAATTCTCCAAATTAAAGGGTTGTCTTTCATCATTTTCCAAGGTGGATTGGTTAATTTTATGTACACAACTTATGTGGAACACAGAACCCACTTCCACTTTGTCAAGCCATAATCTATACATTGCTCGAGGGTGTTTTCCTAGATGAGATTAATATGTAAATCAGCTGACTGAATAAAGTCAATTACCTTTTATAATAGGTGATACTTGGCCAATCAGTTGAAGGCCATAATAAAAGCAGACTGACTTTCTTGAGAGAAAAGGTAATTCTGCAGCCATCTGGCATTAGGTTCCATGCGCAATATTGACACTTTATTGGACCTAGGCAGTGTCAGCTAGTTTTGAACTTGTTAGCCACTTGAACCACGTCTGTAAAAGTAAATATATCTCTTTCTCTTTCCTCTGTCCCACTCTCTCATTCATTTTGCTTCTCTGGAGAGTCTCATACGTGGGTATTACTTCATAAGCAAATTGCACATTTGCCAAATTTTAGACTTTAGTATTCAGATACAGCTGTGCCTTTCCTCACTACAATTTAAGACTTGTATTCAAGTTAAAAAGTGGCACAAAACTAATGCACAGTTTGCTCCTTTCTCAAATTGTCCTTTCTTAGTCAATGCATCAGTCAGTCTTCTATTGCTATAAGAAAAAAACAGAGGCTAGATAACTTACAAAGAAAAGAGATTTAGTTAGCTCACAGATGGGGAAGCTGTGAGGCTCTGGTAAGAACTCACCTCCCTGTGCCACATCACAGCAGATGGCACCATAGTGGGGCACATATGACAGGGAGAGATTCAGTGGTGAGGAAACCAGAAAGTGGGAAGGAACCAATTTTGCTCGTCCTAATGATCAGGTCTCTTGAGAATTTACTCCACAGATTAGTATTAATTCCCTCTGTAGGTACCACTCCAATGACCTAAATACCTTATACTAGGCTCTGTTCTGAAAGATTCCACCAACTCCCAGCATTACAGCCCTGTCAGGCAAGCTGCTAACACATGAGCCTTCTGAGGGAACACTCAAAGGACATCCAAATCATTGTATTCTATCAATGTAGACATGTCAGAGTGGATGCCATCTGAATAGAGTGAGGACTGAATTGTCTTCTGAATTACATTAGATCTTCAATTTCTTCTTTTTAATAGTATCAGGACATCAGATACTCTACAATTTAATGCATTAATTCTGGACTACAAAATAATCAAAGTATTGTTTTGGGGGTGACATTCCAGATATGGTGAAGTGTGCACTTCTCTCTGTCTCTCACATGGAATACAACTTCACAACTGGGATAGAAAACATAGAACAAATATTTGGAAGCTTTAAACTGTAAATATCATCAAGCAGAAAAGAACTCCTGAATTAGAAATGCTGCTAAACTAGTAAATTTACCCCAATTCCCAAATACTCAGGCTTGAGCTTCATATACGCACATGCCCAAGAGTAAGCACTGTTATGTAGGCAGATGCTCAGTGTTATAGTTTAGATCTAAAATTTCCCCAGAAAATCTCATGTTCAGCAGAGGGGCTTATCAGAAGGGGTGATTCACAGGGGCATGACTTAGTATGATGTTTTCTAGTACCCAGCTCCTCCCCTCACTCTCTGCTTCCTAACCACCACTATGTGAGCAGTTTGGTTCTGCCATGGCTATTCTTGATGCTGTTTGTGCCTTGAAGTCAGAGGCCATGGACAGAAACCTCTATAACCAGAAGTCTAAATAAATTTCCCCCCTCTAAGTTGCAGATGACAAGTACTTCTCCCAGTCACAAGAAAGTGACTTGTATACCAATAAAAACTTTTTTTTTTTTTTTTTTTTTGGACTGGAGGAACAGAAAGGGTGAGCTCTTACTATTTAGAAACAATACAGAAATCCCAATTTTTTTTCTACACTCTATTCTCTCACACTCCAGCTCCTAACATGTCCTTGTTAGGGTGATAGTGTTCAAAAAAGGAATCAAAAGAGTCAAAATTCTGCAAGAGGGGAAAGTCTCTCTGATTAGTAGAGCTGTGGTCCCAAATGGGCAACTCAACCTCCACTGCTATTGTCCTCTGTTCAAACATCACTGGGTTCTGGATGTAGGTTCAAAAATGGAAGTGTACAACATAATATAGCAACTATAATGACAAGATTTGAAGCCCAAAGAGGGAGATTCCGGGAATCACAGTGCACCAGGGTAATCCCAAAGAGCAAAGAAATCAAAGAAAGAACTCCAAAAATTTGTCAACCTCAGGGTTCATTCTTATCCTTTTTATTCTACTAAATATTTAAGAACAAAAATAAAAGAAAGAAACACTTAGCCACCAAAATAGAAGATACAGAGAAGCAACAAATGAAAACGTCAGAACTGAAAAATATAACAGAAATAATAAAACCTCAGTGGCTGTATTCAAAAGCAGAATGGAGTTTCCAGAGAGTCAGTAAAACCTGAAGATCAATCAACAGGAATTTTCCATCTGAAACACACAAAAAAGGAGATTTTCAAATGAGTAAAGAGTTAGGAACTAAGACAATTAAAATATGGTTAGCATGCATTTCATCAGGATTAGGGAAGCAAAAAAGAATGAACATAAAGAAAAATACTGGATAGTCAAAAGCTCTTTAAACTCAATAAAAGGTTTATATATATTCAAAAAGCTGAGTAAGCCTAAAACAGGATAAACTCCAAGAAATCCATGTCCAGATGTACCATAATCAAACCACTGTACTAGAAAGATAAACAAGATTAAGCCAAAAGAAAAGCCTTGAAAGCAGCCAGATAAAACAACAAACTTATGGAAGAATGACTAAAACAATACATGTCACATTAGAATGCAGATAGACGAGAAGAAAGTGACACAACATTTTTAAAGTAAAAAAAGAAAACATTCTTGCCCCAGATGTGGATGCAGTGAAAATATCCTTTGGCAATAATGATTAAGACATTCTCAATTTGTGTAGATACTGCACATAAACAAACTATAAACATAAATAGGAGGCTGAACATTACTGAAGTATCTATATTCCAATTGAAAGATTTAAAATATTGATTCTACATAGACTATGAAATGTTAAGTATTTTCTATCCCTAGGGTAATAACTAAAACAAAGCTACAAAAATAGAAAGAGATATTGTCAAAATGACAATAGGTATATGAAACTAAATCCTAAAAATAATATTCAAATAATCCAAAAGAAAGCAAGAAAGGTAAAACAAAGGAATGAAAGCTAGGGAAACTAACACAAAAGAAATGGAAGGAGGATAGGCCTAAATTTAAGCATACAAAAGTACATACTTTAAATAATGTCAAAATAAAATTAAAATTAGATGCTCAGAATGCATAAAAATGTACTCAACTATATACTGTCTGTTAAATACTTCAAATATAGTAACATAGATGGGTCAAAAATAAATAATAGAAAAGGACATACTATCCCTTCTTAATCAAATATAGTCAAAAAATGCTTGAAGAATGTATTTGGCTATATTAAATTCAGACTAAGTCAAACTGAGAACAAAGAACTTACCAAGGACACAGAAAGAAATTAATCAAACACCTAGTTCTCAAAGAAGATAGGCCCATTTTAAATATATATACAGCTACCAAGAGAGCTATAAAATACATAAAACAAAAACTGAAAGAATTAAAAAATAAATAAATCCAAAATTATTTTTAGAGATGTGAACACATCTATAATATATGGGTAGAAATTCAGTAAACAGCCCTGCACCCACGGGCCAAGTGAGTGAGTGCTCCGGGAACTGCTGGTCCTGTGGTTCGAGTCTGTACTTTGCTCACACTGCCACGGTTCCCAGCTGAAACTCGTGGAGAGAGCCAGGTTTTTCCCATCTACTTCCTGAGGACAGAGCAGGTGGCCCAGGACCTCGCAGCCATTACAGACTGAGTCTCTCCCTTCCCTGCACCTACGGCAGAGAGGATGTCCTCACTAAGAAGCCCCAGGGACTTCTCTGGCTGGGGGTGGGGCATGTAGACTCTCCCAGCGCCCACGCGCCCTGTGCCCAGTGAGCGAGGGTTCCAGGAGCTGCTTGTCCCACGGTTCTAGTCTGTGCTGTACTTTCACCTGGACCCCCTAACAGGTCAAAGGCATGGGCAGTCTGTGACTGCTACCTATCCAGCCTGCATCTGGTTTCTGTATATGTCCTGAACTGACTGGAGACACAGAATCAGGTGGTTCACAAACTGCAGTTTGTATCTGGATTTTGCCTGTACCCTGAAGTGCCCAGGGACATAGGTCCACTGGACTGGGATTGTTACACCAGTGCAACCCGAGTCTGGGCAGTGCACGTGCCTGAACTGCAAGGGGACGCTAGATCACATGGTCAGCCATCAGCTGACATCAATGCCCTTGTCTGAGAATGGGGATAACTAGATACAAATCAAAAGCTGCTGGAAAACACGAGACTAAGTAGCACTTCTCAGAGGTCACTCAGGAGCAAACCTGATCAACAGGAAAACTAGGGACACTAGTGGCCTTTGCTGTGCAGCTACTGAAGAGGGAAACTAAGCTTTCTGCATCCGGTAGCAAACATGACAAAACGAAGGACTAAAACACGATCCCAGAACACCACCCCACTCAGAACAAGTCCAGAAGACACCGACATAGGAGAATTTGGTAAACACATGCCTGAAACAGCTGAAATGATTGCAATGGAAGTAAAGAAACAACCCCATATGCCCATAGAAGAGATGAGATCAGAAATAATCTCTCAGGCAAAAAGTGAAATGACAGTAATAATGAAGGAACTGCTCAAAAAGTCTGAAGAAGAAACATACAAGAAAATAGAAGAACAAAGACAAGGGTCAGAAGCGTTCAATGAAAAATAAAGAAAGGACATAGAACCCATGAACCAGATTCAAAGAGACTTGCAGGAAAACAAAGCTGCCATAGAAAGCTACCAAAACCGCTTGAATGAAGCTGAACATACAATCTCAGACTTTGAAGACAGCATGGCAGCTAACGACCACGAAAGAAAGGATCTCATAAAATCAACAAGGATCCAGGAAAAGTCAGTTCAACAGCTGCAAGATGAGGCAAGGAGGAATAATGTATGACTTATAGGACTCAATGAAACAGTAGGAGGCAACACAACTGACATAAAAAGA
>NW_004955409.1:33544158-33552884 GCF_000276665.1 Chinchilla lanigera
GTTAATGTTTTCCTCCTTTCATTTAAAAAAAAAATTTAAAAATTCAGTAAACATTTAGAAGAGCAAAACCAGGTTCAATGCACAGACTCTAACAGGATTAGACTTACAGAATATTAATATATTGAAATTATAGAACACTCTACTTATCACCAGAATAAACACATTCTTTCCAATTTATTATTTGCTTATTTTTATTTTTTGTCTTTTCTGTGTATTACAGTTTTAGTCTTTCTATATGCCTCTCACATGTATTTTCGTAGGTTAGAAAGTGAGAATTTTCCTTAAATATTTGTCCACAGACTTGAGAGACCTGCTCAGAATATTTTCATTCTACCACTCTCTTGTCACTCCAATGGCAGTCCTCCTGTATCATCTAGGGATCCATTATGCCAAATAAAGGAAGTCTAAGAGAAGCATGAGGATGCAAATTTTGCATTTTCCTCCACAGATCTGTTTTAAATTTTTAAAATTTTCCATTTTAGAATATATTATAAAAATTAGATATGTACATAAAATATATAAGTAAATCACAAAATGAACTATAAACATCCTAGATGTTAGAATTATTTTCATACATAAGCCTCTTGCTTATCCCTGCATATCACATTTATCTGCCTTCTGTCTGTAAACAACCATTATTGTGTTCTGTTTTCTATGACTAACTCATAACTTTTTCACAATTATTTCAAAAACTTGTATATTTTCCTATATATGAGTGCCTATAAAAGGTTAATTTTTCCAGGTTCCCTAGAATACAAATGTTAATTCATTCTACACATGTTCTTTCAATTATTTTCTTTTATGCAATAGTATGTATGTGCTTATCTGTGTTAGGGGATATATCATACAATATTTTCTTTATGTTAAATATTCTACTACTGATGTACACAGGCAATTTACTGTTTAAGGATCTTATTTAAGAGCTGCCATTGTAGCAGAAAATGCTGTTCCCCCAGCCAGTATACTTCAGTTTCTTACTTGCCCTGGTAATAGTTCCTGCTCCTGTTCTAGTTACTTCTGTCTCTTAGAAATGGCTGGTCACTGTGATGCAGATTGTATAAACCAATCCCCAACTGACAAGCCATTCTGCCTCAGTACTTCCTGCTTGCTTATCCCACATAAGCCCTAAACCACCAGAGATCAGAGCCTGATATTCTGGGAGTGATCCGGATCAGTGCCTACCAACATAAATAAATCTGCTCCAAATCCTGGGGGTTGCTTCCATGTTTCTCCTTGCCGTTGTCCCAAAACATGTGCTGTACACATACTAAGTATTCTCTAGAAAACACAGCTAGAAGTGGGGTTAGTAAATCATGCAAAATACACATATTTGTTTTTCCTGAAAAATACCAAACTTGTTTTTCAGAATAGTTGTACCAACTCACAATCTGTCCATGGTTCTCATTGTCTCATTCTTATATATATATCTATATATATAAAACTTGCACTTCTCACTATTTTTTTGACAAACCTGAGGCATGTCTCAGGGTAGCTAACTGTAATTTAAAATTATGTTTTCCTGATTTTTGTAAGTTTGAAGATCTTTTAAAATACTTTTGCTAATTGCTTGTACTTCCTGTCTTTTCACTAACGTCTTTTGTAAATTATTCTCTCACTCTTTCCCCCGTAGTTTCTCTGACAATAAAAAATATGTTGGCTTTGAGAGCTCTAGAGCCATTTAATATCATTTCCAAAAGTTTATAAAAGGGTTGCATTTCCTAGAGGTACCAAGTATTTCCCATCCTTGCTCACATACCTGGTTTAAAATTAATATAGAAGATTCTCTTGAAATAATTGAGTCATCTTCCTAATGAACAACATCTCTTCATTTTTGGCATATTCCACTACACCCTTCCTCTTGAGGAAGACATACAAGGATGTAAAATATTCTATACAGTAAACATCATGGAGATTGAGGAGCTATGGAAATACTTCAGTGTCCATCTCCATCTTCCTAGAAAACGAAATATTCAACAAAAATTGAACAGAACCAGATTTAGAATGCAAGGTCATTACTTTCAATGACCTGTCCAAAATTCTCCATAAAGTTACATCCTCCTCTATTTTCTGCTATTGTAACTGAATTTCACAGACTGGGTGTCTTATGACAAATAAAGGTTAGTTTAGTTTGATATTCTAGAGGTTGGGGAGTTCAACATTGAGGGTCTAGAACACGCTTAGGGCCTTCGTACTAAGTCACGCCACAGCAGAAGAGCAGAAATGTAAGCAAAAGGGAACGCTAAGAAGCATGATGGGCCAGGCTCACGCTCAACAGCCTGAGGTCAAACTCAGGATGACTAGCCCATCGCCTACTAAGAACATCAACAGGTTTCTGGCCGCTGTGCTTCATGGCCTAATGTCACTGCTTGACCATGCCGCTCCTTAAAAACCTCACCTCCTCGTACCTGTCCCAGTGACAAATATCAACATGAGCTTTGGAAGGAATATTCAAACCTTAGAAAATGGAAAACTTTTCACGCTAATAAAAATAATGTATATTCATATAGGAAATTAAAGCAATGAAAAGATCTGAAAAGTATTTTTAAAAGTCATATATTATGCAAACTGAAAATAATAAATATTTATTTTTTTTTTCAAAAAAACAACCTATCTCTCTCTCTCTTGCTTTCTCTTCTTTCCTCTCTCTATTTTCCTCCTTCTTTGTTATCCTTCATTTTTTATTTGGTCTTATTTTTAATTCCTCATTATGTACAACATAACAATGAATATCCCTTGACATGTATCATCCCACATTTATTTGATATTTTTCTTTTGGTAAGTTCCTAGAGAAAAGGATATCCATTTTTAAAAACACCTTCATATTTTGATAGTTTACATTTACAAAATTCCCTAAGGGAGAGTAATGGAAAGTACCCATTAACTAGAGTTGGTTTCCCCTTGTCCTTAATGACACTGAAACCATTTTCTGTGGGACTAGGGATGCAGGGGCATGAGTTCCTCTTTCTTTGTAAAAATTAGTAATTCTGTTGCATTGTGCAATACCATGCAATAAATAAACAATCTTGGAGTCAATTTGGTTTTGAATCCTTAAATAAAAGAAAATTTCCCTGTCTGATATGAGAAAAGAATTATAGATCATTGTTTTGTGTGTTTCCTTAAGAACCAGCTATGTGGACAAGTTTTCACATGTTTAACAGTGTTTTTAATTTCTTTTTGAATGGTTTATTCAAGTACTTTTCCAATTTTGAGTTGGAATATGTGTTTTGTCTTATTCTTTCTAAAATTTCTGTGTATATGAAGATTTTTATCTATCAGTTATGATGTTGATAACCCCAAAGTCTTTCATCTCCTAACTTCAATTTGTTTTACTAGTTTTTAAAAATATTTCACTTGTTGTACTGATTATAATAAATAGAATTGAACCAAAACAAATGAAATGTTAATGATCCCATTTTTGCATAAGATTATAAGTGACAGTGATAGACCCAGTGTTGTCTTGCTCAGCATGCAAATATCCAGTATGGTAAGCAGTTTTCTCCCACCAGTATAGTAACTAAAAATGTGTCATTCTCAACAAAATTTATCACTTGCAGTTAGTCTTGTGACCCAGTGCAGCCAACTCCTTATGGCTGCAGGGACAGTTAACAATGGCGGAGGGCCAGCTGAGAGGGTCAGTGGAACAACTCTAAAAGAGTTGGCAGCCTGTCGGACATGACGTACAGCAGATATTCAAAGATGTGGGTCCAGCAATCATCTAGTGGTCTGACAGCATCATGGCCAGAAACGTTACACATTCAGGAATACTTATGGCAGTAGTGTTGCTCTAACTAAGGAAATATTTCTTATAACATCTCTTTGACTGTGCAAAATTCTTTTCTTCCTAGCCAACCCTGGTTCTCATTTGACCTATTGGTTATATGAGCAACCTGATATCTCTGTCAGAAATTAAGCAGAGTGTGTTTTTGTCTGTGCCTCTACTATCTGCTTAGTTCCATAATTTTCTTTCCTTTTACTTATTTCCAAATTTACAATATGATTATACAACAGATTGTATAGCTGTTATCTTTGGAATTATTATATAAAAGCATATTCTTCATTACATGGCTTTAATTTGCACAGCAAAATTTTATGTATGATTTTCAAATATGTATGCATAAAACTTTTCTCAAAAAATTACATTAAAAGGCAATCAATTAAATTTGGCTTGTGTATGGCTTAAGACTTTTGTTTTATATGCAACAATCTTCTCTTTCTACAAAACAGGAAAAGTATGTTTAACTTCAAAAGTAATTTTTATTTACATATCCTGTTGACAAAAAGGAAGAGGGAAACTTTATTTAAAATAGATGTCATTCACCACCCCACGCTGAAAGCTATAATGGCATGATTACACTGGAAAGACAAATACATAACTTCACTAAAAGTGAGTTTTCCTCTATCACGTCATCAACTTCCAAACGTCAGAAATTTTGGAGAAAGGAGAAAATGAGTGATTCTTCAATTAAAAACCCCACATGAAGCAAATAATTTGCAAATTTAATTTGACACTTACAAACATCTGCAGAAGCATTTGGTAAACTTAGAGAAATTTCACTGGATGTTTCAGAACTCCTTACTGCATTTTTTTCTCACTAAACCCAAAAGTAAATCATTATTTAAAATGATATCATTTTTCTCTCAGTAATTAAAACTAAAATTCTACTTTTAGTGACATTTAACTGTACTTTGTTTTTTAATAACCATTCTCTCCTGACAGGTACAGAATTCCAGAAATTTATACTAGCTATACACCCACTTAATCTGAATTGTCTGTGTGATTTTCTCTGGCAAACAGAAGATAAATGGATGTAAATTCTTTTTTTCATTTTAGAGAGATAAAAAGATAAATAAAAAATGAAACCAAGTTTCGAAACAGGTTGGTAGGACTGTTACAATAGTTGACACATTGCATATTATTGTCTTCTTAGTTGTTATCCAGAGTAGAGGATACGGGCATGGTATCTTGTCTATAGAATATTAGCACAAAATTTTTTTTAATGAAATAAAAGAAACTAGCTGCATAACTCTCTTAACTATCTTGTAAATTCTGCCATAACTGAGCATAAGTTTTAAGCACTGCAGTGGTTAGCATCACTTACTAGCTCCTTTATTTATATCATAAGAACTGCATGACCCAGATAAACACTGGCTCCTTCTGTATGAATCTTCAAATGAAAGAAAAGCAGAGTTGTCAATGACCAGCAGTAGCCTACAACTGACTTAAAAGGGAAGGAAAGCAATATATCTGCTGTCATACACTATTGAGCTGTGAAAATTAGCTGTTGTATGTCACAGCTTAACGCAAGATAACTAATACATATGGCACTAATCTTCACTGTTACCCAGCCTACATCTTCAGGTCAGATAATTCTGCATGTGTTATGTTACATATTTAGAAAAATTAATGATAATGATAAAGAAACAGAGGCACAGAATTTTCAGCAAAATTCCTGTTATTACTTTAATTAGAATACTTTCAATTACATACTACCCCTGATTTAAACTAGGAATATAGACTGAGATAATTGCTGTATTTTAAATTACATATTACACTCCTAGAGTCAAGGGAGGAAGCAATAACCCTAAACCTGCAGGAATAATTGAATGGAAATTGAAAGATTTTAGAAGCTGAGAAAACGGATATAAATGACCAGAATACAATTACAAGTATATATTACATTATGAAAAATATATAATTCCAGCGTCCTTTAAAGTTACTATAACTTTGTAAGAAAATACATGTGTAATTTGTATATTTGAAAATGTTTAAAGCATAGATAAAAGTATAAGTTATATTATTTCTCATTAAATGAGAGATTAGTCAATTTTAGTATGACTGCACTAATTTGCACAAAAGTGAGGGGAAAAAAATACTTCAAAAGAGAAAGATCCTAGGTTGCATTCAATAAGTATTAATGGATCTGATGATTGCTGGAAAAATAAAACTCCTAGTGAATTTGAAATATATTCTAGACTTATTTCCACTAGACAATTTGTCTCTAAACATTTACATTGTTAGTTTGAGGCAGAAGTCACTAAAATATTTATTAACCAGTTAAGTTTAGAGAAAATCTAGATATTTGTACACATAATTCAGGCTGTGGTACATTTTAGAAAAATTAGAAGACATAGCTAACAAGACATTTCATCGCTTGAATCTTCAAAACAAGTCACCTTATCCAACAATTATATATATAATTCAGCATGTCATTTCCCATGACATTCTGACATTTGGCCAAACAAAAGTGTGTATGACTTTTCTGTCTTTATTTACACTAAGTTCAGTGAGATTTTTTACTTATAGTTAAGCACTTCAAATGAAAGTGGTTAAGTATAGAATCAGAAGAAATGGCAAAATGCATTATTAGGAAAAGTAAGAAATTAAAGATGTCTCAGGAATGGATCAATGATAAAGGAGATGGGGTACCGTTAATAATAAAAGAGATACAAATATAGTTGGCAACAGAGAAAGATGAAAGAAAATTGTCTTAAAGCCCTAAAACTATTAAAAGATAGAAATAATAACTTTAATAGGAAAATTTTGAATATTACTTATAGTAAATCACTTTAAACAAATCATATAGAATTGCTTCTCCAGGCCTGAGATGGAGCACACGCTTGGTATGCACGAGGCCTTGGATTTCATGCCCAGATGAAGAAAAAAATTTGCTCTTTGTGTAGAGAGAGTCTCACAAATTTTTAGGGAAAAAAGCATATAGTAGTTTTTTATATTTAAAGAACAATTCTGAGGAACTTTATAAATAGAAAAATAGAAGTGTTTCATTAGCATAATCTTTTAAGATATCTGTTATTTAACTTCATGAGATAGAATACTAAAACAGAAATTTATTGCTAAATACCATTTTTATCCTTCAAAAAGGGCTTTTCTGTGAAATTACTAGCAAAAGTGGCTCTCTTGCATCACGTTCTGTGAGCATACCGCTGCATCGATAGTGATTTTTCTCCTTCAGCAAAGCAAAAGAAAAATTCTTAGTCAGTGAGTAGAAAGGCATGACAAGTAAGATTGGTTTTCCCTCCAATACGAGTGAATGAAATGGACTTATTAAATAAAGAGAATTGCAGAAGGTAATATACATCCATTGTGATGATAGCAAAAAGTTGCATACCGTGTATGTAATTAAGCTTTTATCTCATAGCCAGAACTATAAAGGTGATTCAAAACCTCTTAGCTTCTCTTCCCGTGTACCATTATTTTTTGTCCTAATTTCCTTGCAGATTTTCTCATTTCATTTTATTATTTCAAAAAGGTTTCTGCAGCCTTTAGATTCTCCCCAATTTTCAGATAGCCACATCTTTTCATGAAGTGCTATGCCACTAAGTCACAGAGACACCAATGTGAAGACTGGAGTGAGTAGACTTCACAGTTTTGAGGGCCTAGTCACCTTGGCTAATTTTAACTCCAGCAAACTGGATGTTATTTTTGTCAATGACCCCTACATTGCCCTCAGCTACATGTTGTACATGTTCCAGTATGATTCCATCCAACAACCTTCAATGGCACACCAAGACTAGGAGCAGGAATCTTGTCTACAATGGAAAGTCCTTATTCATCTTCCAGAAGCAAGATTCCATCAACACCAAATTAAGTGATGGTGTTGAATTTTTTATGAAATCCACCGTTGTCTTCAATACCTTGGAGAAATTGAAGTTAATATGAAGGGTGGAGCCCCTCCTCCTGATAACCCTATGTTCATGAGGATTGTGAACCATGAGAAGTAAAACAATTCCCTCAAGATAGTCAATAATACCTCCTATATCACTAACTGCTTAATCCACCTAACCAAGGTCATCCATGAAAACTTTGGCTTTGTGGAGGAGCTTATGATCACAGTCCATGCTATCACTGATACTCAGAAAAGTGTGAATGGCTCCTTTGTGAAAAGTGTGCCATCAAGGCCACGGGGTTGCCCAGAATAGCATCTTTCTAGTTACAGCCAAGTGCTGTCACTGTAAGCAGTGTCATTCCTACAATGAATGAGAAGTACTCTGGAATTATGTTCTGTGTACCTACTTCCAACATAGCAGTCAAAGATCTGATTCAACTTCTAGAGAAACAAGCCAAATATGATGACCTTAAGATGGTGGACCTAGCCTCAGAGGGATCCTGAAAAGGCACCTGTGAAAAATACCCCTCTACCAAGGACTGTGGTGATTCCTTTGACTTCAACAGCAACATATGTGCTTCCATTTTTGATGCACGGGTTGGCATTTCCCTGATGCCAACTTTCTTATGTTCATTTTTAGATAAGATAATGAATTTGGCTGCACTAACAGGGTGGTAGACATGCAGAGTATCCAAAATCTGAGTCTTCTGGATCACGATCCCCAGAAAAAGGAAGCGTGGAAAAGAAAGACTCTCACGTACTGTGGGTCCCTGTCCTGACTCTGCGCTCCAACGCACGGAGGGTCTCCCCTTTTTGGCATAGGTTTGATCACAGACCCCTGATGAAAGGGAGGGTCTTAGGGATCCCTACCTTTCCATTCTTGATGAATAACATCTACTTTACCCAGTCAAGATAAAGAAAGAGAGAGAAGAAAGAAAAAGAAATGAAAGAAAGAAAGAAAGAAAGAAAGAAAGAAAGAAAGAAAAAGAAAGAAAAAAAGAAAGACAGAAAGAAAAGAAAAAAAAGAAAGAGAGAGAGAGAGAAAGAAAGAGAGAAAGAAAGAGAGAGAGAAAGAGAGAGAGAAAGAGAGAAAGAGAGAAA
>NW_004955409.1:33552984-33583282 GCF_000276665.1 Chinchilla lanigera
AGAAAGAGAGAAAGAGAGAAAGAGAGAAAGAGAGAAAGAAAGAAAGAAAGAAAGAAAGAAAGAAAGAAAGAAAGAAAGAAAGAAAGAAAGAGTAGGAGAGTTCTATAGCAGAAAGTGATATTTGAAAGGAGGGCCTTGGTTTGAAGAGGCAGGTCACTGGGGCACAGGGCTGGAAAGCTGTATTTCCCTGTCCAGCTCCACCTTTCTTTCTCCATGTGGCAGTTTATTAATTAATGATCTACTTGAATGGGAATGCCAGGCTGAATTGAGTTAGCATGGTTCTGGGAGTGTAAGACCCACTTAAGGAGGATTGTTCTTGGAACACTGTAAAAGTAGAACAGGAGGGAAGAATTTTATGCTGATTTCCCTTGGAGAAGCTCCAGTTGTTCTCTTCTGCTGAGCTCCAGGCTGAGCTCCAGCTTTTGCCTGTGCCAAGGATTGCTGTTGTTCTCTTGGGAGGAGCTCTGGTCTTTGCCTTCACCTTGAGCATTGTCTCCTGGTTCTCAGCACAGATTCTTCAGCTTCCAGCACCGGTCTTTCAGCCTGCTGGCAGAGACTCTCTAGATGCTGGTGCCAGCCCTTGGGCTTTCCAGGCACAGACCCTTCAGTCTTCCATCATGGATTCCTAGGCCTCCTGATATGAACTTGCATTGAACATTGTCAAGGGCTCTAGGACTTCAGATGGACTCATATGGGACACTGCCATGGGATCCGGGCCCTCAGCTGGATTCTCAGGATCTCTACCACATGGACAGATCTCTTGCACTCTTCTGCATTAGACTCTGTGGGAAAATACTGTAAGCCAATCTTATAAATTTCTGTGTCCTGCATTAAATCTGTTCTTTTGCAAACATTGACTACAACATTCTGCTTGCTGGCTACCATAACAAGAATGTCTACCCCTGACCAGACACTTCCACCATGCTCTTTCTGCCTTGGAGATAGCAAAGCCAGGAATGTACCTGTGAGCAAAAAATAAACCTCTCTTCATTTAAATTGTAGGTGTCAAGTGTTTTATCACAGCAATGAGAAGTCACTAAGACAGAGTTTGGTATCAGAGAAGGGGGATCATTGCTATGACTATACTGACCATATGATTTACAAGCTTTTGGAACCAATTCATGGGAGAAGTTTATACAGGTTTGGAGATACCAGCTAGAGAAGCCCTAGAATATTGTAAACTGAATTTGATGGGACCCTGGTCAGAGCTCAGAAGATCAGAATTCCAGTAGAAATGCAGAAAGAAAAACCAGGCTTCAGAGGTTTCACTTGGGACAAGCACTCCATTGGCAGCTGGACTTGAGACCATGTGTCTGAATTACTTTTCTCGTTGCAGAGACAAAATACTTGACACCCAAAGTTAGGGCAGGAAAGATTTATTTAGCTCACAGTTTGTAGAGATTTCTGTCCATAATCAGCAAGCACAAGGACGGGTGGATTTGCAGAACAGAACTGTTTTTTTGTGGGCAGAAGAGAGCAAAATTAACAACTGACCCTAACAGCATCTTTCTGCCCCTTTTATACTCTATCTTGGCTGCTGGGATTAAGAGTGCCAAACCAATCAGGAAACTCATCACACAACCTTACTCCCAGAATTGTGCACTCTAGATTTAGTCACCTCTGTAAAAGCCCAATGACCAAATGAAGCTTTGGGGGAACATCCAGACACAAACGATAACACTATGTGTGTTACCTTCTGGGAGAAAACTTACCTATACATGTTAATTTCCTGAGATTTTGATGGAGATTGAGATTAAAAGGAATAACTTTGCTTTGAGAAGAGAGACCCAGGACTTGGGAAGAACTGCCTAGGGAACTGGTTCTGTGAGATTTGGTGCAGAATGCTCAGCCATCCAGGCACTGGAGGGCCTAGCTCAGTGATGGTGAACCTTTTCAGAGACGAGTACCCAAACTGCAACCCAAAATTCATTTATTGGAGAGCACCAACACTGCAATTAAACATGAAAAGTATGGTTTTAGTTTAGGAACAAACAACTTATACATCAACATCTTTTATTTTCGAAGAAAAACAAATAACACATGTGCCATAGATTTGCCATCACAGACCTAGCTACTGCTCAAGCTGCAGCAGAACTTGGCATCATCCATGTGGTATCGATTTTTCAGGTATGCAGAATGCAAAAGTTGTTGGGTCAGGGAGGCTTCCACCCAGATTTCAGAAGAATGCCTGGGAGGTCAAGCTCTGTGCCCCAAAGAGAGCAATCTTTGAAGCTATAAGAGTGAAGCTGAAAGTGCAATAGAGATTCCAGTAAGTTGCAGAAGGCAGACACATGGAAGGTCTAATAAAAGCCCCAATCAATGAGCAAAGCCAGCCCAAAAGACAAGTCATATGAACTGTAACTGGCAATGTATAGGGTGTCTGCACACTGGAGATGGAAGGATTTGGTCCAAGGTCTGGAGCTCACTGTAATGGCCCATGTGAGTTCCTGTCAGGAGACTGATGGGTCTGTGATGGAAGGCCTAAGCATCTACACTGAAGGCTGAAGGATATGCACCAGAAGCTGAAGAGTCTGCAGTAGAAGCCAGGAGTTGACATCCAAGGTGAAGGTGAAGACTGGAGCACTTCTGAAGAGACAGAAGCAGATCCATCTTTTTCATTTCCCCTTTATACTGTCCAGGTGACAAATTGCTCCAGGGTGGGTGTTCTACACCCTAGGTCTGGAATTAGTGAGCCAATTTAGTTGAGTTTCTCTTACCTAAACTGGCATAATCAGTTAACCATAACATGCTATGAGCTTCAGTGTATTATTTATCCTTTCAAATAATGTGTGTGAATTATGTCAAATGATGAAAATGGATTTTAAAATGAAAACATCTGGTTATAATTAGCCCTTTAACCCTAAGAGATCTAGGAGGTGCTCAAGAATTCATATAAGTTTACCTATGAAATAAAATGTTAAGTATTTGAAGAAAAAAATAGTCCATGGATGATGGCAATGCAAAGGTTTGCTCAACAACCAAAGCACTTACTTTCTCATGAATATTTTCACCTCTGTGCAAAGCCATGAGCTGACAACATACATCAAATTCTTCCAAGCAAGGTGAAATGGATTAAAAAGGTAAGACAAAAATCCTCTTGAGGAAACTGTTCAGTAATTGTAAACTATTAAGTGTTAATTTTCAACAAATGTTGCTTAAATGTAATATTATATCATCCTTATAATTAATAAGATCTCTGAGTTATGATTTCCTTTGCCAACTTTTATACCAAACCATTTAAGCCAGATGGAGTTGCTACACATTCCCCAAAAGAAATAGAAATAGACACACCATTTAGTAAATATAAGGAGCAGCACAATATTTATCATGCCTAATTTCCCCCCAAAATTATTTCTGTTAATAATTAGATCTCAATTAAGAAGAATGGGAGGCAAGGGCATTAGATTTAAGCAGTAGGCTGCTCATAGACGAGTTTGTACACTACAGTTGAGATCAGAGTAAGAAGGTATGGAATAATAAAAATGTACCTTCCTAATTTGTACCACACAAATATACAGAAAAGTAAGGCAAATAATTTCCCCTAACATTGAAGTTTGGCTGAAATACAGAGAATGTATTCATATAATAACTTTTGCAAATTCCCAGAAAAACATGGATTAATAAATAGAATTTTTCCTTTTTAGGTTTTAAGGTGAGAGATCAAAGGCAAGAAAGACCTAGCAAGAAAAATTTAAAATAAAAAGGTTGTAACTCGACATTAAAAACAATACAGAAATGTCCATATTGAAAAACATTGAAACTCTTTGTGAACATCAAGCAATGCACAGAAATGAATTAAAATGCATCAGATTTACAAAGTAATGCAAAACTGTTAAACATTAAATTACTTTATCCTATTCAATAAATATATGAGAGCTTTCAGCACTAAAAATGGCATCTTTCTGCCCTAATGTTTGACATAATTAAAAAGTGAGGACAAAGACATAAGCACACCATTTCCAAATGACTAAATGATACCTCTGTGGTTAATTTTTCCTGGGGCTGGATCAGGGATGACTTTATTTAAAAGAAATACATTTTTAAAAATATATATATATATAATCATTAAGTTGATTAAAAATTAATCATTAAAATTAATGATTATTAATTAAATTTAAATTATTCATTATAAATTAATCATTAAATTGATGACAAAATATATAATCATTAAATGGTATTGTAGGGGGATGGAACAGTAACACTGCATGAAAGTACACAACAAATTGAAGGACTCATGGTGAAGCGTGACATGGCTGGAATTCATGGGCATCAGTTTTGAGTAGCAGAAATCTGAGATATCTGTTACCATTACAAATAATGAGATAAAGAGATTGCTCTGTCCAAATTAGGGCACCAGCTTGTATTTACCTGTGGTCTAAATGTTATAATCATCACATAGAGAAATTCTGCCTCCTAACATGAATGGGAACATTCTCTTCCTGACTACAACCATGCACTCATCAATACGATCAAAGCAGATGGTGTCAGACCAGACGCAGATTCTCTCAGAAAGCTTGATGGAGTTGGATATATGTTTTATTCTTATTTCTGCCTCATGCTAACTTATTCCATATTATCAAAGTACAACATAAGCCAAGCAAAACAGAAATATAGTTATTTCTCCACAACATCAGAAAAGTAGTAACTACTATCCTTGGCCCATGAAAATGCTTTTTTAGAGATTTTGGGAGCTACAAACATTCAATCTATTAGACTATTAGCCTTGGGTGCCAGTCAGGAGAAATAAATGGAGATCATGTTTCCACATAGTGTTTATCCCCTTTGGAAAAATATATTATTTTTATAGTGAATAACAATGTTCACAAACATTTCACATAATGTCTATTTGTTATTATGACTGTCATCTTTCTCATCCCCAAGTTATGCTGACTTTATACAGGATGCAAGTTCGTTAGAATTTCACATATTAATTGTTTAATATTTTATCTGCACTCACATAAATCTGAAATGTCAATAAAGATTTAAGTGGGTCATGCAGGGTACATATTTTGGGTACTGATTGAGTAAAGGATATCCAAATATCTCGACTTTTCATGACTATATTTTCTGTCTTTTGTGACCTTGTTCTCATAAATAAGATCTCCATAAATCTATTTGTAATTAGATTGACTGTTATAACGTTAGCTCTCCTGAATTTGAATAATGGAAATTATTTTTGCTTCCACTCTTAACAATTTTCAGGTTTTCTGAAGCATTCATATTAGTTAAATATTTTCAATACCCCACAGTTGAATGCCAAGAATTTGACAGCCTTGCACAAAATAAGCTTTGAAAAATGATTATCTATTAATTATCACACATCAGTGCAAATATGTTTGTATTTTAATATATAAACAATCATATTCTCATCAGGAATCACATGAAACTGTGAAATAGAAAAACTTCTGCCAAAATCTCATGGAAATTCATTAGGAGAACTAATGTCAGTGATGATGTTTAGGAGCTTAATTCAGAAATGATTTATCTCACTGACCACTGAGGATCAATAAGATGTAACTCTCATTTTCCCCTCTCTGTTGTTTAAAGCTTGTGTGAGGGATTCCTGCCCACTCTTTCACCCACGATCAATACAGAAGAATATGTATCAATCTAAGAACAACTTTAATGGCTTGTAATAGATAAATTAATTGATTTCCTGTTACAGAAAGTAAACCGTACTTAAAAATAAACTTTAATATTTTGGAAAAATAAAAGGAAGTGAAAATCCATTTCAAATTCTTGAAATTTTTTTCCAGATATTATAAAAAGAGAATAAAACTGCATTGCTATACTAAAATACAAAAGATGCAAAATATTAATAAAAGCAACTAGAAATAACCGATACCATAGCTAAACTGAATGATCAAAGAACAGACTATCAAATTAAGTACTGTTGTAAAAGGAATCAAGGCATCCTAATGTCTTAAATGTTATTATCAGAATACAGCAGCAATGAGAAGACTCAGGGTCATTTTTATATGGTTATTTTACTGCAGTTGATAATGAAAGTGCCTATTATGTTTTACTGTGTAACACAGGGATTACAATAAATAAACCAGACAGGTCCCATGCCCTCAAGGAAAATGTCATCCATTCTTTTCACTTCATTTTCACACTCAAGGGCTAAAATACTTCATATATCTAAGACACCTCTATCTTATAACATTAGGACTTCTATTTGTTTCCCTATCACAATGGAGTTATTTTCAGTTATAGGAAGAGGAGGAAAGGAAAAAATAAAGGAGAAAAGGAGAGATGTAGAAGGGGAGGAAAGATCAGAAAAACTTTGTCTAAAAATAAAACAACTCTACTCCCAAGTTTTATGTAAAACCTGTAGATAGTAGTGTTTGCTTTCATTGAGTTTTTGTCATCAAACTTCTCTCAAATATGGTAAGTTACCAAAGGTGTTAGTAAAAGAAATCTTCATATTTGATTCTACATAGCTATTTTTACGAGTATAAAATATTATCGAGCTGTTCAAATAAATAGGTACAGTTTAAATTTTAAATATTTTAAAAGATGCTTTATTACATATAATAGCATTAAACAAAAATCAAAACTACCAGTATACCTACCATAGTTCAGCAACTTAAAGAATTTTAAGATTGTTTTAATAAGGACATTTTAGTCCCCCTGGAAAGAATTCTTCTGAATTCTTTATGGGAAAATATCATTTAGAAGCATCATAATACTAATATTTAAAATATTTTATTTTAATTAAAAGCAAAACTCATAAAAGTAATTTAAGAATTTCAAAATTAAATCATAGAATGATTATAATTATTAAAACTAAAAATTAACCCTGAAATGAGAGCTAAGTACTCTGTAGCTAATGAAGCACATGGACACCTGTAAGGTAAACAGTGATACAAAATCTGTTAGGGTAAATTTTAGATACAGCCATGGCAAGCTGATATCTTTTAGTCACAGCAAGTCTGCCAAACTTTTTAGTTCTCCCTCTGTGGTTCACCGTAGTACTCATAAACAACACATAGATACACTTATCACACACAGTGAAATCCTGTTAAGTCACAGGAGGAGAAATAGTTATAATCTCACTCATATGTGGAATCTAAAACACTGATCTCACAGATACAGAGAGTAGAGTAGTGGATACCAGGGGCTGAAAAGAAAGCAAGAGAAAGCAAGAAATATGTTATTCAAAATTTCAGTCAACTAAGTGGAATGAGTTCACAAAATCTATTGTGTACCATGGTGATTATAGTTAGAAATACATTCTACTCTTTAAAAATGCTAGGAAAGTGGAGTTTATGTGTTCTTACACAAAATATGATTTTGTGCTATAATGCATAAATTAACTAGACTTAGTCATTCCATGATGCACATATACCTATACATACACATATACATATACATTTTAAATACCATGTCATTTTGACATATACATTTAATTTATATTGCAATTTAAATATAAATAAATAATAGTCTAATACGATAATGTCATGGGAAACATGGTTTTATTTGTTTTTTTTCAAAGTAAAGAAAGAGCTATAGCTTGAAATTTAGAAGCATTATTTATTATGCTCAAATGTATTCATACCTACAAGAATGCAAATAGAGAAATATTGAGTCCTCTACAAGTTTCTTAAAGTTATTTTTACAGAGTGAAGCCGTACAAATATGGATAGCCTAAGGAAGCACAGTTCTGTTTTCCATGTAAGGCTTGCTCCTCAGCAAGGTTGTGACCATGAATCACAGAAGTATTTGTGAATCATGCTGGACTTTTAGTATGAGAAGATCTGACATCTCTGAACGCAAACTGAACTGTGATTTGCTAACAAGTAATGAGAACTCAAGATATAGAGCCCATTCTCTCATATTTTATTGTTTCTGAGTCAACTTCTTTCAATCACAGTCAGCTTACACCACTCATAACACATATTCTCTCCAGTCCTGAGGCTTGCAGACTTTTGGAACACAGGAATTTAAATTTCTTCAAAGTGATCTGTTCCTCCCTCAGGTTTTCATGTGTCTCTATGACATTCAGTTTATTTTGCCTTGTATTTTACCCCATATTTGATTAGTAGTATTATGATATGCCTCCACTACTCTTCTTGTATCAGCCTTACTCTGGGTGCTTATCATGTTGGAACTGTCCTTGCCTCACTAGCCTTTGAGTATGATATGTTCTTGTTTCATAACTCTCAAAATAGAGTGCTATTATAAGGGTCCCCTTTGGATAGCCTTAACTCTACTCTGAAATTCTTTTGAATATCTTATTATATTCCACAATATTTTCTTCCCAGTAGTCTCTGTACTGTGGCCCCTCTGCCTCTGTCACTGCTGTGGACCCTCCTGAGACAGAGGATCCATTTTTGACAGCTGTCTTCACTGGAGGCCACCACTACTGTCACTGCTTTGTTATCAAAGGAGAAGACACAACTTTCTCTTGTATTATTTTATTCCAAGCCTGGTATAAGCCCACACTAACACCCCATGGTTCCACAAAGATGAAACTATACACTTAAAATGAGTTGGGATAGTCATAGGTAAGTACAATACAGGGGTACTTATCAGAACTACTGCATGCAAATTCTCCCTGAGCTCACTGATAGAAAGCCTTCCTCCATGGCTTCCACCAGTCCTTCTCCCCACCATTTCTAATTCTTTCTAAATGAGAAAATAAAATCCAATTTACTCCCAGCCATTGGAGTTACTTTGAACATACCTACAGTTTCAAGTGCAGAATGAAACAATCACCATAATACTAAGAGAGCATTTTTATTGTTTTCTTCCTTCTGAAGTCTTATACTACACTACAACAGGCCATTTTAGATGATAGGAAGAATGCACATTCTTTTCTATCAAAACCCTTTTATGATTCACAGGTGTCTTAGTTACTTTTCTTGTTGCTGAGACATAATACCTGACTCCCAAAGTTAAAGGAGGAAAGGTTTATTGTAGCTCACAAGTTTTAGAGGGTTCAGTTCATAGCTGGCTGACTCCAAGGCAAGGTGGCACAGCAGAGGGGCTCACAGAAGAGAAACAATTCATGGTGGGCAGAAGGCACCAAAGCAGCCAAGTAGCTAAGAAGCAGCAGCAAACGGCCTGTCTCTCCCTCTTATCTCTTCCAGGCTGCCTGCCCTTTGGCTGGTGCCACCCACACCCACAGCGGGCCTTCCCAATATTTGCACCCACAACTATGCCAAACCAGTCAGTGGACTAATTTAGTAATCCTAGCATCACACATTTAAACTCACATTTAAACTATGAATCCAGCCACTTCTGAAAAGCCCCACGTATGACCACAAGAGGTTTTGACAGAAATCTAGACACAAATCATAAAAACCAATTGGGATATACTCCCATATAGTTTAAGGAAGTTATTAACACTGGAATACAGAATCTAAAATAAGCAAATTCTCCGTAATTCAATCTTAAAATTATCACCAACTGTGGAAAGTCAAGGACTCTGTGTATGACTATGCCAAGACGAAGATCAGTTCCATGGCATTTTCTGCAATGGAAGTTGGAAAACTAGCCCATAAAACAAGCAATTCAGCTAAAGTGCATACAAAAGAAAGTTACCTTTGATTTCGTAGTCCATGACATCTAAACTCAGCTAACAACAACCTTCCTTAAAACTTTTGTTTTTCTCATGCATAACTAAAAGTCTCTGTTTATAATTGAGCTTAGACATTAGAAATAGATGGTTTTTCTGGCTGCCATAAGCATAAAAAGCAGTTAGGGGGAAAGAATAATTAGTTTCAGAGGTGCAATTTTTGTACCAGGGTATCCATTACACGAAGTATCTTCTAAAATTAACATCGTTAAATTGATCTTCAAGACCATTCAAAAACATCCTATCACATAAATTACCACTATATCTCACTATTTCCTTTCATGTTAATAAAGGTACTCTCTATGATTAGCTTAGTAACATAACTTATTGATTATCACATCACCCCATTGGCTTGAGATCTTACCTTACTTTATCTACAGCCCATATTCCTCATTTCCTTCAAATCTAAATGCAGTCAGTGTCTTCTGGTTTCTTTCCCAGTAATATCCCCCCTTTCTCCTTCTCCTTGGACACTTGCTTCCATGTGAGATAAGGATGCTTCTAGGGAATTTGATTTTTTTCTCCAATGAGAGCAGTGGGTCATATAAACTCCATCTCACTTGCCATAATAATTTGTTCAGAGATTCTTCCAGGATAACTCACCCTCTGAAGAGTGAAAAAGTATATAATGTTTGAAATTCTGCAATCACTGTTATAGCAAAAAAAGAAAAACAGAATAGGTTGCCAACAAGATGAAAAGGGCAGACACAAAAGAGTTCAGAGAAATGGAATCAGAACCCTGGTGACAGATTACACTTGAGGATCAATCTTTTTCAGAAGCCAAAATCTATCTTTGAAATTTTCTGTAACAGGAGTCAATAATAAAGCACGCCTTTTTTTGAAAAATGCTGTTGGACATTCTGTTACTTGCAATTGAGAAAATGTTTATTATGCATAGTAAACCTCATATTTGAGAAGATTTCCACCCTTGAGCCCACATGACTGGTTCCTCGATACTAAACTTTTCCTCACTTGTGAGGACCAGCCTAGTAGGGTAATCTGCAATAATCCATACTAATAGCAAATTAAATTACAGAAAATTGGTTTTGATATTTGAAATTTCCCTAATTAGATTACAAACTTTTAAAACCATAAAGTAAGTCTTATGTTCCATATTTTTGTTTTAACAACTACATGCCATTTTTTCTCCAATACTTGGATTTGAGAAATGTTACAAATGTCAAAAATTAGGTGAACAGTAAAACTGGCAACTTCTGTTCTGTACTAATGACAGTAATGTATCTTTCATGGTTAATAGATGATCTACTGAATTTGAAATTTTCCTTGAATGATATTGAACTTCCTTGATCTCTCAGTCATTTCTTTCTTTAATTGATCTTAAAATCACAAGTATTTTACTTGATAGTTTTTCCAACTTTGTATTCACTGAATTCATTATTTTATCTCAATATTTTAGTGACCGTGTGCCTTTATATGAGTTGTATAAAATCAAAAGTATAGGCACTAAGTAAGCACATACAAATCAGTTTTAATTTTATACAGAAATCCAAGATTTGAATCCAGATACTATAAGTTGATAATTTTGCTGGTGATAAAACTGTCCATTTAACACTTACATAACAATGGATGTTTTCCATGAGGCATCACTTAACTTTTATCTTCACAATATCACATCATCATTACAGAGAAAAAATGTAATAAGTTAAATGGTTTAAAATTTATGTCAGGCTCTCAGATGCTGGATTGAGTTTATAATTTAGATGTACACATTTCCTTTCCTAGATCTCATACTGAACCTGTTTTCCCCTAATGTATCTCAGTTCAAAAAATATTAATGGAATACCCATACCATATGCTCTGAGCTATGCCCAACATCACAGCAACAGTGGCTCACAATATTGCATATCTCTGCTTTTCCAGGAGGATACTGTGCAATCTGTAGCTCAGGTACAAAAGAGATTGGAGAAATGGCTTGGAAGGGGGAGCTCAGGATGCTGTGGAAGTATATGTGTACATATAAAGATTTAGCACAATAGCAATACACTTCCCAGGTAGTATGTGTCCAAAAAGAAAATTCAAATGGAGTAGTGTTTGGGGAGATCAAAGACAGTGACAAGGGGAAAGATGAATGCGGCCAGAGGAGAGAAGGGTATTTGCAAGGGAATGCAACAAGACTGTTTGGCAACAGTGATTTGACACTTTGCATAGCACTGGGTTAACAAAACAGAATTTTACACACAGAAGGTCAAATTCAAATTTCTGACTTTTGTATTGTCATGTTCCTCTCATTAAGCTCGACCATTTGAACCAGAGCTGCAGACATACCAAGTGGAATGCTGGAGTTGCAATTCTCCCAATGTTGTATTTGCGACTGGAGGTGTTTGTATGGAGTGTTTGGGTTAATTATTCTAATGGCTTAAAATCTTCCAAATGATTTCAATGTCTTCCACTGGTTCCCCTATCAAAGATTAAAGTCCCATTATGTGTGTCAGTAGCAGATTAACCTACTTTTGTTTTATATTCATTTTGAGAGAAAGCGGACAGACACAGAGAAATAGAGGAAAATTGATATGACATATTGCATAACTTACAGCATCTAATACATTCCACTGTTTTATAATTAAGTTAGTTTTAATAAAGAAGTTTTATTGTTTGGGTGCTTGTATGAGGATACAAAAGCTTATAAGGCTGGGGATGCAGCTCAGCGGCACAAGTGCCTGCCTGGCAAGTATGAAGTCCTGAGTTCTATTCCCAGTACCAAAAAAAAAAAAAAAAAAAAATGAAGCTTATGAAGTTGAAAGGGTTTATTTAATTAAAAAAATAAAATTTGTTACATAATGTTAAAATTTCAACTCTTTTGAGCACCAACTGTACAGCTAAAATATCCTACTTGTGCCACTTTAACAAAAAAACATATATTTCAAATTCTTATGATAGAAGCACTGATTAAGGAAAACATGTATTTCAGATACAAGCTCACATATGACTTCAGTATCAACTTCTATGTGTATATTACTACTATGGTCTTTAGGTACTACACACAATGAAGCATGCACATGTATTTTTGTGACAACCTCACAAAGCAAACTTCCATTTATAAAATACATGAATACAGAGACTGTATTCTCATGACAAAATCACATCACATCATGGAAATGCTATGCCCTTATTGAAAATCATTGTACTTGTGCAATTTATGTTTATTACAAACATATGAGCTTATAGTTTTTTTTCTTCAAAATGGCTAGTAAGTTGATTCACTAACATATACTTAACAATTCGCTTCAAAGTTCCTTGAGTGGTCAATATTATTGCATACTGAGGTAATTTCTCTATATAGTGTTCCATTTGATTTAAACTTTATCCAAAATAAGTGAACTTATTTACTTGCTGTTATGTTATTGCTAATACATTTGATTCTGTAAGTAATTTTTGCTTATTTAATATATTTATACTTTAATCATTTTCAAATATTTGATTTTCACTATACTTTCATGTTTTTGTGAATTACTCTCGTTCACACATGCTATATTTTATACATTTTATGTTTTCCAACTTTTTCTAAGTAGAATACTTTCTTCTTTTTTTTGTTTTTTTTTTTTGTTTTTTTTCCGGTACCAGGAATCGAACTCATGACCTTGTGCTTGCCAGGCAGGCGCTGTGCCGCTGACCTAAATTCCCAGCCCCTACTCTCTTTTATATTTCCTAGTGTTTTGTATGAAATATATCTTGTTTCTTATTTTGTTGGTGATTATTGGAAAGGTAACATTATAGACTGTACTATTCTATTATTGGAATCAAATGTTCATTGATACTGGTGTCTGCTTAATTTTACATTTCTATTCCTGAGATTTTTGTTTTTATATTAAATTTTATTCCCAGATGTGTAGATATTTTTGAGATTTTAGCTAGCATCTATGTAATGAAATATAATGATTATCTCATAATCTAAATATTCTTCACTTAAATAAGTTATTATACCACATTGTTCAGTTATGAAAAATAAAAACAGTAGAAGAAAATGACATATTAGAAAACCATTCAGTATATATTCTATCTTAGATTATCATGTTGTAGTTGCAGACTTATTTCAGTTTCTGTGTATTTCGCATTTGTTTCCCTCTTTCTGTGTTCACACCCTCTCTCTGTATGTCACCCTCTGTCTATATTTGCACCCTCTCTCCGTATTTCACATTCATTTCCCTGTTTCCTTCCTTCTCATCTTCCTTTTCCACTCATGTTCTTCCTTCTCCTCATCCTCCTCCTGACACACTTTTCTTGTTCCACCTTGGCCTTTCTCTTTCCCCTGTACTTTCCCACACCAAATTGTCTGGCTGCGTTAGGATTTCTTCCTGGGTAAACCTATCCTCAGAGAGTAAACCTTTTCTCATTTAACCCTTTTGCCATAACCACAAAGATTACAGAGCAGCTATGTATCTGTGGAAAGAGATGTTGCTTCATCCGTCCGTCATCTCTGGATACAGCACAATGTCTTGTGATGAAAAGCCCCATGTAGTCTCAAGCCCTGCATGAGGTCTGTGTTTTGCCACTGGGACAGGAACGAGAATGCATTATACTCACCACTGAACTGCCAACCCTGGCCAGTGTTAACACTGATAAGATACAGTCTAAATTAAAGCAACAGCCAATAAAACCAATCACATCCAGCAATATGTAATAACAGTTTGCTTTATTATAATTAAAGCAACGTAGATATGAAATGCATTGGTATGCTTCAGGTTGTTTGTGTGAGAGTGCTGTGTGATGATTCAATTCTTCTTCCACTTTTCTTCTTCAGACTCAGTGACACTTTTATTCACTTCACTTGATGAGGATGCATTATTTATATGCTGAGTCCACCTCTTTTCTTCTTTTCTCATTAGCCAGTGACAATTGAGCTAATACTGCTCTGTCTTTTTCATGAGGTCAAATCAATGTTTTAAGCTACTAGAAAACTTAAGAAACTAAACCCTTTGTTCCATCCAAATGTCTTTAATCGAAAATTATCTTTGCAAAAAAAGAAATTATGTGTTTATGACAGGTAAAATAATTCATCTACACTGTTCATAAGATTATTGTTGTCACCTTGACATTAAGATATGACATCCTAATAGCAATGCAATAATATTAAATAGCATCATTTTATGTGATCTTTGACATCTACAAAATCACATACATATATATATATGCAATTCCAGGTATTGAAATCATAATCCATAGTGTGATTAAATTATTTTTTAGTAAAATAAAATACCCAAAATTTTAAATTTGTACAATGTACTGATGGACTATGAAATTACTTCCTCTGACTGTGATTTGAGAAACAGTGAACTATACCATGCTGAGGATTAAAGGAGAGATATAACTGATTTTGATGTGGGAATGCATTAGAGATAGACAGGCTATAGCTGAGATGTCAATGAACCAGACATCTGCTTGAAGTCTTATTTTGCTGAAAAATTCATCTCTCAGTTAGTTGATGAAGCAATGAGGAAGGCTGTTTCTCTGGACTTAACTTTGACCAAAAGAAAGAACTGGTTCGTGAAATTCAAGTGACAGGAACCTTGGGACAAAGTCATCTTGTCATCTTACTGCTTGAAATAGCCAAGAAAGGAAACATTCAGCACAGTCTGACAGGTACCTTGGACTTTGGAAAAGCAGATTTCAAAAATTTCAGAGACTAGATCTGAGTGATTCTACAAGGTCTTAAAATATAAATTCTTATAGGAAAATTATAAATAGCTCCAATAAGGAAGAAACAAAAGAGATAGGTATAGAAAGGAAACTTACATGGCAGCATATATTTTACTGCACTGTAATGGCGGTTTTACAAACTTTTCTTATATTTTGAGTATCTTTTATGGGAAAATTAGATAGTTGGTTGTTCAGTAATTGGTATTAAGAAAGACATTTCTGTATCCATTTTATTGGTAATCAACAAGATTATTGCCATAGAAAGTTCAGAAATACAGACTTATTAAAGTAACTTAATCAAATAATTAACCCATAATAAAAACGATTAGTCCAATGTAGACTTAATAATGTAACTAACCAATAATAAAAATATCTATTAGTCACATTGTTGTAATCAACTTTGCCTGTTTCCAGACAAAATTCTTGACACCCTGAACTTAAAGGAAGTGGGATTTCACTTGATTCCTGGCTTCAGAGGTATCAGTCCATTATCACCTGACTTCAAGGCAGAAATATCATGGTGGAAGGACATGATACTTCTCCATCCTGGGAAACAGAGCACAGAGAAAGAGTGTTAGAGAGAGAGACTCGACAAAGGCACACCCCAGTGACTCACCTTTCCCACTGGTACCCACTTCCCAGCAGCACATTTAAGGATGAACTTCAGTAGGTTAATCCTTCCCAGGGTTAATCACTTCTCCAGGAGTCCTTTAATCCAGTCCAGTCACCTCTCCAAGGGTCCTTTAATCCGGTCAAGTTGACAATTAAGATAAACTGGCATCCACCTACAATGCACAGTTTTTCAAAGAGAAATGATTAATTGCAGTACTTGAAACTAATCATTTCATTTTAACCAAAAATAAGAAAATAGGCATAAGTAGTCAACCTTTACTTTCTCTATGATTAACAACTTTTTCTATCATCTTAGAGATAAAACAAATTCAAATAAAAGAAATCTAAATGGCTACACATACTGTAAGAGACAAATTTAAGTGTCCGTGAATGAAATCTTGTATTCTGCATAAGTAAAAATATACATAAATATGACTGTACTACCTTTATCGCCTTCTCAGCAGTGGGATGTCAACAAAAATCTCTCCATCTACTGTTGAAATGTAACAAAGCAAATTGCTTTTCTCTTAAAAATGTAAACTAAGAGACTCAGAAAGAGAAGTTAGACCAATGAAGGTCACCAGTAGGAGTGAGGAATCATTGCATTAGATTGGGGTCTGCACTGCAGCAAGTCAAGCTATTTACATGGAACTGCAAAGGCCATAAGTAACCAGAGTCCAAATATACATACAAAGAAAAGCATAGATGAGGCACTAGTCAAGAAAAATAGAGTAGAGCTTCAAATGCTGCTTTTCCAATTCCAAGCCTCAGGTGTACAGGTTACCCTCTGATTTTCATCCTTAGATATCAGAATAAGGCACTCTCAGTAGGAGATACCTATCGAGTTGTCTGCACAACTGGGGATCTGGAAACCCTGTACTTCCTCCTACCATCCAAATGAAAACAGGACGGTGGGTTCATACACTATTATTTCACCTACTGCTGACAATATTGGTTAATACAGGCATGGAAACCTTTTTGGAGTAGAATATAACATAACAGAGTTCAGTCTAAAAGTAACAACTTTCTGAAACAGATAGGATATATATTTGAGATTTATTGATATTGCCTATTATTATTTGAGCTAAGAAACTTAGAAATGTTCTTTGTACATAAATAAATAAGAAAAAATCAATATGAAGCAGAAAAGAGAAGTAGCAGGTGAAGAAAATGTCTTACCTTCCCTACAAGTGGACTAATATGAGGCTGATTTCTGATATATGTCTCCCTTTGGGTTTCTTAAGACATTTTCCAGTCCTCATATAATTACAGCACTGATAGAAGCAGTATCTGGATACTCACAGTGACTGGAAAAAGTGGTAGAAAATGACACAGAGGTCAAACTTTTCTGATTTCTATGCAAAATCAAAATGCATACACCAAAATTAGACACCGTGAACTATTCCATCAATACCAAGCCAAATTCCAAGACATATAATTAGACAGATGGTTCACGAACACCTTGAAATGAAAGAGGCAATCAGCAAAAGCCAGTTTAAGTTTACTAAGAATAAATTGTATCAAATTAATTAAATTATATAAACAGTGAATCTACATTTCAATGAGGCATTTAATGTACTATTCTGCTATGTATTTGTGGACAAAATAGATATGGAAAGAGTTTTTATAAATTACATGAATATATGTTAGTTGAACAATTATTCTCAAAACACAATGATTATAGGACTCATTTTTGAACCTGTTGTGAGCCTTATTTATGCTTTTAGTTTAAAATTAGATGTAGCTATAGAAAAGATGTCTATTAATTTGGAGAGAGAGTCAAACATTGAGTGACATAATCATGATTGAATTAATCAATATTTTTTTATTATGAAGGTTGAAACAGTGAATCAAATTAAATAAGAGGGAACTCCAGAAGGGAAAGATGAAATCTAATACTTTAATTTAAAAAGTCAGCTTCACAAGTATAGGATGTTAGTGATTGTGAAGAAGAATGAAATATCAACATCTTTTGAAGAACAGAACCATACCTGAAAAACCCATATTCACAACTCAACACAATTCATTGCACAAAATGAATGCTTAAGGTAAACTTATTAATAAGAGATTTAATATGAGACAACAAGTATAGTACAAATCTATATTTCATTCCTACAAAAACATTGTTTAGCAAGAGAATCAAAAATATTTCTATACTATGCATTAACACAAGCGTATTTAGAGCACAGTGTCTGTTTTGGAGCCATGTATTAGTTTAGCAGAAAACTGGTAGATTGTAGTGGCCCCAGGAGAGAGAAAACTTGATGGCTGAAAAAACAGGATTGATGTACTAATCAGCTTTCTCCAGAAGAGAACCAATACACTTAGGGGATAGGGAGAGGAGAGAAGAGGAGAGGAGAGGACCCTGATTTTATGGAAATAAAATTTCCATATGATTTCAATTTCATATGATTCTGGTGTCTGATAAGTTTAAATTCTGCAGCATATATGGGCAAGCTGGAGAGTGAAGGATTTAGGGTAGATTTGACATTGAAGTTCCAGTCCAAAGGCAGTCTGCTGACAGAACTCCCTCTTTCTCCGAGTGGTTAGTCTTTTCTCTTAAGTCTTCAATTTCTTGGATAGGCCAACCCAAATTATGGAGGGTAATTTGTTCTTCACAAACCCTGCTGATTTAAATGTTAATCGAATCTAAACAGTTCTTTCATGGAAAACGCTAGAATACTGTTTAACCAAGTACCTGGCTATGATGACCAAAAAAAAACTGACACATGGTGTCAGTTGTCATCATATGAAGCATGGTTAAGGAAAGATTTTCCTAGAAAAAGAAGAAAGCCAGGGAGATATATGTTACCAGTCTCGAAATATTTCACATTTTAAAATAAAGGATTAATCTGAGCCCCTGTAACTCTAAAATATTGTCTTATGAGTCAGGGTAAAAGTTACAAATGAATCTAGAGAAGTGTGCTGTTATCTCATTAACTAGAATAGCCAACAACAGCAATGTCTGACAAAGTGTCATTTGTCAAGAAAATTTATAGTTTAATTACAAAGACAAAAATGTATGTATAAAATAAAGGTCATTCATTCATAAAAATATGTAATTTCCTATCATCTTGTTTTGAAATTCTGCATCTTTTTGTTGTTTTTGTATTGTTTTGCTTTTGTCTTTGTTGTTATTTCTTTCTCTTTAAAATAAAAAAATTTTAAAAATAAAGAGTAGACACTTTAAAAAAATATATACATTGAATACCTCCTATGTACCAGCATCTTTCTTATACATTACTGCTATGACAGCAAGCAGCAAAATCTAATGCTCTCATGAAGCTTACATTCTACTGGAAAGAAATGGGAAAAGGCAAATAAATTGTACGATTATAATATACAGCCTATTAAAGCAATAACTGTTAATGTAATGGGGGTGGGGGTTCAGGCTAAGAATTTGAGTGATCTATTAGGAGCAATTATAAACAATTACAAAGTTTTACCTGAGAGGTCTGCTGCAGAAAATCTCCCTCCCCAAATGAGATTTGGTGCATCTAGAGCACTGACGTCTGAAGGAAGTTACATTCATAACGCTCCACTTGGTCAGTTGTACCTTTATACATATCTAAATTACTATCCCAGCAATTTTCCTTCCAGCTCCTCTGGGGGTAACTCCAAACTCCTCTGTTGGAAGCTCCATATAGTAGTGAGGGAGGCCAAAAACCCTTCTCGCCATTCTGACTCATTCTCGTTATCTTTCCAGCCCTTCCCTTCTCCAGCCCCCAGGTGCATAAAACTGCAGGAACTTTTCCTTTAGGTCTCCCTCCACAGTAACATGATTCCCACAGTTCCATTGACCTCCCTGGCACTCATGGTTTGTGCAGTTCTATGAGGAGACACAGAACAGTTTGGAGGAAGGAGGTCAGGGATTGGGAGGCTGTACTTCCTTTCATTTAGGCTTTAGTTTGTACTCTAGTGTAAGTGATAAAAACATTGTTACTTTCATTTTTCCTTGTTGTCCTGCACTTAAACCTGGTAGTTCAGCTGTCTCCATCCCAGCTGAGCTAGGAGAAAGCTGATAAAGCAAGAAAGAAAGCTAAGTATGGGCCCGGGCAGGAATAGCAAAAGATGTGTAGGGACTGGCAATGTTAGCACTTGATGAATTCACTGTAGACAAAAGGTTAATATGATGAACACTTTCGTTATTATAATATTACAAATGATTGTGGGACAGCAAGGAAAATCAGACACAAAAGACAACCAGGAGGAATATATTCTTAGTTTGGACTAGTATCTCAAAAGTAAATATTTTAAAATATCAAATAAAGTAAAGTAGACCAAAAAGGCTGAGGGTCAGTGAAATGCAAATGAGGATGAGAAGAGTGTAGCCTACATTTTGATTTGGTCACCTGGTGATCCTATTCTTAACACAGGGGACAAAAGAGGACGCTGAATATGAGACCCATTATAATTTCATTAACTCTGGACTCTATGCATTTAAAATTCATGCAATAATCCAAATATAAGAATAGGTAGGATAAAACGCTGAGAGAGATTCCACAAAAGAAGGGTTTCCCTCCAGATGTGTCTGGGAAATACACATATCTTCATCAACATCTGTTCAGATACTCATTCATCCGATCTATATTTTGTACTATAAACTGCTTTGTTCAGAAACATAGAACTGAAGAAGAGAAATACGATCCTTATCTACACAGAACTTAAAACTTATGAGGGATATATGAACTAAACAAATTGTCATTTAAATTATAATTGGGTTAATTGCGAATGAGACTTCCAACGTGGCAGGAGATGTGAAACCGATTCCAAATCTACCCTGAACAGCCTCTCTCTAGCCTCATATATGGTTTTCAAGTGTTGTCAGATTTTCTTAGGCATGGAAACCTGTTTCCTGTTCCTCACAAAATATCTGCTTCATGTGAAGAGTGAACCTGGAAGTGTGGTTTGGAAAGACCTCAAACAAGGGACAAAGAAAAGGTAAGCAAGTAGCTGAGCCTTTGTAGCCAGAGTGGTTCTCCTTCCATACATGGGGAAGACATGGGTGCAGGGCACACAGGGCATGTGTGGAGCATGGGAAGGAGCGTGCCCTGATTACAGAAAAACAGGCCATGTTGAAGCAATTCTAATCAACTGGGGACTAGCAGAGAAAGCACGGGGTTACTCGGGCTGAGTCATTTGGCCACACAAATTGCCTCCACTTTTTACTTCATATACTAAGAATGATGATATTCATTTTTATCTTTTCCTCTCATCCTAGGGACACAGCAAGACTGTCACAGCCGTGTTTAATGAATGAAAGAATGAATGAACTCTGATCTCTTTGCTATGTGTGATGAATAAAATATTATTTGTATTAATAATGAAATACAGTATTTAACATTTAAATGGTCCAGATTGAGATTTCATTTCTGATGTCTGGAACTGAGCTTTGAGTCATCAAAAGATATTAAATCAGTTAGAAGTTCAGGCTGAAAAATTATATATATATACATATATATATATACATATATATATATATATACACATACATATATATATATATATTTCTCGATGTGACTGTGAGTCAGGGATAAAAGGGAGCTAGAAATACGCCCTGGAAAGACATAGGATTTAGTGTTCCCTCTCCAATGCCCTTGCTGTCCCTGACGCTTTTGTCTTCAGAAGTACATTCTATTAAACTCTTGATGAAAATTTTTGCAAGACAGTTTAGGTAGAAGTAATTTTGCATATGGAACATCCATGGATTAAATAAAATGAAGTACATCACTTCAGTTTGGGTGATATGCCACGACTCTGAATAAGTATTGCACGGATAGTGTAGGAAGATATACGAAATAGATTATTACATAAAAGAGTAAGTTTAGCTTAAACTTCTCTTTTGTTAAAACATATGCAACTGTGTCAAGTGTGTTAACTTTCTAGATGGTTACAAAAGTGTTGTTTTCAACTTTCGTTCATTTATATTTTCAACTTATTCCATTAATTATTTTATTCATTAAAAATTGAATTTCGAGGCTGGGGATTTAGCTCAGCGGCACAGCGCCTGCCTGGCAAAGTGCAAGGTCATCAGTTCAATTCCCGGTACCAGAAAAAAGCAAAAAAAAAAAAAATTGAATTTCAATTTAGAAAGGTATTTTGGGTAAACGTATTTTGAGGTAATACATACGAGATTTTATTCATAATACTTATATTGGGTTTACAAGCAAGTTTGGGTTTAGGACATTTTTAGTGTTATATTGATGAGTTCTTTTATATTTGCTAAGTATTCAGTTTTATAATCTTGTAAAGGGCCGAATGTAGCTCAGTAGTGCAGTGCTTGCCTGGCAAGCATGAGGACCTCAGTGCAATTCCTGGTACCCAAAAAGAAGAAAAAAGAGTTTATAATCTGGAAAACACCCTACTATCACTATTTCTTCCACTATTCACTAACAAAGAACAGCAACAGCTGTAACCATAAGCTAAAATGTCAGTGATTCTGATGACGAAGCTCCGCAGAAATTATCAGCTTTAGGCTGTACATTCTTTTTTTTTTTTTTTTTTTTTTTTAATGCAGAGAATCGAACTCAGGACCTTACTCTTGCCGGGCAGGCGCTTGTGCCGCTGAGGTATATCCCCAGCCTAGGCTGTAGACTCTGAAACAAAATTTCTTGGTAAACATTCTAGGTGAAGGACACTGAGGAGTGAAGGCTGGCAATGGAGCTGCTTTGAGAGAAAAGATCGGACACTGTATTTAAGCTCTTTAAAAGAAGGGTGATAAGAAAGCCTTTCATTAACAACTAATTCAAACTTTTTGCCAAGTTGGACTTTGTGCTAAGTAAGTTCATTTCTGCATTAAGAAACATGTGCCAAATGGACTTTCACAGTTCTATGTGGTTTTGTTACTTTATGGTAATACTCTAAAAACTTTTTATAGAGAGAGGGAGAGAGACTGGCAGACAGAGACAGAGACAGAGAAACAGAGAGAGATAGAAAAAGACAGTATACGGTAAGGAACACTGATGGATAAAATTATTTCTGTTTTTGAAGGGTTTATAAGATTAAAAAAAAATAAAAGAAGACTGAAAGTCATAATGCAAAGTGGAATAAACTAAGTTAGCCCTTGAAGGAGTAATGGATTTTTGGTGACAAAGAAGAATGTAGGGGAAATATATTCCAAGTTCATTAGGACCAAAAGCATGAAACTACTAAAACGCAAAGTTCACAGAGGAAAACGACTAAATTTAAGTTTAACAAAATATATTTTTGAAGTGATCTAAGCAAGAAGCCTGGAATCAGCTATAGGGACCCATGAATTCCACTTGGGGTGATTTTTATTGTATCCGCCAGACTATAGGCAGTCTAATATTTTTTTTCAATATGCGCTCTGGCTACATTTTAAGAAGTTAGTTCTGGAACCACTGTAAAAGGAGAGTAGAATATTGAAAGGCTGAAAACAGAGATATCAATTGGAATGCCACTAGAATAGCGTTCTGGATGGGGAGGGATAAGGAAATAAATGATGGACTGATGAGGCAAGTAGAATAAATAGAACTTGTGATATAATAGTGTTGGGGAAGAAAAGCCAGAAAAGACTCAAAGATAACTGAAGTAACCCTCATGGGTAACTGGAAAGAAGAAATACTAAACCTGCAGGATTGAGTTTATCTGGTTTGAGATAACATGTAACTGCTTGAAAATTAGAATTAGAACTTCAGGGAAAACAAAAATTGCCACTTGTCACTCAAATCCAGGTTAAGATATTTCTGAGTAAAAATCATGTTAACCAATAAAATTATCTAGGTCAGAAATATAGGGAAAGGTGATCAGGGTGAGGTCCACTGAACAGAAGCAAAAGCAGTAATATAGACAAAAAAGGGTGAGAAGCAGGAAAATTAACCCAAGAGTATATCTGCAAAGGACTCCCTTAAAATCGAGAATAATGAAATATATTTTGCACTTCTTTGATCAGAATAGAAGAAAAATGAGGAAAACTAACCTAAGTAAAGAACAATATCCAGAAAACAATGGAACAGAGAGGTTAAAGGATGCTCAAAGTGGGGGGAAATGAAGACTGAGAATGAGTTGAAATGGCAGTACAAAACAGGTGACTTCCGATTTTAGTTTAGTGCACAGTGATAGACATGGGACTAGTTTTATCTTTGGCAGATGGAGAGCCAGTTTTTCCAGCACCATTTGTTAAAGAAGCATCCTTCTTCCAGTGAAAGTATTCAGGCCCTTGTAAGGATCAGGTGACTGATCAGAGTTTGGAGTTGTTCCTGCATCTTCTAGTCTGTTCCATTGATCCTCATGTCTATTTTGTTGCCAGTACCGTGCTGTTTTTATCACAGTAGTTCTGTAGTATAATTTCAAGTCAGGGATTGTGATGTACACTGACTTGCCTTATTGCCCAGAATTGTTTTTGCTATTTGAGGTCTCTTTTGGTTCCAAATGAATTTTAGGAATGGTTTCTCTCGTTCTGGGAGGTAGGTTAATGATACTTTGATTGGGCTTGTATTACATCTGTATAGCAATTTTGAGAGTATGGTCATTTTCACTATTTTGGTTCTTCCTACACAAGAGCAAGTGATATCTTTCCATTTTCTGATATCCTCTTCAGCCTTCTTTTTCAGAGTGCTGTAGTTGTCATTGTAGATATATTTTACTTCCTTTGTTAGACTGATTTCTAAGAATTACATTTTTTATGTTATTATGACAGATGTTGTTTCACTAATTTCTCTCTCAGTGAGTTTCAGGTTTGTGTAGAGGAGTGCTATTGATTTTTGAGTATTACCTTTGTATCCAGCTACTCTACTGAATTTAATTATTAAATCTAGAATTCTTTTGGAGGAATTTTTGGGATCTTCTATGTAGAGTATCATGTCATCTGCAAAAAATGATAATTTAACTTCTTTTTCTATAATTATTTCTTTTATTTCTTTCTCTTGTCTACTTGCTCTGGCCAATGTTTCAACAACTATATTGAATAGGAGTGGTGATAGTGGACATCTTTGTCTTCTTCCTCATTTTAGAGTAAAAGCTTTCAGTTTTGACCAAATAGTATGATACTGGCTGTTGATTTGTCATAGATGGCTTTTATCAGATTGAGATAAAGACCATCTATTCCAATTTTCTGTACTGTTTTTATCATGAATGGGTGTTGAAATTTGTGAAATGCTTTTTCTGCGTCTATTGAGATTGTCATGTGGTTTTTGTCCTTTGATCTGTTGACATGTAGTTTATTTATTGATTTGAATATCTTGAACCATTCCTACATCCCTGGAAGGAATCCTACTTGGCCATGGCATATAATTTTCTAGATGATTTGCTGCACACTTCTGGACAGCAGTACCTGGAAAAGTGTGAAGGGTAAAAGTCAGAAAGACACATTTTAATGAGTGGTGAAGAAATGAGTACAGAAATTGAAAATAGTCTTTCAAAATTTTAATAAACTTAAGGGCACTTTGTATGCAGGCAAGACCTGAAAAGGAGTTTTTGTTGCATTTTGTTTATATTTAAATTATGAGACAGTCAACAGCATTTGTTGAATGAAGAAAATCTAGTGAATATAAAGAAATATATAAATTAAGTAATAAGTTATAGGACAAAAACTATGGAAGTAAGAATAACAAAGAACTCAATGAACAGCAAAAATAGATTCAACTCGAGGTACAGAGACTGTCCTTGAAAACAGGAGCACTGTTTCCATAAAGACACCACAAACAGAGGTGAAGTCAAGGCACAAATTAGTGTAAAGGGGGAAAAAGATTTTACAGAGATTACTCTGACCTATTTCTTTACTTCCACAGGACAGAGCAACCTTATGGAATATGATAATATGTGCTTTACTGAATGTATGTCTTATCAGTGGTCCACACAATAGTTTTGAAACTTTAGAAAGCTTTGGGTGGTACATTATCTGACACACCTAGGCAAATCAGGATACAACTCCCAGACCCACAGCACTGAGGAGCCACAAGGAGAGCAATGGCTGACTCTGCATCTAGGGTTCCTTAAGAATTATCTTTCCATCAACAGCTAAGTGAGCCTATTTGGTGCCTGAAAATTTCAGCTTCTATACTCAGAGGAATGACCCATACACCATCACTCCAGTATATTTATGGGAGCCTCCTTTTGAAAATCCGAATTTCTGAAGGGCAAGGTATCCTCAGTAAAATAAGCAGCCTGGGAAAATGTCACAGTCTTTCTGTTGAAAATAGGGGACAGGGGCTGGGGATTTAGCTCAGCAGCACAGTGCCTGCATGGCAAGTGCGAGGTTGTGAGTTTAATTCCTGGTACTAGAAAAAAAAAGAAAAGAAAATATGGGGCAATTACCTAACCCTGGGTAAACGCACCAAAATCCAAAGTCCAGTTCTGTCTCTTAAGATCTGACCATACACAAGTTACTTAATCTTTAGCACCTCCTTTTGTCCCCATTGCATGCATTTGACAGAGTTATTGTGAAGATAAAATTATCAAAAAAGAAGAATTTACAAAAGTCACCAGTATCCTCCTCTCCTCTCTTCCCTTCCTCTTCTACCTTTTCTTCCCTTCCTTTTTCTTTCTACTTCACTATCTTTGTTATTTAATTCCTTTTACAAACACTTATTGAACTTTCACTATGTTCCAGAGATTCCACTAATTGTCTATGTGCAAGATTATTACTGATGAACAAAATTATTTATGATTCCTGAGCTTTGTAAGTTTGAAAACAAGTTTGAAGGCAAATACTTTACAAACAAAATACAAATCAATATGCAATTGAAAATGTTGGTAATTTTATTAAAATAAAATAGTAGACAGCAAGAAAACAGAATGCCATAATTAAAAATTCCAAGGTAGAGCTAAAGGAAGAATTCTTTAAAGAACTGATGATTAAATAGAGATATAATATCTCAAAATTTGAAAGCATAAACATTACTTAATATTTCAGAGGACTGCTCAAAATTTATTCACTTTCTGTCAATGTAACAAACCAACATTTTAAGAAGTTTACTAAATATTTCAGAGTTATTGCAATTAAAAACAGAAAAAATTGCTTGAAATTTAATATTATTTCTATGAGAAAGCAAATTAATCAACTCCATAGTAGTAATCCATGTAAAATATCAAGAAAAGATAAAAATGCTCCTCTAAACTGGTTTCACATCTTTTTTAACTAACTTGAATTAAGCTAATCCTTTAAACTAGATTTAGAAGATAAAATAGATAGCTCTATTATTCAACTATATAATGTTAAGGGAAAAAGACTTCAAATAAAAATTAAAAGGACAACTAACTTTAGTTGATTTGGACAATATATGTCACCCATATAGTATTGCTGTCATGTCTGGAGAGTCAGAAAAATGATCTCATTCTTTCTGCTTAAATGCTGTGGGAAGGCTAACTATAGTTAGGGTAGAAAACCAGTGAAAATACCAGTGTTAAATCATCCAAAAGAAGAATCATCAAAAAACTGGGGTAGGATTTATGGTAGTTTCAGAACTTTTGGTAAAGTGTAAACTGTAAAAGAAAGCAAGTTTTGACCCAACTAGTAGTTCAAAATCAATAAATAATGGAGAGATGAAATGATATTGAAGTTAAGAGGGTAGATTTGCTTCATGAACATCAATTAACTTGCCAAGAAGCAAGAGTTGTGAGACAGAAGGAAACAGCCAGGTTTTAGTCTCCGAGGTCAAAGCAGAGAAAAGAAGAGAAACTAGAAACTTATTCTGTTGTTCGTAGATGTATCTAGTGCCATGTGATCTAAAATCTGGAAGAAAAGGCCAAACCCATCGGCCTCATCTGATTCTTGATTGAGTGGTACTGGGTATATGAGACCTTTTGGCAGGGAATTTGCCATTACAGAACTTATATTTTGATTTTTTGTTGCTAACATCATTCAATAAAAGAATAGGATGGCAAGATTTTGGTGGATATATTATAGCTAACAATGAATTGAGGACACTATTCACAGCAACAGAAAATTAACAGTAATTCATGAATTATGTGTGATTATGTCAATTATGTATTATTGTCATAAGTAGTTTAAGCAACACATACCAATTATAGGAAAAGCATATAAAGAGATTCAATGTACTTGGCTCCCTAAGTTAAAAAGGAAAAACATACACAATTTAATTGTACTTAGGAAAATAAATCAAGTATATTTAAAGACAGGCACAAATTTCTCTAATGTAGGTAGACATTAGCTGCAAAATAGAATTGATTAATCTAAACAACAAATGTGTGAAGTAGATATACTTCTAATTTGTTCCTTTTCATTAGTTTGTGACATTAGCTTGAATTCCATATTCATATGTGATATGTACTTTTCTGCACTACCACAATTAATCTGTTAATGATTGCCATTTACAAGAGTTATTTTAGGAGCTTTTAGCTCCACTCACTACAGTTTTGGCCACTTATTTATGTTAAAATCATAAATTTTTGAAAAATCTGTAATTACAATGTATAACTTTAAATAATTTTAATATACCTGATGAAAATTGCACTATGAAAAGTTAAGTTGGTGACAGTTTACTTTGGATTTTATTCATTTTAAACCATTTAAAGGCAGTATTCTTTATTTTGCTAAATAGTGTGAGAAATAAAAAGTCTGAAATATTTAATAGATTTGAATGTTTTTGGAGCTGATATATACCATACAAAATCAGGAAAAGCAAAGAAGATTTTGAGAGAAGCAGAACCAAATTAAAGTTTGTAACTTTCCTGTATTGAAAGTTAGTCTACAGTGGTATTAGCTACATACTAACTTCTCATTGAGATGAACATCAATAAATTGATTGACCTGAGAGATACATATTGATTTAAGTAAGCCCAAAGTCTACATACATATCAAACAATTCTTCTTGATATTTCCTAGGATGCAAAGTCAATAAGTGAATTGTTATATTTATATTCTGAATAATTTCCCAAGTCAGCAGGAAAGTTAGATTTTTCATTCCGTTATAGAGAAGTGCTGACCAATTTGCATCTATATTTTGTGTATGCTTACTAAAAATGTGAAAGTGGAGTATTTGTGATATGTATACTGAATGATTTTCAATTCAGTGTTAATCTTATATTCAACATCTTTCCATATATGGGATTTCTTTTCCATGTCACCCTATATCCAGGCTGTTTGGAAATGAGGATTTATTATTATTGCAGTTAGTCTAGATAAAACATATTTTCCTTCAGCCTCCCAAGTGATGGTATTTCAGGCATGCACCACCACACCTGGCTGAAAGCTTATTTTCTAAATTTCTGTTAGTAATTAAAATAATATTAAGATAGTTGCATGTTTTTAATGTAAGTTAACACACTCTAGTATTCTATACATGATCATAGGTTCTTTCTCATCTAAGTATATTGCTCTGATCTTATCACTTAGGTTCTTGACTTCAGTCTAGTGTAAAGACACTGAGGACAGTGCTCAGTACTTGCTTCTGAGCTCTAACCAGGCACCAAGGCAACTACCTACTACCATAGGACCAAATTCAGAATCCTGATGATCATTGTGCCAGTGTATGGAGTAAAAATTCATTCCTGCCCATGGAGAGTCGGGATAGTTAACTAATGTGCACTTTGAATAACAGCTCAAAATATCCATATCCTTTTGTTTCCATACTGAGTCTTGGCTCCAAGGAAGTCAACAAAGGTACATTTTTTTACATTCTCAACCTCATAGAAGAATATGGTGGTGTAGTTGACGACACATGAAGCTATGATAAATATAACACATCTTTCTTGAGTATTATTTTTACCAGATGGTAGGTGATATTAGTTTGCTAGGGTCGCCACACCAAAGCACAGAAGGTTGCTTATACAACAGAAATTCTAGATGCTCAAGGGATTCAAGTTCTGGATACAAGGGGCCATAGGGGTCCTTTTCTGGGACCCTCTTTTTGGTTTGGTATTTTCATGTAGTCCTCCACCTCCCACTGTGTGTTATCTGTGTCATGACCCCTCTTTTTGAAAGGACACCACTCACTTGGCTTAGGGTTTATCACTAATGATCTCTTGTTATTTTGATTACTATTTTAAAGACCCTACCTTCAAATATAGCCATATTGTGATGTCCTAGGGGTATGCACATTGCCATATAAATGTTGGGGCACAATGAATTCCACAAGAGATTGAAAGGAAAGCAAAATTAGTGTGAAAACATACGGGATAGAGTACAGAATTTGCACAATTTGAAGATATACAAGTGATTCCTTTCCTGAAAATAATGGCAGAATAGTGAGAAGCAATAACTCAGCCTTTCTGCAATTTGAAATCCAGACATTAGAAAATAACAACTTGGGGGAGAAGAAGAAGGAGAAAGAGGAGAAAGAGGAGGAGGAGGAGGAAGAAGAGGAGGAGGAAAATGAGAATGAGGAGGACAGGAAGAGAATGAGGAGAAGAAGCAGGAAGAGAAGGAGGAGAAAGAGAAGAAGAAGGAAGAAGAAGAAGAAGAAGAAGAAGAAGAAGAAGAAGAAGAAGAAGAAGAAGAAGAAGAAGAAGAAGAAGAAGAAGAAGAAG